>NW_010972504.1:1908828-2133497 GCF_000737465.1 Haliaeetus leucocephalus
CTCGCGGGGCGAGGGGGGGGATAAAAAAATCCCCCCGAGCTCCCCTCCTGCTGGTCACCTCCCTCCCTCCCCGGTCGGTTTTACACGCGTGTACACGTTATACCGGTCCGCGTTTTCTCGTTAATTCTGTTGACATTTGTTACCGCTCAGTCACGGTCGGGAGCAGTCGATGCACCAGAATAAACTCGTTTCCGTAAAAAGTTACTGTTGGCGAGGAGGGACTTTTCTGAAAATGCCCCTGAATCTTGGGGAAAAATCCCCACTAAAACTTTCCCAACCCCTCGCAAGACCCGTTCTGAAAGGTGACGAGGGGAGGGAAGGCAAACGCGCTTGTGCTCCCTTCAGGGAAATCCGAACTTCGGTGTGATGGTCCAAGTCTTCTCCAGCCCCGCAGCCGTTGGGATGGTGCGCGTCGATCCCGGCAGAGGCTGCTCTGTGCGAGCGCCGGAGGTGCCAGGCTGTCCTCCCTTGTTGTGACCTCCGTTTAACCTGGCACGGTCAGGCATTACAGGCTTTGCCTCCGTTCGAGCTACGGCCAATACTTTCACGTTCCTGGAGGTGAAGTGAATGATGTTCAATTAATCTGTGTTCTAAGGGGTATCAGAAAGTCAATAGGTTAATATTAAGTGAGGTGAATAGTAAGTGGTAGAGGAAAAAAACCGGTACATCTGTGACCTACAGTTCAAGATACTGGCTTGGAGGTGAGGGAAGGTGAAGTTAGCAGAGTACCATGATGTAAAAACCTACCGCTGACAGGGTTTCCCCTGTTACTTGCTGAGCACTTGATGCTTTACTGGTGGCTTGAACGTGTTTAATAGATCTCAGCTGACTTGGGGAGATGGTCTTGTCTCTCCTTCACTGGATGGCTTCATTGATACGGTGTCTAAAAGTTAAATCAAATGACCCACTTTACAGCTGAAAGACAGATGCCTCAGAAGAAATCTGTGCCATCTTCAGAACAGATGTTTAGCTTTTTTCCTTTGACACAGAGGTGTTAGATCCTTTAAAATGCAATGGTTTTTTCTCTTTATTGCTGTCCTTTTGCCATTTGTTGTCACTTTGAGGACCCTCAGAGCTTAAATGTGATATTTTGGGGTGGTGCAGGGAAGCAGATAAAGTAGCTGTGATTTACAAAACTTGGTGCAAGCAATGAGTAACGTGAATGCACAACTGCTGTTGTGAAATGGCTTATCTAGCAAACCAGTCATCTTTCTCCACTCTTCTAACCATCTCCACAGCGCTTGTTGCAGGAAGATAAAGTAACCCAATTTACTCTTCATTGTCTTTATAGTGTTGTTTGATGTAATTAATTGTGGAGTTTCCCCCCGGCTTATAACAAGTTTGCGCAGTGGAAACAGGTAACAGATGCTGCATAAGATCTGCATACAATCCACTAATATGACAGAAACAGCTTTTCCCATGCTCTTGCCACGCTCGGTCTTGCTCCTCACGTTAACCCTGAGCTTCTCTCAGCAAAAGGGAACTTCAGCTGGATGCAAAAGGGAAAATGCAGATCCAGGCTGGCTGTGGGAGCCTGGAGAAGAGGTGACTGCTACCGCCCCGTGCTCTTTAACTCTCTTCAGCAAATTGCATTAGTATGTGACAAATTGGCTTGCGAAGCAGCTAAATGGAAATGACATTTGGAGCAGTTTGCTGTGCAGACCCTGTGGTGTCTCGGGGAAACATGTGATTTACAGTATCTTCCCGAGATCTCCAATTTAGCTACCACTAGAAGGCTTTCCAGAACTTACTTTGGGAACTCCTGTTGCAGCTAAATGTGGGAGTCTAGAGCATGTCTTGGAGTAATTGCCCAAAAGCTAGGGCAGCTGTAGGTGCAGACTCTCTCATGCCACAGGCAGCTTATATGAAGAATTGAACTAGGAAAGAAAGCAAAAGCTAATATGCAGAAATTGCATGGGGCATGTGGCAAGAAGGCTTAAGGTGGAAAGCTGTGCTTGCTGTTGGGTGCCGACACGATGCTTTCCTGTGGGAGCTGGGCTGCGTCTCAGAAGTACCTTTGTTCAGCTGAGGTTGTTTTGGTGACTCTCAGAGGAGCAGACTGCACTGTATTGCAACAGGAAAGCGTACACCTGCTTCTCTCATCCCTCTTCTCTGAGCATGTACGCGTCTGTTTGAACGTGGCAGTGATCAAGCTGTTTTAATTGGCCCCTCTGCAGTTTGAACAATAAATATGTAATGGGGGAGAGTGCCCCCCTCTTCCGCGTGGCGTTGAGGCTGTCATTTTTGACGGGGAAGCGTGTGCTCTCTGCTCGCCTCGTCCCTGCACGCTCGGGCGCCGCGCTCACTCCCGCTCCAGCCCGTCTCTTACAGCGTGTGAAAATTGCACTCCCCCATCTGTGTTTGGCATCCTTAAAAAGAAAAAAAAAAAAAGAAAAAAAAGATGAACCTGAGCATGCAGTGCTCCTGAGACAGGCCCCTTCACATTTCTAAACACTCTTGATTATTCAGCTAATCTTTATTTCATGGGCCTGTTACAAGAAACACAAACGGGGGAGAAAGTAGAAGGCGGTGACACATTTAAAATACACAAGAAAAGTGCTGGCAGGAATATAATCGTTCTTATTCCAGCGATATGAAATATTTATAGGCCTAAGTTGTGGCAAGATTCTCTGCCCCCCTCCCACCAAACTCTGAAACGTTTTTCCCAGTAAAATAGTAACCGAGGGTGCTGGCCATGCTGGCAGCAGAGCCCCGTTCCCCCCAGCTGTCTGCAGGACAGGGGCACCCAGCTGTCTGCACGCGCAGCCGGGCACAGCGTCCGTCTGTCCGTCCCTGCGGAAGGGAAGGGAGGAGCGCAGCGCGCTGGCCAAGCTGCCCAGCTCGTACAGGGAGCGGAGCATTGTGTTACAGTCTGTTAACTCCAAATAATTCAGAAGCGTCCCCTCTGCGAGCCTGTGAAAAGCCCCCTTTGAGGTGCCCGTGTTTTGTAGGAGCCTGCTGCTCCCCCAGGGCATTCTGCTATTAATTCATTAGATCTGAGGGTTTTTTCTCTCTTCCCCCCTCTTTTCTCTTTTTTTTCCCCCTCGCTCTCCCTGGCAATTCAAACAGTGATGAATGGACAAAAATCCCTCAAGGGAAACATTTTTTCACTTAGTTACAAAGATTTCATGGCTAATTAGAGTAAATGTGGTTTTTAGAGTGTTAATCTCTTAACCAGCTTGGCTGGGAGGCCACCGCCACAACAGCAAAGGGGAGGGCAAGGGGGAGCCAAGGGGGAAAAGGTGCCACCAAGTTCTTCCCGGGGCTGAGCCACAAACGCCACTGGCTGGATCCGACATGTCTGTACCACCAAGAGCATCCTGGGCGCAACCCCCGTGGTTCTGCTCATTGGGTGCCCACCTTCCCTCCCGGGCCGGGGTGAGGGCACGGCTCGGCCGTGCGAGACTTGACAGCGTTTTGGTCTGAGGAGGCCACAAGCTCTTTGTCTGCAAAAGTGGTGCAGAGGGAGCCTCCGGGATGAAAAGCAAAGCGGGAACAAAAGCAGAATTGAGGGCAGCGTGCTGTCCTTGGGCGGCAGAGGCGGCCGCCCGGGGCTCGTGTTCGGGTTCTTTCTCTGCAGTGAAAATATATGTATTTACTGTGTGGTTTAGTGCCAGCGAGGGAGATGGGCTGCGAGCGCACCCGGTGGGTGCCTCGGGCCGGGTCCCCACGTGCTGCTGTGCCAACCATCGCAGGGCGACCGGGATGCCGCCAGCCCGCTTTCTGCAGCGAGCACCCAGGCTTGCTGGTGAAGCGTATGGTCCAGGTGGCACGTTATTGTCAAAGGTAGATGTTTTGCTGGTGGACATCGTCCCCTCTTTGCTGAAGGGGATTTACCCTCGATGTCTGCTGTTGTCTTCCTCCCTCCTCTGGTCCTTTCCGTCCGTGCCGCCTCCCCGGCATCTGCCTTTCCAGCCTGGCTTTGACTTCGCCCCAAACGGTTCTGGCAAAACGGGGCGAGTAATTTGTGAGCCGGCTCCCCGCTGCAGCCCACCGCCCAGCCTGGGCAGCGGGGCTGGCCGGCGGCTGGTGCAGAGAGAGCTGGGGAGGAGATGGGAGTGGGATGTGGGCTTGAAATACCTCCGCATCCCACTAGAGGGGATCCTCTGGATCAGGCTGGTGGAGCCCAGCTGAAAAAAATGAACATAAACCCAGCAACTGGCAAAGCTGCACAGAGATGCAGCCGCTGGCTGGTGGGTGAGCGCCGGTCCCTCGGAGGGGAAGGACAAGTTTCGGGTGCTGGGAGTCTGACCCGGCGCTTTGCTGGACACAGCACTTGGTGGGGGCAGGAGGATTTTGGTGCTTTTGAGATGTTCCCGGCCGAGACAGGCTGGCTGTGGCTGCCTCTCCCTGTTCCTTGTCCAGGAAAACGTGGCTCTCCGGCGTGGCTTGTGGCTCCTCTGCCCGCTGTGGTCCGAGCCCAAGCACTGGGAGCTGCTGGGGTGGGGGGGAGGCTGCTCTAGCAGGACTTCACCGAGAAAGCGCAAGTTTACCAAACACACGAGTGCAACATATGTCAGTGATGTACCTAATCTGCTGCGTGTTCTCTGCTGGGTTTTGAGTCGGAATTACGATCCATCTGTGTATTTCAGAGGGCCCGAGCAATGCTGTCAGCCTGGCGTCGGCTACTGGCATGCTGGCTGCTGCGTGGTGGGGGGCTGCCAGGGACAGGGTGCTGGGAAAGAGGTGCCCTCCCCTCCGTTATCGGGTAGGGTCCATCTCGTGTTTCTCGCTGTAATCGCTGCTTCTGTTTGGTTGAAATTGAACTGGGAGATGGTGACGGGGGGGGAATGAAAAGTGAGATAAATGTATCATATTATGAAAATTTAATCCTGCTTTGCCTGGGCTAAAATTACATTCAGAGCGGGAGATAAAAGGCGTCAGAGTCACATTATAAAAAAAAAAAAAGTCCAGATCATCTCAAAAGGGAGAGCGATAGCAAGCCTGGGAGAGCCCTGCGAGCCAGGGCCCCAGCTGTGCCAGGGCAGCAGCGAGTGCTGCTCCTCCCTGCCTGGCAGCGGGACCAGCGCTGCCCTGCACCGATCCTGCCCCGGGACCAGCCCTGCCCGCGGCGTGGGGCTGCGTCGACAAAGCTCCATGCAATGAGGCACGCTTGGTACCATCTCGCCACGTGGCGGAGGAGACGGTTCTTCCGAGAAACGGGTCCACCAGGGAAATTTTGTTACCAGCTGATGCATTTCTATGGTGGCTCCCTGCACCGTGTGCTGTGTCTCCTGTGGGTTCCTTAAAATCACAGTGTGGAGGGACAGCCCCGTTGTGTGATGGGCTCCTCTCTGGCTGGGGATCTCCTGAAGCACAGGGGACTTGGAGAGGCTCTCTGCTCTTCGGAGGTCCTGCCTACCCCAGCCGTTCCCTCTGCCCCTCTGACGGGGCAGATGGCAGCGATGGTGGGAAGAGCCCAGAGCCCGTCCCCAGCCCCGTGTGGTTTTTGGGGTCTGAGGGTCCGATGGAGGGCTCCTGCCCCCGTCAGGCCCTGGCTCTCTGGAGCCGGCTGGGTGTTGCGCTTGGTGTTCCAGCGGCTTCCCAGGCAGGAACGTCCCTCGCAGCCCTTTTCCTGCTCCGGCACCGCTTCCCCGCTTCAGAAAAGTGAAAGGTGACGTCTGAGTAAATATTACGCTGACCTCTCACCTTGCCTCCTCCCGCTGCTCCTTTCTCAGGGCTCATTAACGGAGCCACCAGCTGACCTGGGGCTGTGCCGCCGAGGAGGGGGCTCGGAGCGCGGCGGGGACTCGGGGCTGGAGCGGCCGGGAGCTGGACGGGAAGGGCAGTCTCCTTCCTGGCTGCCGCCGAGGCTGAGCCTCCTCCCGAGCACGGTAAGCGGACGTTAGGTCAGCCTTTGCTCGGGCTCGGTGGGCAGCGGCGTGGGCTCTCCCGGTGGGTGCCGGTGCCACGTAATGCCGTAGCTGCGCTCACGGCCACTGGTGCTGGTGGGAGCAAGGGGAGGTGCTGTCTTAGGGTGCTGCTGCTCTAGCAGAAGACTCTGCGTGAACAGTTAACACCAGCAAAAACCCTCGTGAGCAGGAGACTGTTCAGGGGAGTGGGCGCAGGCAGGAGGAGCTGAGCGTGGACCCAGCTGTGACTTGGAGGGGCCGGGAGGGCTCCCCGGGGGCTGGACCGGTGTCTCCCGCCTGCCGTGGCCTCGACTCGGGCACGGGGCTCAGCGATGGGAGTGCCAGGGCATGTGGGGGGAAGCCCTTGGGATGCGGAGGCAAATCTTACTGCATCTTCCCAGTGAAGGGATGGTTGGACGGGGGAGCGGTAGTCCTCGGGGAGGCCGTTCCCCGCGTATATCAGGGAAGCTTAAAGGACACAGCTTACTTTGCCTTCAGCTGCTGGCTGGCCCTTAACAGCATTTGAAAAACAGCAGCTTTAATTCCTGCGGCAGCTCGGTGTCAGGCTCCGGAGCCCCGTTTCCCTGTACCGTGTCTCGGGAAGCCGTGCGGCACTGGGGAAAACAGGAAACCTCTGGGGCAGCGCTGGGCTGTTGCTCGCTCTGCCGCCCGTGACGCGCGCCGGGAAGGAAGCGGATCCACCACGGCGGGTCCAGGAGCCGCTGTCAGACCCTGACTCAGCGTGGAATAAGTTCCTCGTGTTATTTCCAGGCTCGGCGAGGCTGGGAACAAATGCCTTCCGGAGAGATTTATGTGTAGTTTTTCCTCCGTAGCGGTTTCATGTCACCGGTAAGAGAGAGCTCGGAGCGATCCCTCGTGTGCGGCACGGTGCACTGGAGGTGGTGGAGGAAACTGGGCGTCCAGCAAGAGAAGGGCAGAAATCTGGAGGCGTGCAGGGGTTTTCCTCGGTGTTCGTGCATAACGCCACTTTGGTTTGTTAACCCGGGAATGAGCTTCCAAAAAGTGAGTTTGAGCTCTAAGGTTTTGAGATTAATCGTGATACTTAAAATGAGGCTTTGAATTCTTTTTATTTGCTTCCTGATTGCTGGGCTTTCAGAGTTTGCCTTGTCAAGATTTTCTTTACAGCCCAAAGTGGCCATTTCCCTCCCCACGAGTGGGAAGCTGAGGTTCTGGGAATTGGCTGTTGGAAAAGCAGGTGCTGTAATGAACACGCGTGTGTTGGTAGCAGGGTTAAAACTTCCCAAGTCATGTTACTGCAAAGGCCATTTCCCACTTCTTTGAGAATATTACGAAAGCAGCAGCAAGTGCAGCAGAGCACAGCGGGCTGGTTGCTTGCCCAGGTAGCCAAATACAAGGGATTCACATGTAGCCAGTTCATGTGAAGAGCTTTGTTCCCTGTGGCTGGGTAGATTTATTGATGTCAGAGCAGAGAAATGGTAAGTTGGCTGCTTAACAGGGATGTTACAGTTCAACTCCATAAAACACGCAAGCTGTCTCCTTTACTCATTCATTTGCCAAGTCCCCAAAAAGTCGCAGTGACAGGAGTAGAGGATGGAGCACTGCCCTCATGATCATATTTCCTGCCTTTGCTGGTTTATGTCACAGCCTGTAATGTTATTTAAACAAAAAAAAAAGCCTGTGAATTTCCGTTTCATTTTTAATGGAAGTGCGAAGAGGTGGGGTGGGGAGGAAAAGGGAGCATGCCTGTAGGTTTCCTAACGGGGAAATTATTCTTATGCTGAAGATTTGCCATCTCACAGGTTTTAACTCTGCACTGAAGCTAAAACATGGGAGCTCCTGCTCTCCTGGGTGTCGAGAGGGGCCGAGCGTGGTTGGGGTGTTGCAGCTCTGACTGTGCTGTAGGAGCACAGCGAGGTCCCAGCAGCAAAACCCCCAGCTCGGAGTTTCGCTCCTGCTAAGCTATGGCTGGTTGTTCTGTGTGATTCAGGGCACAGCTGGGTGTGACTCTGCTGCACGCTCTAAGCATCTCGGTTATCCTGGGCTTTGATGAGGAGTGACTGTGTGGATGTAGTAGACACCTGCTTTATCAAAATTCACGTGGGCACAGGAGAGCGCTGGTTTGTCCATGTACACGAATACAAACCGCACCTGTACCACTGCAGGGCCCTGAACATTTCTCCTGCTGTTTTCATTTTATTAAGTGTCGACGCTGAGGGTGGGGCACAAGTAAGACCAAAGATGCCTAAATCCCTTCCTTCATTCCGCCATTGACTCTGGGAGATGTAGGGCAGCCAGAAAGGCAAGACTGCTTGCCGTGGTCAGGCTGCCAGGTGAGGGCTGGTTTTTCTTTGTGGTTTTTCTGAGTCGGTTTGTGGTGTATTGAGTGCTTTCCGGAGATGCTGCTTATGTACTTATGGGGTCCGGGGGGAGCTCTTCTCAAAATCTGGAGTAAGCAAATTGGGAGTAAGAGCTTCTCAAAGTCCATCCTGGAATAAGAAATGCTCCTATGTTTGCCCAAAACCTTCTAAAAATTCTACCTTTGATGTCTGCCCCTCTGTATTTCCAAATCAATTTAACATTGCAGAGGCATCATCCATCGTGTTACAGAAGCTGGAAGGGCCAGATGAAAAACATCCACAGCAAGTAATCTATTTGGCTGAGACATGATGCAGCAGCAAAAGGTTCACTGCAGGCTATTTCTCTCCTAGTTGTTGTAAAGTTTTCTCTGCAGTTTGCAAGGAGTTAATTGCAGCAGCAGCGATGAGCCCTTCTCTGATCAGTGGACTGTGGTGCCTTTGGCCTGACTGGCAGATGAGGAGCCTTGTGGAGCAGGAGTTGTGTTAAAGGCCCGTTTGGTGGTAACAGGTTTAGAGTGTCTTTAAAATCTCATAGCAACCAAGGAGCATGGGCAAGCACTCCAGAGTTCACTGGAAGAAAGAGCCAGGAGCCCCTTTGCTTGTCCACTCGGATATAATAAGGTGCTGGTACAAGTGCTTGCATAACTTGGCTTTTCAAGGCATAAAATGTGTGGCAGGGGCAACTCTGTTCCATCGGTTCCACCAAATAAATTTTCTGACTTGGAGGTGGCCACAACTTGTCTTGGGCTGAGCTGAGAAGTGCTAGAACAAATTCTCAGAAAGAAACAAAAGCAGAGACTCTTTTAAGGACTTCCAAGGATGATGTATAACTTGTTTAAAAAACATAAGCCCTGCCCAGGGTACTGGGTCACTGGGAGGCTTAACCTCAAGAGTGACAAGTTGGGTGCAATTGGACTGACTTTGCAGATGGAGTTTTTCGCTTCTGAGTGTGAATTTAGCAATAGGTTTTTTTTAAACATTCACTTCCTTGCAGACTTGTATGAAATGAACTGTATGCCAATCCCATTCTTGATATGAGATCTGATTTACTTTTAAGTAAAGGTACAGTCTCCCTGGGTGTGAGTCCTGCCGGCACAGGGCTTTGAGTGGCTCACCTTCCCCACCAGTGCCTGCTCTCACACTGTCCTTTACATGAGCTGCAAAGACCTATTGAAAACCAAATAGTTTTGGCTTAATTTCCTCCTCCTCCCAAGATTAAAAAAAAAAAAAAAGGTGTTTTTTGCACAAACAGGGCAAATTTTAACATGAGAAAAAGCAAAATATTGACTCATTTGTTCATCCCTGACAACTCCTGTTACATTCTCTGCAAATTTCCATTATAAACACGACGCTTTGCCAGATTATCTGCTTTAGCCATCTTGTTACTGAAGAGGATGTAATATTAATTTCCTTGTCATTTAGTTTTTCTCATGTATGTGGGATTATTTGGTTAACAGTGTTATGAATCTTAATGTAAGTCAGTTGGGCTTTGCTTCTGACATCTGCAAAGACAACAGGAGTGGTACTGAAGTGATCCTGGAGCATGCACCAGTTTTCCTCAGAGCTGCATGGCAGCTCAAATTTGGGAGTTTCTTTTTGACCAAGCGTCTTAACCCTGTTGTTTCATGGAAGTTCTGCAGCTTTCAGGCCACAGATAGCTCAAATCATTGAGTTTTGTCTTTGCCCTCCCCAATCCTCATGAGCTTGATAGAAATGTCTTGTGGATCTGAAAGACCAATTTGTGGTTGTAAAGGAGACGCTTACAAAATTGAACCAGCTGAAAGTATTCTTACGACCTGCCCTGGTTCTCACACGTTGCTTTGCTCCACAGTATTTTGTAGAACAGCCTCCTTTGCAGCTGCAGCTTCCCTTTGGTCTGCCAAAGTATCTATTGGTGAAGTCCTGCAACAAATTAAGCTGTAGCTTCTCTCCCACCTAGATCCTCCATATGTTTTGTGGAATCAAGGGAATTTAATTATCAGTTCTTACCCCATCAGCCCCTCGGTGATGCATCTGGTCGGGGGTGATGAGGTGGTGTTAATCTGCGTGGGTCGCAAGTGCTGGTCCGCCCTTGGGCTCCTGCAGTGGCCCAGTGTGCCCCGGGATGGGGACCGCGGCAGGGATGGGGACCGCGGCAGGGATGGGGACCGCTGCTGTGCTTGGATGGGACTGGGGCCAGGGCAAGACAGCTTCCACGGAGGAGTGTTGAATTAAAGGGTGTGTGAGGAGCTCTCCAAGCAGGCAGGCTTGCTGCATTCCTGTGAAATATGGCCTTACAAGTCCTTGAAGGATTTATTGTTTTCCGGGCACTGCTGGATCCAGTCCGATAGGCTGGATATAGGAAGGAAATGACTCAGTTGCTCTACAGACAAGTGCAGCTTTGAAATTCAAAGAGGCAGGAGACAGCTGAGAGGCTCCAACTCATTCCCATCGGGAGCCGGGTCCCTCTGTGTCTGTTATTCTTTGTGCACAGCACTTGGGGGTTGCAGCCGGGATGGGGCAGCGGGTGGGGAGGGAGGAGGATCCGCTGGGCAGTGGTCACGCTGCGAACCAGCCGATCCTCAAAACCCTGCGGCGTGAGGATGCCACGGGAGAGCAGGTGATGGCAAGAGAAGCCGGGGGCCGGCGGAGGGGAGAGGGCTGCCTGTGGGAGCAGCTGGTGGGCTCCGCGCCCGCCTGACCATTGCCAATCGATTGCTGTGCCGGGGGCACGGTGCGGGGCAGAGCTTGCAGCAGCGTGACAGCTTTCAGGTTTTTCGAAGGCGTATTTCCCACCCGCGACAGGGTGCAGAATGCAGATGAGCCGTGCGAGGAGTTTGGGTGCTCCGGCTCCCGTGTCTCCTTTTCCTCTTGCCCGTGTTGGCGGGAGCTGGCCCCGTGGTTCCCGGTGTTTGCACTCTGGTCTGAGCTATGCAGGGATTTGTATAGCTAATGATTTTGCAAGACAAGCTCAGGCTTTTGGGACCTCTCACCCATCAAGGTGTCCGGTCCCTCTTCAGCCTTGTGCTGTAACTTCTGGCTGATGTCAGATGTAGACGTAAGGAGATGCTTTCTCCATCCTATTATCAGCTTGGTTGGAGAGAGAGAAGTTTTTAAATGACAGAAAGATCCTTAGCAAAGAAACAAGAGTTAGTGTTAAAAATAAAGAAAACAAGACAG
Source organism: Haliaeetus leucocephalus (assembly GCF_000737465.1). Classification (NCBI taxonomy): domain Eukaryota; kingdom Metazoa; phylum Chordata; class Aves; order Accipitriformes; family Accipitridae; genus Haliaeetus; species Haliaeetus leucocephalus. The sequence continues at coordinate 1,920,179 of NW_010972504.1, forward strand.
CTTATTTCATCTAAACAGAAGGGTTATTAAACAGGCTTGAATTAATCAGTGATCTGCCAGAGTTCTGAAACTGAAAAGCAGGGCAGAGGAGCATGGAGCAGATGAGTGGGAAGAAGCCACTTTCTCGAGTAGACGTTGATGTCCAAATGCTGTAGGAGAGGAGACGATGTTCAGCTGATGGTGGGACGGAGGTGAGATGGCTCCAGGCTTTGGGGTCCTTGGCCGGACCTCAGAACGCAAGGCTGGGGGCTCCTGGCTGCCGGCACTGATGTGCGAGACCTGCTGGGATCCTGCCAGCAACCGGCCGCTGTCTGCGTGGCTGCGAGCTCTGCGACGGTCACTGCTTGCCGTGCTTGGTGATGCAGACTGGGCAGGGAATGAAGATGCTTTATGTTTCCCAGGATTCAGGCACCTCGAAACACTTTCAAAAACTGCATCAAGCACCCCCGTGATGCACTTAAAAGGGCAGGCAGCCCTGTGTAAAGAGGCTTTGAGAGGTAAAGGCACTTCCTTCGTGTCGTTGATAAAGCTGGTGTTGATTGCAGTTCATAGCACATACTTCCACTAAGACAGGCCTGATGAGGGCTGGTTAATGGTCCCTGAAGGGTTCTTCAGTGCTGTGTGGCTCTCTCCTGCATCAACCTGTCTGCTTCAGTTTTGTTCTTAATTTAAGGGCTTTTGCAGTTGTGTTCTTTCCAAATCCTTGTGATCCCACAGTGGTACCTGGATCATAATTTCTCCCACTTCTGTGGTGGGAATGCCAGAATTGCAGCTGGCAGCTGAAATCTGTAGCAAAGCAGTGAGCCGATGGTGCTGGTCACGCAGCAGCGATGATGAACCTCTGCCTTCACATGTTCCTTCGCTTCTCATCCCGACGGCTCCAGCCCCGGTTTGGTGCCGTACCACCCCTGCCCTCCCGGTGTGGTGGGGGAAGGCGCAGCGATGGACAGCACGATGTAGGTTTGCCTTGCTGGTTATTGCTCGTAATCTGAAAAAATAATCCTGTTCTGGAGTGGCGTGGAGCATCATAACCAGTAAACACCCCTCGAATGGGGAAACGTGCCTGAATGTGCATGCAGGCAGTGGCGTGCTCTTAATAATTTCAGCGTTGCTGGCTGAGTGAAATCTATAGCTGCACAGTTGGGGATTCAGCATCTCAGAACCTAATTTTAACAAATGTACAATTTCCTGGTTTACTTAGGTAACAGCACTGTGGCTACTGTGTAAATACATCTGGCTGCCATAGGGAGTGTTGGGGATAACGAACACCACTCGCTGTACAGGGCTGGCACAGCCAAAGGATTTCTGTTTCAGGATTTCTGTTTAATGGAGTGGCTGGGGACCCATTTAATTTGAAGCTGGGGTTCTTCACTTGCCTGTGGTGCACTTGGAGTGAGGCCAGGAGAAGCTGCTGCTTATTTTTCTCCTCCAGTTCGGTGGCCGCTCTGTGATCTTCCCTTGTGCTGCACTGTAATGTTCTCTTGTAATAAACTGCAGCTGGATGTCACTTGGGGAGAGAGGGCTGGGCTGAGGCTCAGGAGATAAAACTCCTAGCTTTGCCACTGGGACCTTTTGACTAGCCTTGGGCAAATCATTTAGTCGTTTAATCTGCTTGCACCTAAGGTCACCATCCATTAAATTCTATTTTGTTGGGAATAAAGTCCATGAATAATCAAATGATGTTCAGGTGCACCAGTGAAGAGGGGTGAATAAACCTCAGTCCATCAGGACTTGGGTAAGAAACTAGAAAAAACACTTTCTAAGGGATATACTAACCTAGATTGCCTGCAGGGGTTGTGGACTCTGTTTCTAGAGGTCCTTAAGGATGGTTTAGAGAGACATCTCTTGAATTATGATTATAGCTGGTCCTTGCAGCAGGAGACTGGATTAGAGAATCACATCTTTCTGACCACAAATTTGTATGATTTAATGTTATCCAAAGCCATTGACCTGTTTACACAGGTTTGGATGAAACTGAGACTTCCCCAAACTTGCATAAAGCAGCTATGAAACTTAAGAAGTGTTAAATTTTCTCTTTGTGTCATACTTCAAGGCAACCAGGAAAATAAGGGTCTGTTCTGCTCCGTGCTCCAGTGCATGGTGTTGTTGCCAGCCTTGGGTCTGTCCTCGGGGACTGCATGGTGAATAAAGTCCTCTTTTCCCAGCTCCTCTCTTGATGCAAGGTAATTTATAAGCTATTTTGCAGCAGTGTACTTGAAGCTCAATAGCTGCCAGCTGTGGTTTCTCAGATAGCAGGTGTCAAGTATCAGCACAGGGAAAGAAAAAGGTGTCTAATTTCTGCCACCTAGGTGTCCTAGGTTGATAATGAATTTTTCTGGACTTCTTTTGGGGTTGGTGGGTTAAATGTCTCCAGCTGCAATGCACAGCTGGGTGTATGCTACACCGGAGCCACAGCTGTGGTCCTGCTTTAGTTTTGCCAGAGGAGCCAGTGCTCCCTTGGAGATGGTGATGATTTTGTCAATGTTAAAGAAATGCCTCCTTGCTGGGTCGCAGGGATGTCTCAGCACCTTTGGGAGTCAGGGGTAGCCATGCTTATGTTTGCTTGTCACCACTGCCAGGGGAGAGTAGCCCTGCTCTGCTGAACAATCTCTGATCAAAGAGTAGGAACAGAGGCACACCAAGAAGCACTAAACCAGTCCCGTCCACATACTTTACTACAGCGGTTTATGCTTGGTAAGTCCCTTTGGAGTTTTCTATCGATTGAACATCTGAGTGCCTCATGTATGGGAGCATTATCCCCATTTCACACGGGGAACAACTGAGGCTGAGTAACACGATTTGCCCAGGTCTGTTGAGCAAGTCTGGGACAAAGCCAGGAGTAAGGTCAGGTCAGGTCAGGGTGCTGCACCGTGCTCTCCAAAATGCAGTTGCAAATATGGGGCTTACAGCAGGTCTCTCCCTGGGATTTTCTGTTTCTTTTTCCCCCAGACCTGTTGGGATGTGTGTGCTCAAGAGGGAGATGGTGGGGAGAGGTGGCTTATCCGGTATGCATTGTATAAACAATATCTGAAGTCTGGACAATATGAACAAATTTTGTGCATAATTCATGCAATCGTGTTTGTTATCAGGGAAATGCCTTTTCATGGCTGGGTTTCGTTCTTCCCCTCCTCTTCCTTGTCCCAGAGCTGGAGGAAGCAATAATCACAATACTGTATTTTGGCCTCTTAACTCTTTCTCAGAAAGCTGACCAGCCTGTGAAATACCATCCCTGTGAATAAGCAGCTCCAGGGAAGTGGGGACGCAGCTCCTGGTGTGGTTCCTGCCTGCGGCTGCCAGCACAGCCCTGCGGAGCGGGCGACAGGCACTGCCGAGGGGCAGCGAAGCAGAAGGGTGAGGCGTAAAGGTGGTTTTCAGCCTGAAACCCAAAGGGTTCAGTGTTATACTTTAGGAAAGGTTTGGTATTTGTCGTTCCTGTGGTTCAGTAACCTCTGCAGAAACCTCAGACCTGATGCCAGGCACCTCGCTGGTGATTTGCTACTTGCTCTTGTTGTTGTCAGAGTCAAAATATTCTAAAAAAACAAAGAAAAGGTGCTAGGAGTCCTCCTCATTGCTTTGTATTACAAAACTGTAATTACTTCACGTCAAGCTGCCGATAACTTCAGTTGGTGTCAAACTCTGAAGCAAACAATTGAGCTGGCTGCTGCACGCTACCTGGGTTTAAAACGCACCGTTGCTGCACCTCGGGCTTCCTTGGCGCTGCTGCGGTGTGCGATGGGTGCTGAGGCTCCCAGCAGTCCTGCTCCTGGGAAAATCCTCTGCTTGGGGCTCAAATGCGCTAAGGCTTCTCTTGCTGGAGAAAGAGGCGAAGACGCCGAGAGCGGGGAAGGGACTCGTGCGAGCGGGCGTGCAGGTTTCTGCTGGGTAAGAGGGGATGCAGCAGTGCGGGGCTCATCTGGCTGCGGTGGCTTGGCCAAGGAGGCAGGACTGAGACCCAGAACTCTGATCGGGACTGGGAACGTCCCAGAGCTCAGAGATGCTTAGATCAGACAGTTTGGCTCAGACCTTTTGTCTAATTAAAACAAACCCAAACCCTATTAATTACTGTAAGGTCTTCCTCCATAGCTGACAAATGTGTCCTGAATATCACTTCTTCAAAGGGAATAAATCACTATGGCAGCTTTAACGGTTGGAAAGGTTTCACAGAAAAATTCCCGATGGGCTCCAGGAGGGATGCAGACCCGGCACGCCTGTTCTCACTTGCTATGAAGAAATGGCCAAACTCTCAGCTTTTTTCCTTCATTCCAGTTGGCAGATACGATATGGAGCCAATGCAAAGAGAAAGGGTCATGCTGGTGCAAGGGTGAGGTTGTTCCAAATGGTTTGTTCTTGTATTTTAGTTTATATAGTGTAGCCTGCCCTTTTGGTGACCCTTTCGATAATTCTGGGGGATTTCTGACAGCCCGGTGACCTGCAGGGGAGGTCAGCAGTGCGAGCCGGCCGGTCTCCCTGCTCCCGGCCTCACAGCAATGAATCTTATTTGACTATAAAAAGCAAAAAGGGCAGAATCCACCTCCAGCTTAGAAAGCAATCACGGGCCCGCTGACCCCCTCCCCGCAAGCTCGGTTATTTCTCAGGAGGCTTCCTTCTATGAGGCAACTCCGCGAACCCATGTGGCCGTAGGAGAAAAACCGTAGTGGGTTTTATCGCCCACTTTGCTCCTCCTTTGCAGGGTGGCTGGGGACCCTGGTGGCCTCTGGGCTGGGAACGATGCAGGGACAGACTGGGAAAAGCAATTGGCACTGGGATGCTGAGAGCTGGGGGTCGGTGCAGATGCATTTGCTGTGTCTTGGAGATGCCGGGGCTGTAGGAGCTGCATCCTCCGGAGGGGATGGAGCGTCCCAGGAGTGCGGGACCCAACGGGGCAGAGGCGATCGGTGAGGGCAGAGCAGTGCTAGCGTAGGGCTGCATACAAATCACTGCTCACGAGACCAACCCTACCCCAAAAGAAAAGATACCGGCACCGCAAAGCAAACGCAGCTGCCGCGCTGGTGACATCAAAATTGTTCCTTTGATCCGTCATTTTCCACAGGAGATTCTCTTTTTGGTTTTGCTTTAATTTTCCTTTTTTGCTCTTTTTTTTCTCTGTGTGCATAAAATATCACTAATGACAAACCATGGTGCCCATGAGTGAGTGACAGCTGAAATAAGAGAAATGACTAATCGGGCCTCCTGAAGCCCTGTCGCATGGAGATTAAATGAGCCCCTTTTTTCTTCCCCCCTCAATGAGAATCATGGGCATTTGAATAATAATATTATAGTCTCCATTAGGATGACAGTGGGGGAAAAAAATCGGCTCAGACCTGTGATTATTCCTTCAATCTAATAATTATTTAAATACCAGATAACTCCTTTCAGCCTAATTGAGGCCTTTCAGCTGCTTGGGTTTATATTGTGTCCCTGAATTTACTGTCTCTTTCACCTTGCGTTACTAATAGCTTCAGATTGCTTTTAAGGCCGTATTTTAAACTTGCTTCCAAAAAAAGAGGAAAAATTAGTGGTCAAATAGTATTAAGAATCAGAGTTAAAATTGCCCACTCTCCTGTTTCCCTGCTGTTTAACTCCCCAGCTGTACTCGGCCATCCCCAAACTCCTCCGTCGGGCATGCAATGGGTTTCTGTTGATGTTTGATACCTGTATCGCCGAACACTGCTTAATCTGTGTCCTGCCCCCACATCTTGCCCCCCCCCGGGTAGTGGGGAGCCGGCAGGAGCCGCTCCCGCGGGGGTGACATGGAGCCGGGGATGGATCATCGTCCCCTGGCTTGTTTGGGTAGGATGTCAGTTCACGGCAATGCTCTGTCATCTTCAAATAATGTTTGAAAGTGCAGATTCTTCTTCCTGGATGATCTCCCTTGCCTTTGGCAGTGACTGTTCACAAATACTCTGCAAAACCGTCACTGTAAGGCACCGCGTAGAAGTTGGGCTTCAGCTGACAGCTCTGCTGCACAACAGCTCCAGACTGGCTCTGGCTTTTGTACAGTTTCTGAGTGAAGACGTTGCTGGAAAAAGTACAAAACTGCTGTGGTCTAAGTGAAGAGCTTCTCTTGTCCCAGACTTATATATGTATATAAAATCTAAATAATTAAATTTATTAATTTCTAGCTTGTTCCATTGCAAAGCAAGAAGAGAACAGTGCAACTTTTTAAAAATTGGAAAGCTGCCGAGCAGGAAAACTGTTGTGTGCTCAGCTTTACAGCGGAGCCTCCCCATTCTCTGCAGAATCTCTTTCACTTTCTGGACTTCCCTTGAACCAGAGCCCTCTGCCCCAGAAGCATCGCTTCTTCTCAGGGAATGAGAAACTGAGGTAGGCTTCGGTTTTGGTCTCCTGTTAGTGAGGGATGCTTTGGCCTTAGAGGAAAGCCCGTTTGTGCTGCCCAGGGCAGAGCCAGCTTTCTCTGTCCCCTTCGGTGCTGCGGCCACCAGCTCTGTGCCCTCCCCAAGGCAAGGGGAGTTGGGTTGCCGTGCCGGACCACTCGCCTGGGGCACCTCGGTGCTCGAGGTTTCTTGTGCGTTGATCCAGACACGTTCTGCTACTGACTCGGCCATTCCACGGGACTCCCGTATCTGCAGCTCTCGTGCCACCTTTCCTGGGCTCCTCTCGAGCTCTTCCATGGCGCAGGGCTCCCTGTGCGTTTACAAGAAGGCACCGCGCTGCCGGCGGGCATCTCCCTGCCGGTGACACACGCGGACTTCTCGGTGGCTCAGGCTGCGCTGCCACGTTATCCAAGAGCAAAGCTGCTCTGAGATCCCGGTGCCCGTGATCAGGTCGCCGGTGCCCGCCGCGGGTCACCAGCAGCCCTGGCGTGGGTGGGCAGCGTGGAGAGCCTTCCTCCGAGCAGGTCCTCGGGAACGGTTTGATTTGTGCCCTTTTGAAAGATTCTAGATTCAGAGAATAGTTTGGGGATGTTCACTCAGAAATTTAATGAGAAGAACTGGGGAAGGTCACACTGGTGCTGTTGTGGCACGTTCGGGTCCACAGCACGGGCATCTGCTTTCTGCCACAATCATCCAAACAATAATAAGAATGCAGCAGTGTCTGCATCCTAGCTGGGAGAGAGAGAAACTGCTGCAGCCAAAGGTGGAAATTAAGAGACTGGAAATAAGAAGCAAGCAGCCGGGGAAATGTATCCCTGAGCAGAATGAGAAACCCATTACCGCTCTCTTTCTCCTGTCTTGTCAGTGACACAGAGACGTGCAGCCCAGGGACAGAGCTCCTTTGTCACCTTTCAGAAACACCCGTCTCCAGCTCCCGGCGTTAACAAGCCTAAAGAGCGGCCATTCGGTGACACTCGCTTATGAGCTCAGTGTAGGTTTTCAGCAGCATGAATTATTTTAAATACCAAAACGGAGATCAGCATCAATCAAATCGGTGGCTGCCCGCAGGTGAGGACAGCTGAGCGTGGGCTGTGCTAGGGAACAGCCTCCTGCATTTGCACACAGGGCTGGGGAGGATAGTCAAATCGGCAAAGAGTGCAAATTTCTCCCCAGTGTGTGTGTTGGGGCTTACGTGGTGGTGGTGGGAGGTGAGGGGACTTCGGTGCAGAGAGGGCAGGTGGGATGGTGGCTCGTCCTCAGCCTCTTCCCAGGGCTGGTGTGACCCTGCAGCACTGAGAGGTGGTGGAGAACATCTCTCCCCCAGGCAAGCTGAAATGGTTTCTTTGATTGTCCAGCCTGGAGTGTGTAAGGAATGCATAATTTGGGATAAAGGAGAACTTTGTGATGGTTTTCTGAGTCCAGACGGTCAGACACATCTGTGGTGATGAGCAAGGCTGAGGTCAAGCCAGGAGCACAAGTCACAGTCAGGTCTGGAAATGATAATAAGGATGAGGCACAATCCAGTGACCTCCAGGCATGTCTGTGGTGACATGGGATGCGCAGAGCCCCAGCGCAGGGATGGTGGTGCCTGCCTCGGAGTGTTGTTCTGCTGGCCCCACGGCTCCTCTGACCTGTTCTGCTGAGCTGGGTCCTTGCTGCCTTGCAGGGTGCTCGGCTGGCATCGCTTCCAGCAGCTCGGTGGGAGCCTGAGGTGGTGCTGGAAGTCGGGCTGAGCTGGGAACCGAGCCAATACCTCCTGCGTGGGATGGTCCAAGCCGGACCCCCCCTTAGATGAGACAGACATGGAAATGCATGAGTTTGGCTTATCTTTAATGTTCATATTTTTGCTAGGGGAGCCTGCCACCTTAGCAGAGGTGGTAGGTGATGAGGTGGAGCAGGCAGAGGTTTGTAAGGGTCCTCTTCCACAGCTACTGTGTCTGCCTGCGTGTGTGTGCTGTCCGGAAGGGCGGATGGAAAGCGCTGATGTAAACATGCCTCACGCAGCCGGAGCCTCTCCGAGGCGAGCGCCTGCTTCCTAAGGAAATTCCAGCCTGGTGATTCCTAATTCAGCCTGACGGCTGCCCGTGTGAATAGGGAGGATGGAGCCGGGGCCAGGGTTCAGCGGAGCTCCAGCCGTCCCTTGGGCCCGAATGAGGTCTAGGTGCTTTGGGAGCACCCACAAAACCAAACCAAACAAACAACAAAGAAACCTGTCTGTCTTTCATGCCTCATTTCCACATAGATTTTGGCCAGAGGTCTCCAGCTCGAGTCTTACCTTGCCTTGTCCATATGGGTGAAAACATATCAGTCGAAGGAGACTCTACTTCTGGCTGTTATCCATAGAGATATTAGGAAGGGCACATGAGCAATTTGGTCGGCATCGGGTCTTCTGGATCCAGTGTCCAAGCTGTCACTTTGTGTAGGTTTTAATCATCACCTGCAAGTTTTGTTAGAGCAGGAGATCTGTCCAAGGCTCCCAGTTTGGTAGTTTCTGCCCTGCGCAGAGTGCTGCTGGCAGTGTTTGGTTGCTGATCTAACCACATGTGCCCCCACTCTGGTGGCAGCTGCTTTTCAGCAGCAAAGTACCTTGTGGAGGCAGTGGGAAGTTTCTGCCTGAAAAGCACCTGCAGAGGCACTTCTGGCTCTGGGGAGGGGTGGAGAGGAGATGCTGGTGGCTTTGGTGTGTACGTGCTCAATGAACTTGCCTGCATGAGACTTCTTCCTCAGGTTTCCAAATTAAATCATAGAGGATTTAAAGGTAGAAAACACCTCTTATTTCCTCTGTTGCTTCCAACAACATGCCCTGCAGGAGACATCCTTTTAGCCAAGATTGCAGATTGATGGTTGGGTGTGTGAGCTGCAGGCTTTGTCTTGGGCTGAAGCTTATTATCCCCTCCCGTGGCTGAGCAGAGTACATTATAAACAGCTAAACCACATAACAAATTAACACACAGAGGCTGAACCAAGTGGCAAGACATCAGGCCTGAACTGTTTACCAATAAGTGAGGAGACCTGCTTAATTCTTGTTGGGCTTAGAGACGTCCTCACTTTATCTCAAGGACTGTGTAATTAGAAAGCCTCCTTTGAATTTTATCTGAAGGGCACACTGGATCTAATCCTTTGCTCTGTGTGTTTCTTTTCTTTCCCCAGAACCATGTGAGGGACATTGCTGGGGCACAGGACACACGCGGAGAACACGAAGTTTGCCTTTCCCAGGATGGATCAGAGGAAGAACTGGCCTCGGGTACTGGACTCCGATGGCTGGTCGGTGGCTTTGCTCTGTCTCTTCCTGGCATCGCTCTCCAGAAATGTGTCCAGCAATGCCTTGTTCAGCACTTTCCACTCTGAGAACCGGGACTGGACATTCAACCACCTGACTGTCCACCAAGGCACTGGAGCAGTCTACGTTGGAGCTATCAACAGGGTTTACAAGCTGTCGGGTAACCTGACCATTTTGGTGGCTCATAAAACTGGTCCTGAGGAGGACAATAAATCCTGCTACCCACCCCTCATCGTCCAGCCATGCAGCGAGATCCTTACTCTAACCAACAATGTCAACAAGCTGCTGATCATTGACTACTCTGAGAACCGGCTGCTGGCTTGTGGCAGCCTCTACCAGGGGGTCTGCAAGCTGCTGCGCCTGGATGACCTCTTCATCTTGGTAGAACCCTCGCACAAAAAGGAGCACTACCTCTCCAGCGTCAACAAGACGGGCACGATGTATGGTGTGATCGTGCGCTCAGAAGGCGAAGATGGGAAGCTCTTCATTGGCACGGCAGTGGATGGGAAGCAGGATTACTTCCCCACCCTCTCCAGCCGGAAACTTCCCCGGGACCCGGAGTCATCAGCAATGTTGGATTATGAGCTCCACAGTGACTTTGTCTCGTCCCTCATCAAAATCCCCTCAGATACCTTGGCCCTTGTTTCGCACTTCGACATCTTCTACATCTATGGTTTTGCCAGCGGCAACTTCGTCTATTTTTTGACTGTCCAGCCAGAGACCCCAGAGGGTGTCTCCATCAACTCTGCCAGTGATCTCTTTTACACGTCTCGCATCGTCCGTCTCTGCAAAGACGACCCCAAGTTCCACTCCTATGTCTCTCTGCCCTTTGGCTGTGTCAAGGGGGACACGGAGTACCGCCTCCTGCAAGCAGCGTACCTCTCCAAGCCAGGAGATGTGCTGGCCAAGTCCCTCAACATCACGGCCCAGGAGGATGTCCTCTTTGCCATTTTCTCCAAGGGACAGAAGCAGTACCATCAGCCACCCGATGACTCTGCCCTCTGCGCCTTCCCCATTCGCACCATCAACGCTCAGATCAAGGACCGCCTGCAGTCCTGCTACCAGGGGGAAGGCAACCTGGAGCTCAACTGGCTCCTGGGGAAAGACGTCCAGTGCACTAAAGCGGTAAGGATGCTCTGGCTGTTGGCCGTGGCAGCCCTCGAGAGCTGGTGTCAACGCCTGGGCCTATGGGGTACGAGCTTGCAGCACAGGATCAATCTTTTTGTGCCTCAGTTTTCCTAAACACAGAACAGACGCAGTCATCCTTTTCCCCTTTAATCCATGTTCTTGTCAGACAGTTGGTGATGACAGTGAAAGGAAGGGGTAGTATTAAGGCAGATGAATAAAGGTGTGCAGCTTGCTGGAAGTCTTTGCTGTTCCCAACCTGCAGCCCTGGAAGCCGGAGGAAGGCTCTCGCCCTTCCCGGAGCAGGAGGGTGGTATCAACAAACTAACAAGATAAATACAGATGACAGTTGCATCCTTTGTATTTTTTATTCAGCTGATTTCTTTAATCTTGATTCACATGCAGATTGTTCCTGGGCTGACTTGAGAATCCCTGGGGCCTTCTTTTGCCAAGCATATTAAGTTTGGCTGCTGGGAAGAGATAAACGTGGGTTAAATGAAATGAAAGAAGGAAGGTGAAGAGAAGCTTGAGCGCTGGCTTGCGCAGGGGAGAGTCATCCCATTGCAGTTGCAACTAGATGTGCCTGAGCATTTGGTAGCTAACGTCCCTTGTGGAAAATAAGTGGATTGGAGTCAGCATGATGGCGAGCGGCTGCCCATGTCACCACCCCTCTGCCTATGCCATGTAGGAGTTCACTCCAGCAATCTCAGCTGATACAGCTTAATAATACTTAGCTGTGGGCAGAATGATTTTCCTTTACTCGTGGCAAGCAGTGTTCCAGGGAAAAGACAGCATCCATATTTCCCGTGTTGTAGAAAGGAAACTGAGGCACAGCGAGGTGGCTTGTAGGAGAGCTCATAGCTGGGTGGTGGAAGGAGCAAGAGTGCATTTCTCTGCTTAGCACGCGGGTGTTTTAGGTTGCCAGAGCTCCTTCCCTGTGCGATCACCTGCCTTTCCAGGCAGACAGTCTGGTGATTTCCACCAGCCCTGTGTTCGCGTGGGGAAGGTTTAACTCTGCCGTGGAGCTGGGCCATTTCTGCCAGAGGAAAGCAGCTGCTCCGGACAGGAGTGAACAGCAGCGTCCTCTCCTCTCCCATGGCGTGGGATCAGCCATGCCCAGCCATCCTCCGGCTGGTGACCGACCTCAGCCTGTCCCACGCCGCGCACGGCAGCGCCAGCGCTGCTGCGAGCTGTCGGCAGCGGGGCTCGTATGACCTTCAAGGGAAGCCTTTGCTGATGTGCGGGTGCTGAGCACCTTTCTGCTTATGCTGCTCGGCACCTCTGGAAACGGGGCCGAGAGGAGGTGAAATGAGTGGAGGAGAGAGTCCCGGCACGGCCACGCAGCAGGGCTAAACCCATGGGAAACCTAGTAGATTTAGAAAACGAGTGGAAGTGCCTACTGGACTTAGGGTTCCTCCTCAGCCCTGTCCAAACATGTTTTGGAGCAGCTGAAGGGTGTCTTGTCCTTGGGCAGCGAAGGGAACAAGCCATTGCAGAGGTGGCTGAAGCTGGCGGGGTCCCAGGGCGGGGGGTGTGGGGTGATGGCTCCCACCCCGCTGTCAGCACCGCCTGCTCCCCTCCGCACCAGCCTGAGCGCGTGGGGCTGCCCCGTGCTTCGCGTTTCGCTCACGGCTGCCCCAAACCTCGTCTTTTCCAGCCAGTCCCCATCGATGACAATTTCTGCGGGCTCGACATCAACCAGCCCCTGGGAGGCTCGACACCGGTGGATGGCGTGACGCTCTTCACCTCGAGCCGGGACCGGATGACTTCTGTTGCTTCCTATGTCTACAACGGCTACAGCGTGGTGTTCGTGGGGACTAAGACTGGCAAGCTGAAGAAGGTAAGCTTATTTCCGTGGCTTCAGAGAGGCAGGATCCGTTTTTCTTCTGTCTTGGGAGATTCTGATGCCTGTAGCTGCTGCAGTGTCTTACAGATGTTTCCTAGCATGAAACCGGGAGCCAGTCAGGAGCAAAAATCACAGGGTTTGGGTCACAGAGAGCTTTGCTTTGGTGAGGCGAACTTCATACATCAGCACTGTTAGTACAGAGTGGTGTTGCTGTGGTTTCTTTTGAAGCAGAGAAGTACCAAGCCTTGGGAAAGGTGCAGTGGAAATTGCTGCAGCGTGGTCTCTGGATAAGGGACCAAATGAGGCCACACAGTTCCCATCGCTCGGCGGCATTACAGCTCCAGAGCATCCCCTTGCATGGGCTGAGGGCACCTTTCTCTGCTTCCAGCCAGCAGCTTCTTAAGCAGCAGGGTAATACAGGTCTCGGCACCATGCCAGCTCTTGCATGGACTGCCTGCCTGTATATTACAGCACTACCCCGTTGTTTGTCTGGGTTTTTTGCGTTTTATCATTTAGTGAACTATGGCGTGTGCGTTTGTGGGGCCGATGCAGAAATTATCAGGGCAATAATGCGCCAGTCTGATTAGAGAAAAGTGAGGAGCTGGCTTGCAATTTCTGAGTACGAGTGAGCCTCAGCAAGCTGTATCCAAGGTCTCGGATCTTTCCTTCTTTTTGACACACTGATGGAAATCTTGCAATAGTTTTGAGTTGTTTCCCAGCAATCCTTCTGCAACCTGTGTAGAAGACCATGAGTTAGAAAGCTTTCAGTGATGGCAAAATCGCTGATGGTGGTAGGATGTTTGGTCATGGAGAGATAGGAATGGGTTAACTTGGCTGCTTTTGGAAAGTAAGCCTCAGGGCAAAGTCCTACTGCTCTCTGCCTCTTACCTCCTGCTCTTCCCTCTGACAGTTGGATGATTGATCAGTCCTGGAAGATAACATTCCTCACCCTCTGCATCACAAATGCTCAGGCTAGTTGCCCAGGGCAAAGAGATGCTCCTGCTGGTTTCTTCCACCAGCGCAGGGGGTGGCAGGGCTCCTGTGAGTTTTAGGATTTTGATGTTCAACTGGGATTTCCTTGCTGAACTGCTCTTCAGTCAGTGGGGTGCAAAGGCTGGTCAGGCCCAGACAGACTCTGTTGTGTGGTCCTCACTAGTCCTCTCTCCGGAGTTCCATATTTAAAATGAATGTGGAAATGGCCTTGGGGTGTGTAGGCAGAGGGGCATCCCCGCTTGTTGGTCTTTAGGGTTGGAGCTGCAGCTGGAAGCCAGCTCATCAGTGGGTGCAGAAATCTGATCCAGCTCCAGCAAAACCAGCCTTAGAGATGCTGCTCTGGAAAGCCGAGATCCTTCAGATTAACCTAAAATATAAACGACAGCATTGGGTGAACCGGCTAAATGCAGACCCTGCTTCTTCGTACCAGGGAAAGAGTTAACAAATGTAATCAACAGCAGGCTGTTAATTTTTTGTGTCCTTAAGCAGCAGGGAATTTCTTCCTCATCTATCCAGGAAGATACAAGGACAGGCAGATACTACACTTGAATGTCTGCATCATTTTAATTACATCAGTTCATTAATATTCATTCAGCACTTTGCAAGTGCTGAGTAGTAGTAAATTAGGTGCCTCCCTGGTGCCTCTCCAGTGTCAGTGGGGCAATTTTGAATGTGGGGGAGAGTGGGCTTGTAAGCAGAGCCCCTCTCCTCCCTGCCCGCCCCCCCCCCGCCGTGGCACACGGGAGCGCCAGGATTTTTCTAGCTAAATGGATGGAAGAGGCACCCTCAGCGTATTGCAAATGCATATGCTAGCAAGCTGCAAGCCAGCCATGCTGCCTGGTACTTGCTGTTTGCAGTGGTTTGGGCGGGTTAGGGGAGGTGCTTCATTTAGAGGCAGTTAAGGCAAACAGCTTGTGCCTGCACACTAGGTATTTACTGTCCCGTCCCATGAATTATGTAGGATTACAGAAGCAACGGTCTCTCCAGCAAGGTTTAATTCCTTCTGCTATTCTACATTGAACGCCTACCTTCTTGATGCAAAGTTAATCTGTTCATGCACATCCACTCCACTGTCCGGAGGGAGGGCTGCAGGAATCCTTCACCTGTTGTTTGAGGCAGTGGTAACCAGGCACTAAGAAAACTGGTTCATCTCTTGAGCAAATTCATTCTAGGCATTCACTACAGTCAGCCTTTCATGGCATCTGCCAAGCACCCTTATTTAACATGTATCGGAGTTGTCTGTAGTTGACGACACTCATGCCTCCTGTTATCATTAGCTGGAGCGATCACTGTCCCGTCCTCTGCAGCATGGGGCTTAGGATGAAGTTGTTCTTTATCTCGCAGTCCTGTCCACACCTTTAATAAATCTTTCCTCATTTGGCATGTGGGATTATCTTCTACATGGCCTAAGAGAGGCCACGAGAAGCATAGGAAGCAGCTTTGCATTGAACTGTGGGACTCTTGGGACTCTCACTGCAGAGGAGGCGTTGCAGACCTGGTGGGAAGTTGTCTCCAGTTTTTGTGTGTGTTCCAAGACCAGACATGTCTCGAAGTCAGCAAGTGCTCTGGATGCTCAGGACTGTAAACGTTTCCATATTGCTTCTTCCCCATATGTGAAATGAGGCTGGTAAAAATGTACGCACCTCTGTAAGTGCCAGAGATTTACAGATAGATGCCTTATCTCCTCCAGCTCACCACCTTGCATATCTACCTACATGATTAATATCCGAAAGCTACGTCACACCTATTCCCTCTCCCCTAGTCCTTGATTTACTTTGGAAACAAGCTGGTGGCTCAGTCTGGGGTTTCTAAGATGCTTTTGTGTAGCTGGAGGAAAGAAGTCAGGGAGCCAGCTCTGAAATCTTTCAAATTTGTCTGTGCTTCCCCAGTGAGAATTCATTGCTGAAAATGCTGCGTTATCTCACTGATGTCCTTCTTCCCATTAGCTATTCACCTAACTGCCTTGTGCCGGTTCCCTAGGAGAGTGGCTGCCGCTGCTTCAGCCTTTCTCCTCCGAAGGAGCTGAATGCTGAAGGTCCTCAAGCCCCTGCCTGCCCCGACATCCCTCCCTGCAAGCTTCGGTACAGCCCCGTGTTGTCTGGCTCTGGCTCTACCCCTTTCTCTGTTTCCTGGGTGCATTTGACGTCCCGTTCTGCTCCTTTCAGCAGCCTGGCCGACGTGTAAAGGAAGGAGAGAAGTTTTCTGTCTGCTCGGGAGCAGCGCAGAGCCCTGTGGCAAGGCTGGCAGCTTTCCCAGGTTGAGCTCGCCGCTGGCTTTGCAGGTTTCGGAGCCCCACGGGGTCCAGCCGACGTGGGCAGCCTGGGCAGGTCGCCCGCGGAGTCCACACAGCCCGGCTGCAAGTTTGGCGTAGCCGTGCTGCACCGGAGGGGTCTTCATACCAGAGCTGCTGACAAATAAGTCAATAATATCAGATAAGTCAATTGACGATGAACTTGGCATCTTTCCTGCGGGGAACCAGAGCATTTCCCGGGGTCAGGGTTTCGGTTCAGGGCGGAGGGTGTGCTCGTACCTGCTGGGCAGCTGCTCCTCGCACAGCTGGTGATACAGGTTTGTGCTTCGTCCATCCTCGGTAACCACTGAAGGCAGAAGGATGAACTGATGGGTCTATTCTCCACTAAAACCCAGTGCTGAAGGAGGAATTTTCTCACGTAGCGCTGGCTCGGCCAGCCCGCTGCCTCTTGTTGCAACCCACCGGTACGGGGGCATGCCTCCGGCCGGGGTCTTGCTGTGCGCTCGGTGCTCGTACCGTACGAAATGGCTGCAGCCCCGTGATGCTCCCCGTCTGCTGCCTGGCAGCCCGCTGGTGTTGAGAACTACTGTTCCTCAGTAGTTTTCTCTAAGTGTATGAAAAGCAAATGTGCTGATGGTGCTGTGACCTTTCGGATAAAGCACAGGTACGTGGGATGCGGTTCTCCCCACACCTTGGTGGTCCAGCTCTCCTTCCAAAGCGTCTGAGCTTTGTGGCAGGGGATGCAAGGGGGAAGGGGATCATGTAAGAGATGTAATCATTCAGAATTGCGGATTCCTGCAATAAAACAAATTTTATCGAGCAAAATTAAGAGAGACATTAATGCAACAGTTAACAGCAACTAACTGCTGGGGGGAGATGTGTCGGCTTGCTTGTTCTGTTTATGGGCTTCATACAATTCCATCAATATTGATGTGTGATGCCTTTGATTTTGACACTAATCATTGCTATGAATTAAATTTGCAGCCATATAATTAGGACTGCTATTAATAGGGCCTCAAGCTAAGCACTGCTGTGCTAGTTGTCTTTTTCCTGATGGAAAACGGCATCCACGGAACTCAGCTAATGTGGTTTGCTTGGTAGATGCTGAGACTGATGTGAAAATTATACTTGCTATATTTAGAGGGGCTCCTCTGAAAAAGCAGATGCATGGGAAGGGTCTGACTTGGAGGTTTCCCAAGAACTGTACTAGAGTTGTCCTTAAACTTGCTAGCAGTTTGCTGCTCTTCTATTAAGATATATAGACTTAGTTGGAGAGAGAAGGATTTCAGGAAGAAAAGAGTAACCCTCAGTTTGAAAGGCTGCTATTGCAAGCCTTGTTTCCATTTCATCTCCCCTTCCTTGTCCAAATCTTTCCATTTATTTCTTCTACCCAATGCTGTTTCAACTCTCTCTGTCCCTGTGCATGCCTGGTTTCATCTCATCAGGCTGAGCACAGTGGCTGGGATAGCAGCATGGCTCACCACTAAAAATCAATCTTGTATTTCATCCCAAGAGGTCTGTTTCTTATTAGATCTAATAAATCAGTGAAGTGCCCTTCATTCAGCTTGTCAATGGAGGACATTGTTTGTGATCAAGAATAAATAAATGTCTCTTCTGTGTCTGACAGTGCGCTGTCTATGTATTATTTTACCATCATGCTGTTTATGCCTGCTGTAGGAAAAATGCAGTTCCTGCAGTGGCAGTCTGCAACCTTGCCATCCCTTGCCTACGTTCAGATGAGCTGGGTGCGCTCCTGGGTGGCACATGCGATTGCTCCCAGGGAAAAGCAGTAATGGTGACATTGTACCTGGTTTTCATCCGGCCCTGAGTCACTCCAGTGGTGATAAGGCTTTGATCGGTGTGCTTGAAGATGCTTGGAGATGTGGGGCATGCTTCTCGGTGCTGGTGTATTAGAGCTATCCAGGCTAGGTCTGACGGCTGGGCTCTGCATCCAGGGGTTGCTTCTACAAAGGAAACTGAAAGTGCTCTGCGTTGTCTTCAGTGCAAACTTTGGTGCTACAGGCAAGAACCCGGGTTTGGTTATTTCAGATGCCCTGAGGTGAAGGATTCACACCCAATCCTCCTGGATAGATGGGCATCAGACATTGTTCTGAACTCCTGATGGCAGCTGTGCTGTACGTGGTTTGGAAACAATTCTGGCATGCAAGGTCACCTGTGAAGAGCTGCTTGGGATCTGTCTGGAGAAGTGCTACAGAAAAATACGTAGTGCTGCAACTAGTTTTCATGATTGGAAACGCATTCCTGTTTATCTGTTGAATGCCTGAATGCATGGTGCGTAATGTCTGTCCTTGCTTTCAATGAAGGCAAACCTCCACTTTTGCAAGGGACAGTGATAACTGATTGGATTATGCAGTCAGGGGAAAGGCGAACTTTAAGTGTGTTGTTACGTCTTGGTACGTGATAGTTTTATTCAGCTTGGCTGATTTAATTTGTTCCATTAGTGCGAATAAAATAGGTCTTTCACAATGAAATATATGTCCGAACCTGTCCTTATCTGACTTCATTCTGTGGATGGTTATCTCATCCTTTTAATTTATCCTTAATTATCGCCCCCGCACGCATTCCGTAGCACTTTAGGAAAAAGTCAGTTGCATCAGTGTGTAGAGAAGCCAAGAGGACATCAGGCTGTTGTTGAACAGATGAGGATCATCCGTTTGCAGACGCCTTCCAAAGGAGATACCTAGTTTCAGCTGTAGGTTGGAAGGTCAGGAGCTTTGCTGACTTAGTGATCAATCCATTACCTTTGGACCACAGACCTCTGTCCCAGCAAAGGTGTAAAATGGCAGACGATGCTTGCTTGACTGAAGAAGTTGTTTAATTGAAAGGTCTGAGAAACAGGTCTCTGTTTCTTGCCCTAGGACGTGAAATAAGGGGGCATTTATTTGGTACTGTATTGCTGGTGATTTGCTCTGGTGTGGTCAGAGAAACTGGGATTCTTTTTCTCCCTAAACAAGGATTTTCCAGCCTTAGACAGTAATTCCCCTTTGCTTCCATCTCTGTAAAAAGGGTGCTGACAAACTGTGACCCCAGAAATGTGTCCCCAAAATGCCCGATGGTCCCTTACATTTGTTATTGTTAGCAGCCAGAAGTTGGAGTCTTACTTATTAATTGGAATTTGTGCAAGGGAGTATGAAAAGTGACCGAAGCCAAAGGAGAGCACTATCGTGCGTGTCTCATGGGAAGAGCTGCCAAGTCCCTCTGGACTCTGGGTTTGAGCAGTTCAGGAACGTCCCTGCCACCTCTTAAAGGCATGAAATTGGCCGCCTCTCCTCCCAACATTACTTCTCTAGTTCTGTTATCTGTTGCCTGGCAGAGCAAGTAAAATAAGAAAAAAAGAGAAGTAGGGATGTATTTTTATAGCTGCTGGAGAGCTAAGGGGCAGCTGTTCAGGAAATGCTATGTATGTGAAATCGAGCCAGGTGGGCTCAGAGTCTGCTTTAATCTGTTTCTTGGCTCATGAGATGGCAATGACTCTGGTTCTTACTCAGGTTCAGGGACCTTGAAAAATCAGCTTGAAATTTTTGAGTGCAACAATTACATTTTATTCGTTTCTAAACGAAGCGGAGCTAGTAAAGGCTGCAAGTGGCTGGACAGCCTTATGCATGAAAACCAGCCTGCCTCAGAGATCATAGCGCGGTTTGGGTTGGAAGGGACCTTCCAAGGTCATCTAGTCCAACCCCCCTGCAATGGCCAGGGACATCTTCAACTAGATCAGGTTGCTCAGAGCCCCGCCAACCTGACCTTGAATGTTTCCAGGGATGGGGCATCGACCACCTCTGTGGGCAACCTGTGCCAGTGTTTTACCACCCTCGTAAAAAATGTCTTCCTTATTTCTAGTCTCAATCTCCCCTCTTAGTTTAAAACCATTTCCCCTTGTCCTATCACAACAGGCCCTACTAAAACGTCTGTCCCCATCTTTCTTGTAAACCCCCTTTAAGTACTGAAAGGCTGCGATAAGGTGTTCCCGGAGCCTTCTCTTCTCCAGGCTGAACAACCCCAACTCTCTCAGCCTGTCCTCGCAGGAGAGGTGCTCCAGCCCTCCGATCATCTTTGTGGCCTCCTCTGGACCCGCTCCAACAGATTCTTGTCTCTCCTGTGCTGAGGACCCCGAGCTGGAGGCAGTACTGCAGGGGGGTCTCACCAGAGCGGAGCAGAGGGGCAGAATCCCCTCCCTCGACCTGCTGCCCACGCTGCTTTGGATGCAGCCCAGGATACGGTCGCTTTCTGGGCTGTGAGGGCACATTGCTGGCTCCTGTCCAGCTTTTCATCCTCCGGTACCCCCAAGTCTTTCTTTGCAAGGTTCACCAGAGATCTCACCAGCTGCACCAGCAGCAACCAGCACCCCGCAGGCAAGGGGCTTCGCATGCTGAAAGGGGTTTCTCTTGAAAAGCTCTTTGTGTCAGTTGATCTCTGGGGTTTGGTCCTGGCACTCCCTCTCAAATGCTCTTACTGATTGTCTTAAACATCACAAGTGTAGGACCAGTTCTGCTGGCGATGGCCGCGGGAGGTTTCCTGCTCTTGGGAGAGGAGCAGGAGGATCCCGTGGCTCCACGCGCCGCTGGGCTTTCCCTGCAGCTTCTGCCTCCTGCTCCCGCGCTGCCCTCAGCACTGGCGGGGTCCCGGGAGGTTTGACATGAAGTCTCTCTCGGTGCCTCCCTTAGGTGCACACGACCTTCAACCAGAAAAATGGCTCAAGTCTCACTTTTCCCAGTGCTCTTGAGGTTTTTATGCAGGCAGGAATAAAGCGTGGAGCAGCACTCATGAGGGTAAAGGGAGTTTTAGGTGCATCAGTCCATGTACTTTGAGACTAGTTACCAAAGTAACTATTGGGAAGTAGTTACCAAAAAGGGTGTTTTTCCCCCTCCTGCACATAAGGTTGGGGGTTTTCTTCTTTTCTTTAACATATTTAGAAGCTAATTAATCCCCACACCTTTTATAAGAAGAGGTATTGTCTCCTTTATGAGTATGAAGTGAGGCAGAAGTTATTCCTCCTCCGTTTCATGCTAGAAGCAGAGCTACATTTTTGTCTAGTTCAATAATGCATTTCTTCTCGAAGTAATCTTGGTGAAAAGTATCAGGAAATACCAAACTATTTTGTGAATTCATGTTAGTTTCTCTGACTGTTCCCTGCTTTCCTCTGAGTATAAAACTGAAGAAGTTGCTGTGTTCTGGATGTTGTTTGTTTTTTGGGGGGTAGGGCAATGTTAGACTCCTGCCTTTCTATTCATGAGTCAAGAAGTTCATGCTTTCTTTACTATATATATTTTTTTCTGCAGGCTTTTAAAATCCTCAGAGGTCAAAATAACATGGGTTTTGGTCCATTTGTAAGATCTTAAATCCCTGGGTGGCAAGAAATACTGTGAGAAGACCATGCTGTGTTGCTTCTATAAATGCCTCCTTGAGGCAAAAAAAGGAACGTGAAAAACACAAACGTGCCGGGAGATGGGGGAATCTGCAGGAAGAGTCCTGTGCACTGCCACGGCCCCTGAGCTGCCGCCGCTGTTGCAAAAAGGTTGGGATTTGGGGACAGTCAGGGAATGAAATGCCATGCAAAAGCAGTACCGCCATGGTTTGTGCTGAGACTTGCTCTTAGGCTTTCCCTTGTGCATCTGACTGATGCTGCCTTTAATATTTCCTCAATCCCACAATCAAGTTTACTACCCATTGTTGTTACGGTTGCTTTTTGCTGCCGGCCAGGGCAATGACAGTGTTAGCGGGGCTGTAAAATACTGCATGGTTTGCGAAGGCAAATCCATCACCTGAACGTCTGCCCGATATTTATGGATGTGCCAGGCAGGCGTGGATTGGATGCGGCCAGTCTCTATATTAGCATTAGTCCATTAGGCCTGTTATGATGCATAGTGTCCCCACCTCCCCCTGCTTTTTATTACCCTCTTTTCATTTCTGCAGAGATGCATGGACAGGCAGATGCCTACATTTCTCAGGCCTTCGGGGAGCTCTTTGCAGGCAGCCCAGCCTGAGCAATAAAGGAGGGAGATAAACCCCTGCCCGCCATAGGGAGCTCTCAGGGCTGGGGAGTGCAGCGCCCAGGGAAATTTTGCACCGGGGATGTTCCCCAGGGTCTGTGGTGGGGCCAGAAACTTTCCTGGCTGCGTCTTGGGCAAAAAGAACGAAACACTAAGTCTAAATGTGACTGCTGCTTATTGCCAGCAATGGTAGCAACTCCTAGCTCTCCTCCCAGCCAACCCCCTGCACGTACCCTGTCTGAGGGTCCGACGCCTTCAGTCCTTCCATGCATTTAGGTTTTGGTTGTGGTTTTTTTTTTTTTTTTCCCCACTGTCAACGGTAGGTTGGAAGATTATGGTCATTGACTAGGTGTGTCTCAAAGAGATCTCAGATGATGCTAATCGGGCAGGGAGGGAGCCACATCTAGTGGCTGGGGGAGAGAAACGTGGTGGTACTGTGAGGGTAAGGATGCTTGCATTCTTCTCATGTTAGCCACTAGTTTTATGGAGCTGACATTGAATATGTTACTCGAGCTTGCAATTTTCTGCTCTGTAACTTGAATTTGCACATGGTGATTTACACCCCGGTACGTGGCCGTATCCCACCTGGGGCTCGGTGAGCCCTAAGGACACAGAGAGGGATCTGCAGTCTGGGCACAGAAAGGTCTGGCCTGGGACCGAGGAGAAATGGCAGCGATTCCCATCTGTCAGGCAGTTCTCCCTTACGGGCAGGTTTCCCTCTGTCTCCATTTCCCTGTCTATAAAATGATAAACCTTTTCCCAGCCCTGTGCACTGGGACCTGCTGCCAGCCTTGAGGTGCTGCCGCACCGCAAACGCCGTCCCATGCCACCGAAAGAGGGGGACGACGGCTGGCGGGGCCGAAGCTGCTGACCGAAAGCTGTCAGCCCCGTGGGGTTTGCACGGGGCTTTGCATCGCGCTGCCGGTCGGTGCTGAGCTGAGGGCAGCTGCCACCAGCCACTGCTGGTCCGTACCGGGCAGCCTGCTGGGACCGGCGGAGGAATAATTGGCTGAGCGAGGGTTTAAGATGCCTCCGACACCTTGCATGCAAACAGGAGAGTGCAGGCAGCAGCATGGGCAGGTTTGGAATAATTAGTAAGTGGCTTCAGCAGTATTTGTCCCGTCATGCCCTGTCTGCGCCTCAGCCGAGGACCCTGTCACCTTTCCCAGTTGTTCCTTCTCCCTTGGTTACATGTCTTTGCATCAAATAGATACATGTAGATGAAAGTGATGTGCATTTAAAATGAATGTGCACATCATACAGCCTAGCTATTATACAGTGTGGGATTTTTTTTGTGGTACGCTGCTAAATTATTTATTGTGTGCTGGGCTTTAATCTCATAAACCTGCCTGCAGGCCTTACGCAAACCAGCCTGAGCATCCTCTAAAGCGCGCAAGTCAGGCAGCACAAAGCGCTGCCATGACTGTAGGTGGTAATAGTTTGTCTTGCTTCGGCCTCTTCCTCCCCCTCATCAGCTCGTTAAAAGCAGTGGGGCCTGTTAAGTTGGTCATTGCCACTAACTTGGAGAGTGATTTGCATTTGCTGCTGGGAGAGGATGCCAATCCTGAGATCCCCGTTAGTCGGAAAGAACAAGAGTTGGTCCCTTGAGCTGCTCAAAGTAAAAAGGGTGAGAAGAGACACTGGGGTAAAACAAGGTCTTTCAAATAAACAGCGCTGCGCCTCCAGCTGGGAGCACTTACCTTCCCCAGCGGCTGGGAGTGTTCGCAGACTCCAACCTCGCAGCTCTGAGTTAACATTTGGCTGACTAATGCGATGTTTGCTTTTGCTAGTCATCCTGCAGCCAGTGGCTTATTAGTGGAAAAACAGAGCATCCTTTTGCCTGCTTTCAGTTCCAAGTTCCTTTGACGCTTTTTGCCTGATGCTCTTAAAGCTTCCCACTCTGAGAGACTTTGTACCACAAATGCAAGTGAGCACGCAGAAGTGAAGGGGCTATCCTGGTCTTATATGCTTAAATTAGTGAATAGCAGAGTTGGAATAAAACCAGAGTCCCCTCCTCCCATCTTCTCCTTTCCTTTGGCTCTCAGACCAATTGCACCTCTTGAGGTATATTTGGGCTAAATCATTCTGCAGAGCTTTGAAGCCAAAGGACAGCAGGCTGACCCTCTCCGGTTTTCTTTTCATGCTTTCTTTGTGCAGAGCCTTTCACACTGGGAACTTGGTCTTGTTATTGAGAAATAAATAATTAGAATAGTCTGGAAGGTACAGGTTGAGGGACAGGTGTAGTGGAAGAGAGACCGAGAAGTCTGAAAGACGGGCAGGCTAACATCACTTTCTACCTTTTCAGGGAGTTTGTCTGAAAATTACTTTGTAATGCAAAATGCAAAGACAGCAAGATAAATACTGAGCTTCACTGTTAGTAATCAAGTGATAAATATGTTTAAATGCCCTGTATTTTGGAACAAAATACATCCCTCTGCATAGGGCACAGCTAATATTTGCCCTTGATTTTTACAAGGCTGCCAGCTTTAACGGAGCACTGCCATGCCGGGCTGCAGGCACGGGACTAATGGTGAGACAGTCGCTGTGCCGCTGTTTTTCCAGCACTGTCACCACACTGGTGTTTCAGTCATGCTGCTGTTCCTCTGAGGAGCTGTTGGAGAGTTTCTTGCAGCCTTTTTGTTTTCTGCTGGAGCTGTGTCCTGGAGCTCGCACTTATTAGTTAAAAGCTAGAGTGGAAATTCCCTCGGCTTGCTTCAGCCCAGCTGCTGCGAGAGCTGACCCCATGTTTTCAGCACTTTTCCCATTGAACTCGTAGAAAATTTAATCAAGGGACAACAGACGTCGTCTCCCGTTTCCCTGCTGCTTGTTAAACTCGGCAAGTGGGATGCTGCTGTGTGGGGAAGGGGCTGAGGGCCCTGAGCTCCTTTTCTTGCTCCAGGAAGCTGTTTAGGAGCACGACTGGGGACTTACCAGCTGTAAACTCCAAAGACTTAACTGTGGACTTATTTTCAGCAGTTCGGACTGGATTTACCCCTCCCTGCAAGAGGGAAGCACTGACCTTTAGAAAAGCTGTGAGGCTTAAATGATTACAGTGTGGTCAGAGAGGAAGGTATCCACCTAACTAATAAAAGCAAAGTGTTCAACATTGGTAGCTGAGAGAGCAATCAAATCCTCCGTGTACAGGGGAAACCCTATTGCCACTGGTGGGGTTTGACTGGTGTTAGGCTGATACCAGCAGCTTCAGAGTCTGGATTGCCATGGAAATGCAGCAGCAACTGCTGCAGAAACTGTGTGCAGATACAGGGCAAACAGCACAGAATGCCAGTTATGGGGTGTGAGAATAGTGGCTCAATATTTGTTTGAGAAAACAAACAAGCTTATATGTTTTTCAAGTGTGCTGCATCGAGACTGGGCTTGTTAAGAAACCTGTGATCAGAGGCACCAGGCAGCCCAGGTTCAGCAGGATCAATGTGTTATTCCTCGAGGAGCATTAAAGAACAGCCAATGCCTTCTGGAAAATGTTGATAAAGCTCTCTTTTTAGCATCATTTCTGCTTCTCTAGCACAAATGTACTATTTCTTGTTTGTATGTGTTGCTTTCTTCATTCACTCTTTTATTATTAGGGACATTTACATGAAAACAGCGTTTTTTGCTCTCGCAGCATATTCTCCAATTGCAGCTGCACTTCCTCAGCCAGAGATCTCTACCTTCCCTCGAAATGGGGCTGCTCTCTCTCCTGGGTGCGATTGCAGCAGCACTGGCTCAGGGACACACATTTGGGGACAGCTCATCTCCAAGTGAGGCAGCCGCTGTGCCCCCATGCTCCAGAGAGGGATGTTTCACCGCCGTGTTCATCCCTTGCTCTCTTTAAGCCATCTTGTAAGTTGGTTGGGATGCTCAGCGCGTTCCTTTCCTCCTGTGCACAGTTGTTGTTTGTACCTTTTCAGCAGGGAGAGGCCGGTGTGAAATCCCCGAGCGGGGAGGAATCCTCTCAGGGTTTCCCAAAGTGGCTGGCTCTGGCGGTAGAGCTTTAGGCAGCCGGAGAAGTGGTTTTGAAAAGGAGAGCAAATGGAGATGTCTGGCAGATAGTGAGTATATGTGATAATGTAGATTAAAGAAAAAACCCAAAAGCTAGTGCTTAGGGCATAAGCGATGACATAAGCAATGTGGGATGATATATTTATTCAACCCAGACCTGGCTTGCAAAGAGGCAGCGTGACCCAAACCCTCTCCCCTTAGCAGGCACCTGGAGAGGGACCTGAAGGACCTTTGCTTTCTCTGAGTGCCTCGCTCAGCTCAGCAGATGGAAAATGTAAACTCCAGATGCGTTCGGCACATCTTTAATTTCTTCTTGCTCTGTGTTTGCTGTAGCTTTGGGGGTTTGGCATTTAGGTGCGTTTTTGCTGGCATCTTGATAAGGTTGGGATAACCCAAAAAAGGAGAGAAGCTTGCAGGGGAGCGGGGGCTGCTGTGCCGCTCTGCCTGGGGCTGCGGGATGGGGAGCACCCTCCTCTGTCCCCACCAGCCCCCACCGCGCTGCCCCGGTCGGGGCCAGCACCCCTGCACCTGGCAGGAGCTCTGCGGCTGCTGCTTCGTGGAAGCAAATGGTTGGAGAGGTGAAATTCCTCCCCTCTCTGCTTCTCTCACCCCTGACCCCGCTACATTTCTTCCTCCTGACCCCTGAATTTCAAAACCGACCTTTTGTATCATGGGGGAGGGAGGGCAGGCAGGAGGGCAAGCAAAGGGCAAGATGAGGTTGGCTGTATTTGGGAGGTGGGGGAGGTAAAGCTGAAAGCTGAGCGGTGGCTGGAAGCGTAAGGATGCTGCGGGGTTGCTGCGTGCGAGTGTGGGGTTGCTGGGACGGGAGCTGCTGCTCCATCACATAGCATCCGTCTTGAATACTTGCCCGTGCATTTAGTTTCCTGAAACATAAAATGCAAGCAAATGGCTGAGCTCTTGTATCTCATCGCCACCACCCTGTGCTTGCCCTTATTGCCCTGCCAAGCAGTCCTGCCCTGCAGGGAAGTGGCAAACCCACGGTGGGTTGCTGGTGGTGCGGGGCGATGGCTCTGATAGCACGAGGCAGGGAGAACTGCATGATGCTTGTGGCATTTGGCTTTAAATGCACAGGTTCGTGGCAGCTTTTGCTCTGTGTCTTCTCAGGCAGCAAGTGCTGGCAATGCGGGGTACAGCTCAGCCTCGATGGGCTACGGTGTTTCTGCATCTGAACCCAGGCAAATGCAATATGCTTGGTACCGGCATCCCATCTGAGCTTGCTTCTGCGTGGCCTTGGGCTGCTCCTTCCCGCTCTGTCGCAGCAGCAGGTTGTTCTCACCCCTTCAGAACGACAAAAGCAAAATGGGCTTTTTCACCTGCAGTAAAATGGCAGAGGACCCAGGCTCTGCCTGGGCTGAAGGAAGCACATTTCCAGGGCCTGAGGGCACGAGTAGGGCTTAATTATCCTCCTGGGACCTTCACCCACACCCTTTGGTCTGGGGCTCCGCTTCGGCGCAGCCCTTGGCCTTCAGCCCTGCCTGTGCTATGGGATGAGCTGCCAGTTCATGACTTCTACCCTCTGACATATTGCTGGGGGGGGTAAGAAAAAAAAAAAAAAAAGCTGTGCTGCCTTATGCAGAGGCAAACGGGTGCTGTAAAGTGGCCCAATCTGTCTCTGTCCCCCCCAGCGCGTTGTTTGCTCTCCGAGACCCCTGGGAGGGTCCGTGTCGATAAGGTGCTGCATCTTGTTGTAGCAGAGACGGATCCTCCGGAATGGATGTGGAGGCTGGGAGCGCTCAATATCCTCCCTGACAGGTAGAGTCGCATTTAATAGGATCCTGCCATATTCATTACCCTGGCAAAGCGGCTGTCGGCCAGGAGCGCAGGTGCAGTGCGCAGCCCCGCTGCCCCCCCCGCTGCCCCCGCCTGCACAAAGGCTCTGTGTGAATAAGTATGCAGTAAATGTCTCCCTCTTGCAGATTTATTCCTTCATTAGGTATTTAAATACATTCTGCTGTATAGGATGCTTCTGTGAGGCTGCTGCCTTTTCTCTCCATGGAATAAATGTGGAGGCTGCGAAACGGCTCTTCCCGGCCAACCCCCCCCCCAGCACCCAGCAGAGCCGCAGCGTTTTCGGCAGGGAGCGGAGGAGTGCGATGGGAGAGGGGCTGGTGGGCTGCGAGAGCATCGCTTGGCCTCTGGAGAGGGTGCGGGGGGTCTGTGCGAGGGGAGCCCAGGAGAGGGGCGAGCGGGAGGCATGGTGCGCGCCCGGCGCTGGTCGGGACCGTGGGTTTGTGCGCATCCACAGTGGCACGGACCCGCCGTCCCCGCGGTCCGTGGATGCGTTGGCCTGTGCACGCGATGGCATGGCCGGCAACCGGCCCTTCGGCCACCCCAGACCAGCTCAGGGACCCAGACCCGGTGGCTTTGTCACGGCGGGGATGGGTCCCGAGCAGCTCTTCCTTGCCTTCCCCTTTGCGCTGATGCCCAGGTTGGACCATCCCAGTGTGTAACATTTTCGGCAGTTGCGGTAACGTAAATGCTCTAAACCCATGCAGTCAGCGAACGAAAAGGGCTCAGGGAAGAACAGAGAAACTAAAATTAGCAGAAGTGCCCCAGGCAGAGGGCCACCTGGGGCTTTGTTTAGTTTCACTCTTAACTTTCATCTCTTTTATTCATAATTTGTGGCTGATCGATTTTTTTTTTTTCACTTTTTTTTTTTTCTCCTTCCCTCTTCTGGAAACAAGGAGCTTTGCTAGCTCGTGATGTGGCCGAGTCTAATCCTTGCAGACCCAAGGGCAGCATTGCCTCCCCTCTGCCTCTCCTGCCCTGATTCTGCCCGGTTCCTCCTCCTGAGCAGTGACATCTTCTCCCACCCAGAAGGAGATGTGATGGGTCAGCCTTGGGCATGTGTCCCGGGGATGGACCCAAGGCTGACCCACTGCATCTCCTTCTCTCAGTCCTGCCTTAGCTGCATTTTTGTGCTCAGTGCTGCTCCATCCCAATCTGTAACAGGTCCTTCCCTCAGGGCTTGGACCTCCATGTTCTGGAGGACCCTCGTGTGGTGATTTAAGACTGCGTCACCTAGTTGTCTGCTTTGCTTCAAACCTCCACCAGTGATTTAAATTGATGTAACAGGCTTTGTCCTGGGCTGTTGAAACAGAGATATATCCCTTCTGCTAATGCCTCTGGGCTCGGAGCCGGGGATTGTAACCTCTTGAAGCACATCAGCAGAATTTGCTCATTTGTTAAAGTGCTGATCCACAGACCCACCAGGTTTGCGAGGTCTAACGGCTAATTCAGTTGCAGAATATCGTAATTGGGCCTATGTTTTCAAAGCTGCCTTTCATTTGGGGTGCTGAAGTAGTCGGATAGCCGGTAGGTGTTGGTCAGCCAGAAGAAATGCGGTGTTTTCGAAGATCTGAACACCTAAAATTTAGGGGAAGCTGTGGGCGAGTGAAGCTCTGAACTGTGAAAGGCTTCAAATACAAATGCACCTAATTATCCATGTGCAGATAACATTGTCAACCGATATGTACTGATGGAGGGACATGGTGCTGCATACAGCTGTTTTCTTTGGAGGTGATCTCTCCTGCCACATGCTTCCTCTGACACCTGTATCCTCTGTGTCCTTTCCGGGCTCAGTTTGGGTTTTGCACAGCCTTTCTACCCAGGCAATTCGCTGCACACTTGTCCTGGAGAATGCTCAGTTGTAGGGCAGCAGAAGAGTCTCTGGCTCATTTTGTTCCTGGCTTTGCTCGCATCCCAGATCTGTGCCAGCTCTGCTGCTGATGGAAGCAATGTGCCCGCAGTTGTCTAGAAAATAAACAAAATCTCATTCAGCACTGGTCAGCAAGGCAATTTTTTGGGTGAATTCCAGCGGAGTGGAAGCTGGAAAGGATTTGAATTGAGGGTATAAGGTCCAACAGTGCTTCACCAGACCCGAGCAAAGCACCCCCCCACCCTCTTCATTATATAGTTTATTCTTTTAATGAGTGTTACTTCCATGGAACTGACCCACCCTGATTTTCTGTGGAGTGAGGTGGCCTGACCTCTGTCACACTGAATCGCTGTTATTGCTTTGCCGCCTTTCCCAGACCTTTCTCCTGGCCCTGGCTTTCAATGCCTTTGGCTGGGGATAAATTCACAAACAGGAGCGGATAAAGCCCAGCCCTGAGCTTGTCTCAGCAGCCGCGCTGAGCGGGACAGTGCAAGGCTCAGCCTAAAACATGCTCAGAGGTGCAGTGTAGAGCGTGGAGTGGTGTCGTGGTCCCCATTCCTGGGAGGTGGGTGGGTGGCAGCCAGGCTCCGGGACGCTGCGTCCACCCTGGCATCGGGCAGTGGAAGATGTTCGGCGGTTTGTTCGTCACTAAAGCCTTTGGTAGTGTGCCTTGAAATTGGAAACGTGGGTGAGAGGAGGAGCGAGAAGCAGAAGCCCTGGGCGCTGCCGAGGAAGGGACTGGAGCTGGAATTGAAGGAGGGGATGATGTCACCGTAAGTCAGTCTCATCCACGAGTTTCATTGTGACACAGATTTCAGTCCACAGCTTTGGTCAGCGTGGATCAGGATTTCCTTTTTCCCCTAGGAATGGCTCAGTAAATGAAATATTCATCTAAAACAAGGGTGTATTTTAAAAGCCCAGAAAATCCAGTACCTTCCACTGAACCATTGTTCTTTCCTGCCATGTCTCTGGCTAAATTAAGACTTTCTTAGAAATGCACAGGTTAAAAGTTTAAAAGCTTAAGGTTTCATTCATAATTCACGTATCAATGAGGCTTTGATTCCTCCCGGGGAAAAAGCCGCCTGTATCTGCAGTGCATGTTGATAGGGTTACCCTGCCCCAGAGCCGAGGACCTTTTTGGCTTTCCTTTCTAAGCTCCTTTTTTCAGGGGCAGCGCAGTGGAGGATGGCTCCCAGGGGCTGCTGATGGGGAAAGCAAAACCTCTCCCTTTTGGGTCATTGGTTTGAATCTGACCCAGGTCAGTAGTTGCCAAAAGTCATTAACATCTAATGGCTGCTCAGTGCTCTGTGAAAAATGAGTCACTGGGTCCTGGTCCTGTTCCCAACATGGGCAGGCATCCATATCCCAAAAACCCGCTGTCACCACTATCTCTGATGGCCTTGAGTAGGTGAGTGAAAGACCAGCTGGACTCTGTCATCAGACAATACCTGTTAACCATACTCTAGGCTTGTGCAGCTTTTCCTATCAGCACATCCCAAATTAGTTCAGAAGAGGTAAAGCCTTGCTGTCCCCCTGCGAGGGACGAGGAGGCTGCGCTTGCAGGGGGTGAGGTGAGTTGTTGGAGGTCACGGTGTATCAGCACAGAATGGATGCTCTCTGTACTCTGCTTACATTTCCAGGATAAAAGAGTAAAGGAAGAGTAAAACCGTATTAGTATAATGCCATTTTTCTCATGTTACCCTCCTTTAATAGTGGCTACATCCTGAAGGGTGCCTTTAGAGCAAGCTGGAAGGCAGATTGGGTGGGAATTTTATGGACTGTGGAAAGGAGCTGAGAGCTCATCTCTCAAGCAATAGGACCCAGCCCTGATCCCAGTGCTGGCTTGGTGGACAGAGCAAGGAGTGAGGCACATGCCTGCTCCCAAGTCGTGTTGGCCACCAGCTGGGACTTCCCATGGGTGCCAGCGTGGTGCTCCCCACGTTGGGAACGCTATGCTTTAACAGTCCCTGGATCTTCCTGGGTTCACAAAAACGTGTCAAAGGAAGCAAACCTGCGCTTCCCATCAGAGACCTCCCATGGGTGGAAGAACGGCTGTGCAACCAGCCGGGTCCTCCATACTAAGCCAGCATGCCTGTCTGACTCTCTCTGAGCTCCAACCTGTTGCTTCGCTTTCTTTAGGAGAGGAAGAGGAGGGTGGGAGCGGGTCCTGCAGATGCAGCTGGGAAGACCTGCCTTCCCCTGGCTGGGCTGATCCTTCCCATGGCTCTCCTTGGCACCCTGCCCTTCCTCCCCTCACCCAGATGGTCTCTGCATCTCCTTGTCAGGCATCCAAAATATTTCCCATGTGCTCTTCCCATCCTTTCCAGCAGACTCCTTGCCTGGCTCAATGCTGTAGCCTTTCAGCCTTAATCTCCTCTTTGTGCCTCTGAGACACCTCTGCAGTGCTTGGCTGGCATACCGTGTTTCAGTAGCTTCTGCTCTTTTGCTTTTTGGGTGAAGATCCCCCCCATCCTCCCCCTTCCCCCCCACGTATAATACTGGCAGTTTTGAGAGGGATTAAAAGAGAAGTCGAGGAGCCTAGCAATTTGGCTTGAAACTTGTCCCTTTTGAGAATCTTTTGCCTTTATTATCCAGCAGATAAATCTGCTTTCAGCTGCCTTTCTGTGCTGGGAATGGGAATGGTGTGCAGCAGCCCGCTGCGTTAATCCCCCCCCCACAGGTATGGTGCCTCTTCCACCCCATCTGGGACCGTGCGCTGCTCAGGGGGTGCAGAGCTGAGCCGGGGGCTCATGCTCTCTGCCTTTAGCTCCTCAGTTATTCTTCTTCAAAATAAAATTCATTTGAGATACTAATCCCAGGAAGGAGAGGGGTTTCTTCTTTTTTTTTCTTTTTTTTTTCTTCCTCCCCTCCTCCCTCCCCCCCCCCAACTTTACCTAAGTATCTGTTGGCAGCAGCCGCTCTGCAGCAGCGGGGCCGGGAGGGCACTTGGCAGGCAGTTCAGCGGAGGGGATTGAGTTGCAGGAGCAGAAATCCCTCCACACTGTGCATTCGGTTTTATTCTGCCATGTGGCATCTGCCTTTGGAGTAGTGCCTGTTCCCTGCCCCGACCAGAGACGATGCCTGTCGCACCCGTCGCTGCCTGCAGCCTCCTCTGCTCCGCGCTCTTCTCGGTGCAAGAAAGCACCGACAGTCCTGTGCATGTGTGCTGCGGCTGTTCAGGTTTCTTTGGGGTGGTTTGGGTTTGTTTATTTTTTTTTTTAAATCTCTCAAGATCTTTATTAAAAATGAAAGATGAACTAAGGCCAGTGCTCTTAGTACTGAGCCATCTTCAGGTTAGAAGAGCACCAGGATGGGGCGGGCGCAGCCGCGCATCAGAGCTGGGACTTGGCAGGTTCGAGGTGAAGGTTTGGGCAGGTTCGGAGCGTGGGCGCAGGTCAGATCTTCCCCTGCCTTGGTCCGCAGTGCTGCAGTGGTGGGGGATCAGCATCTGGGGGCATTTGCAGAGCTGTCTATGGGAGTCAGCCATGAAGACAGCAACAAGCGTGGCTGTAAGACCAGAAATATGATAACACAACAAGGTTTTGGGGTGTCCACTGGAGTTACGTTTGATGGCTGATCTTTCCTCCCTAAAATCCCCAAGTACCTCATCCTCACCTCCTTTCCCCTTCCCGATGGGCCACATCTGCTTCCCGTCTCCGCTTCTCCAAAGCTCACCTAATATTTAAATCTGTACATAGGCTTATGGCATTAACTTAGTAGTATAGCATAATGCATTGATGTGTAGCAATCCAGTTCTTTGTTAATAACGCAGGTACCAGAGGCAGCGAAAGAAAAACCACTGAATTTCTTCCTAAAGGTCTAGGAAACAGGCAAGCAAAAGCCACCCCAGGACCAGAGGAAAGGCACATGTCCTGCAGCGTGCCCTGCTGCTGGGGCATTTTGGGCTGTTTCGTACCTAGTAGGTAAAGTACATAATTTCCAAAGTCCTCCTGTAGGAAATGCTGCTGCAGGGCTGCATTGCTAGCTCTGCCTTTCCACGTGCTTTTCCCCTGCAGCCCTGTTCTCTGGTTTTCCACTCCGAGCAGCCGCCAGCGTGGCACGGCATGAGCTCGCCGGTGGGATCGCCTGGCTCTCGGCAGCCTCGAGCGACCACGGTCCCAGCTGGAGCGGTGGAGATTAGAGCAGAGCCCGTCTGGGCTGGCAGATGCTGTGTTAGCTGATCTTCTGGCTTTAGTGCTCTGCTGTGAACCTTCACAGCCATTCCTTCAGATTTTTCCAGGGGTCAGGTTGATAATGAAGGGATTAATTTAATTCCCCCCGCCTTCACCCCAAGCTTCTCATGCAGCTGGTGTATGCCTGTTCATCTGTTAGTGTTTTTATTGGCATAATTCAGTCTCCGGCTAGTGTTGGAGCTCATGAAATCGTTGGGTTGCGGTTCTCCCAGTGGACCGGCTGCCGGGGTTGCAGCCACGCAGGGCTCCCCTGGCAACTCCTGCTGCCACTGCCCACCCCTGGCAGCTGGGATGGGAACGAAAAAAGATATATTTGTAAATCCTAATAATAATTGAAAACATTTTGACTTCGATGGAGTGGACGAGTTCAAAAGTTGTCCTCCTTGCCCCTGCGCTGCCTGCAATATATATTTTTATTTCTGTTTTTCCAGCGTGGACTTTGTGTAAGACTGGTCTCCTCTGGTAGTGCAGTCAAAGGGACTAACTGGCCCACGATAGAGCTGCCAACGTGCGACGCAGCCCCTCGGCGCAGGGTACACGACCCTTTGAGAACGGCCCTGCAGAGCTGCTGGGCTGTAATCCTCATCACTGCTGGCATCGGCCGGGGCCTTTCTGAGTGCATCTAAAAATAGGGAAGCCTGAATATGAAACCAGGGCTGGGCGGCCGGGCTGGAGCAGCAGGGTGGGCTGGAGCAGGGCAGGAGCCCAGGCTGGATCACGGCTTTCTCCTGACTGGCATCTACGTGGCAGAAGGGGCCGGTGTGTCCCTGGTCCCCAGCTTGGGTGACGAGCGCGAGGTGCAACGCACAGCCCCAGGATGGGTTGTTTCGGTCGTTTCTGTGCTTAGTGCCGAGGGTAGGCACGACATGTTGCGGCTCAGCGGCGGCTTTTGGACAGAATTGCTGCTGTTTGGGCTCGCCGGACCCTGCGTCGCATCCCCTCGGTGCTCCCGGCCACCCCTGGCAGGAGGGGGCTGAGCTGCCGGGTCTCGCTGCGAGACTCAAGCACGAGCCCGTGACCCCGAGCAGGTCCGCCGTGGCACGGCTTCTCCGGTGGGTGTGCGTGGGTCTGTCCCCCTGCCCTGGGGAGGGAGGGCGCATTCCCACACTGATGCTGGAAACAGCAACGCGTTTGAGAGTGTCTTTGAAGGGGAGGGTGGCTGGTAACTGAGAAACGCATTAGTATTGCTGGTTGCAGCTTTCCTGCCTCCAAGGAGCTCTTGTCGGTGGGTGGCTGCGGTATTTTGGTTGTTTTTTTTTAAATTCTATCCCAAACCTGTTTCAGATTAAAACCAAACGCTGTTGCATATCAGTTTGTCAGTCACTCTAGACCTAATCTCTAAAAATAATCTCTAGCCAATCCTCCCTCTCCCCCTAGATGGGCAATAATTGTTTCAAGACATGTCAGCATTTGTTTAAAGTTAGTTTTGTGTTTTCTTGAGGCTCGTGTAGAAAGTAAAGGCTGTGTTTTTTTCCTTTAAGGGAGAGAAAAGAGATACTGAAAAAGTATTCACTGCAGGGAGCTGTGGGTAGTGAGAGAAGATAAGGGGACGTGCTTGCTGTTAAAGGGATGGTTTGACTCGGCCTCTGGCAGCCCTGTAGGGCTGAGGACAATTTACCTGTTGGCATGGGACAGTGTGGGACAGTTACGCATTGCCATGTCCGAGCAGGGCTCAGACAAGCAGCCGAACCATGCGCAGTGCCTCGGCGAGAGGCGAGGGACCTCTTACTGTTACTCCTTTATAAGCAACAAGGTCTATTTCCCATCAGTCCTGGAAAATAAGCCCTTCTGCTGATTTTGATGTATTTGGATTAAATATTACTCCACCCCTTGGCTCCCTTCACTTTATTTCCTGCAGGTAGGTCTGCATGTCATTGCCCAGAAGGCTCCTCTTGTGCCATTTGCACGTCACTGCCAGCACGCTCTTCCAGTTGTGTTTTTCGCATGTGCCCGCATACACGGTGCTTGATGGGTCTGAGCCCAGAGCAACATCACGTTTGCGCTACTCGGTTCCCCTCTGCTGGGGCCAGCAGCGGCGCAGGGTCAAGGCTGAGGGTCTGTGCTCGCAGGGACTGTGCCGCACTGCTCTGATCTGAGGTCTGGGAGCAGATGGAAATGCCTCTTGGGAATGTGTTTTCAGAAAGATGGGGGCTTTTTATGTGAGTGCTGCTATGGTGAAGGAGGAGTTTAAATGAGATTGTATGCATACACTTTAAAGGAATAGTTTTCCAAATAGAAGAAGTAACTTCTAGGAAAGAAGAGCTTGTTAGTTTAACTAGGAGAAGTAGCCCAGATTTGCGGCTCCTGCGCTTGTTTGAGGATTGCTCTCTCAAATCAGTTTTCTCCCCATCACCTCCACCTGCATGTGGGGATGCGTGCGCTCACAGCTGTGCAGGCACACGCGTTTCCCATGTGCCCAGGCAGATAAATATTGCATACTTGTTCTGGTACATGACAGTTACCCCAGGGCTGTCATGTTCTTACCTGGCTGTGCCGTTTCTACTGGCTTTGTCCATGAAAGGGAGATTGACAGTGCTGGGAATTGGCCACCGGTCCCAGGAGGAACCAGTTTGTAGGTTCTTCTGGCAGCCCGAGCATCTGGGACACATCAGTTCACAAATGTGGTAACAGCTTATCAGGGAATTGTGGTTTGGATTACAGCAAAATCCCAGAATGAGCAAATCTCTGTTTAATCTGGAGTGCTCTGTCAGCCTGAGTGTGATTTCTAAAAGGAAAAATGGTTTTGCAGAAGTTTTGTGTGCCCTCTGGGAACTTTCTCCCGGTTCAGGTCCCATTTGTAATAATAAAGTAAAATGTGTCGGTGGTCACTCTCTCCTTATTTTCGTTGCCTCTCTGTATTTGCCTTTTCCATTGCTTGCTTTTCCTGGCGATGTTGCTCAGTGCTAGAGACTTAGTGCTGCTTGTTAGAGACAAGGTTTGAAGCAAGAGGTTCAGTTGTCGGTTCAGCTCCATGTCCCACCTGGCAGGTCTGAGGGTCCAGGGTGAGAACCGGAGCATTAGGAGCATTCAGGTGCATCTGTGATAGCCGTGAATTTCAACTCCACCTTAAACCAAGGGCTGAGGAGCATTTGAGCTATAATGCTCTTGCGAAATTGCCAACTGGACTGTTAAATAGCTGCGGTTTGTGTTACGAGGAGGAGATATTTTTAATGCATGGACTTGCAGTGCTGAATTCTAGCTGGTGTTTGGTAGTGCCAGGAGAAAAGCAGCCCGTGCTTTACCTTCCCGTACCCCCACCCCCAGGAACTGTACATTAAGCTGCAGGCTCCGGGATATGCCGGTAAATGAGATGTGGAAGAGGCAGGTTGGCCTGACGTGCACTGGGCTGGTGCTGGTGGGAGCAGGGGGATGTACTTTGGGTGAGATGCAGCCCGGGGAGTCTTTACTCCGTATTACTGTCCTTTGTGCATCTCCCTCTGAGCCTCTGGGGCCAGCCCCTGCAGGGTGCAAACCCCAAACCTGGCCCACTGAGGGTTGTTTTCCTGTGCTAGCGCAGATAGCACAAGGAGTTGTCATCCACGGCTCTGGTGAGACCATTTGAATATGAAACCCCACAGGGCACCTTTTGACAGGTCCCCAGCAGCTTTAAAGATGGGACCTGCAGGAAGCTGGCAGTTTGGACGGTCTAAACAAATTATTTCCCTTGCCCAGCCGCTGCTGAAGTTCTTTGTGCATCTCTGATCTAACGTGGAGCCAGGGTAACCACAAAGGTGAGCTAACAAGCAGCGAGCAGACACCCCACCTTCCTGGATTTTGCTGGCTGCTTTCGTCTGCATTATTCAAAACCATAGGGGGATGTGATGTGCATTCTTTATGGCCAAGCAAAGGCACCATGGGATCTCTGATCCCCTTTGAGGGGGGAAGATTACATGAGATTGCAGAGAGACTGGCAGGGAAATTGCTCAAAATTGCACCTATCATACCAAGTACGCGTGTATGTGCACGTATATAGGCGTGCGTGGTTCCCTGTGCTCCTCACCGGTGGGCAGGGGAGATGGCTCGGAGCAGGCGAGCATGCGAGGGAGAGACATGGGGGTGGGTTTCTGCAGAAAAGATGCACCCGAGAGAAGGGCGTGTGTGATACGGGGACGTTAGAAATGAGAGTGCTCCATCAAAAGGGAGTTAATTTGAGCAGGAGGTGGTGAAATGAAATGCCAGGCAGCATCTTTTTTGGGGGAAAGGAATTGGAGAGGAAGGTGGAGCATGGACAGATGGGATTTGACTGTCTAAATCTTTAAGGAAAATAAGTCTGGAAGCACGTAGGATTCTGCTGTGAGACGCTTTACCTCACATCCCAATTAACACAAGCAAATACAGAAACTGTGCTGAGCACAGGATACATGTGTTGATATTTAATTATATACCAAAACCCAGGTCTGTTACAGCCGCTCCCGGGAGTGGGAGCACAGGCGATACAAAGTGTGCCGGAGTTAATTTAAAAATACTTTGATGAATTTATTAAAGAGGCGTTGGATCTGCTCTTTGTCAGCGGCGTGTGAGACAGTAGGTGGGTCCCGGTCCCTGTGCCCGCGGGGAGCCAGTGCCACCAGCATCGGCACGCAGCCCGCTGTCGTCCCCGTCCCCCTGCCCAGAGCTCGCTGGGGGCTGCCCCGTCCCCCCCCAAAAGGCTCCGTTCCCCTTGCCGGGAGCTCTGCCGTCAGTGCCGATGCTCAAGCCGGTCTGTTTGAAACTTGGCGTCGTCGTTCCCGGCTACGAGTGCGGCGTGGGCTGCGGCAGAGGCGGGTGCCGTGTTCTGGCTTGCTGCGGGGACAGGCAGCAGCTGGGAAAACGGGCTGGAGCGAAACGGGGGGGGGTCCAAGCCCCGAGGAATTGCTCTGCACTGCAGGGGGCTGCTCGGCATCCCTTCGTGGTGGCACCCCGCCGCTGGGACGGGAGAGGCTTGAGCTGTGTCTGCCTTGGCCCCCGGTCTTCTGCACGAGCGCGTGTGCCTGACCCGCGTGGCTCCGCTTCCAGCCTCGTGTATCCTGAGCCCCCAAAATGGTTTCCCAGCAGCATCAACAACAGGATAGAGAGATGATAACACTGCAACTCTTTAGGCTGGGAAAAGCAAGCGGAGCTCTGGTGACCTGCTGAAACAGCATCTGGGTAATAATCCGGGAGCTGCACCGTTCCCGGACTCCTGTATGTTTCCTGTCCAGTTTGCTTTTATTGGCCTCCCTGGCTTTAAAAGGTGCAGGTTTCTTCCTGCACCTCCCAACGGCTCTACAGCTTCTTGGAGGAAAGATCAGGGCCTGACGAGTGCTACTTAATTTTCAAATGCATTCAGTACGAGGAACTGTAGTTTTACTAGAGCATAAAGAGCACCTGTGCAAGCTCCTCTTTCATGCCTCCTTTTGCCGCCTTCTACTCAAGCTTTCCGCTCAGATATCAGCAGGGACCTGTGCATTATTTATTTATACTGCAGTAATACAGAGCAAATCCCTCCACCGCTACTGTGCTGGCTGTTCCCTGTACACAGTCCCAAAAAGCATATACTAGGATGGAAATGAGGATAAACTTTATATCCATTTTACAGCTGGAAAAGGAGGACACAGTGACGTGCCCAAGGGCATGCAAAGAAGATTGCTGGAGCTGGGTTAGAAGGTCGTAGCCCCCCACTTCTCTCCTGTTGCAGGGGGAAGGCTGTGGTGGCCCGGAGGTCCCCTTCCCATCCCTGACAAGATCTCTGTCCTTGACTCATGGCTGAAACATCAGGAAGGGCTTAAACGTGAACCCATCCCGAAATCACACAGACTGCCAAACCACTGTCAGGGCAGCAGCATCTTCCAGTCCGGACTGGACTGGAGCCAGCGGCTTCACAGGCGAAGGCTTTGTATCGCAATCCACCGCGCTGTGCAACCCCCTGCATTCCTCTGGAGCCGGCGGCTGCTCCTGCAGGGACGTTTCTGCAGATTCCCACAGAATGGTGCCTTCTCCAGAAACCTTCCTGGCTGTCTTCACCACGGGAATCCAGATGGCTCTTTTTCATTTTTCACACAATCTGGTCACGCTAGGCTCAGCTAGAGGTGAGTGCATCTCTGCGTGGAAGGGCTGGCAAACCTCTGCTCGCATCAGGCAGGACCGAGGAACTTTGGGGGATTTGGATGCCCTTACAGATGGGTGCTGCAGACAGCTTTACCATAAAGCTGCAGGCCAAGCTGTGAGTAAGGGTTAATGTCAGATAACAGCAGTGAGTCATTTCGGGCCAGTTTTCGGTGTTCAAGTAATACAAACTCGGTGCAATTTTTTTACCTGGAAGCAATGTCAGCGTCTGTGGCAAAGGCTTTGGCTTGAATGCACTACTGAAAATAGTTGGAGCCACTGGCTGAGTGCGGGCAAAGCTGGACCAAGGCAGACAGGGCGTCCTGGGAAGTTTCTTCTGGCCCGCTCCCCCGTGCCTTCGCCCTCCGTGCGGGCAGGGAGGCATTTCCCTGCGAGGGACGTGCAGGATGGCTGCCAGCCACGGCCGCCCTCCTGCCACGGGTCCTGATGCTGCCCAGGGGAGCAGTGCAACACGTGTGATGAGACAGGGCTTTCTAGTGTCCACCCCTCCAAACAGTCGAGCTGCTTTTATTTTTCCAACAAAAGAGTGCGCTGTGCTTTGGGCTAATGGACACCTTTCACCTCCCCCTTGTCCCTGCTTCCCCCCCCCCCGGGGTAATCAACGTCCCTCTGCAGAACAGGGTGCGTTGCCTCCCTGCCGAAGAAGTAATTGAAAAAGTCAGAGAGACGTAAATAATTAAGGGTTGTTGTGGTGTGCGGGGAGCCTCCTCCCAAGTGTCTTGTCGGAGTAGGTTAGTGCCAGCTGATTGATAGGCAGTTGCCTTGATCGATGTCCCTAACTCAGGGACGCTCATGTTAAAGTGACAAAGCTGCTGTCAGTGGGTCAAGACGAGTCCGTAGACAAAGGCTGCGTGTTGTTGTCTACAATGAGACTGTGAAGCTGGAGACGGTCTTGCGTAGGCATTAAAGATTTTGGGTGCTTGCTGTGGGAGGAGGAGGTGGTCTCACTGCTCTGCTCCTCTCCTCTCCCCCCCCCGGGCTGTGGGATGTCTCCTGTCT
Organism: Haliaeetus leucocephalus; assembly: GCF_000737465.1. NCBI lineage: Eukaryota > Metazoa > Chordata > Aves > Accipitriformes > Accipitridae > Haliaeetus > Haliaeetus leucocephalus. The sequence goes on from NW_010972504.1 coordinate 1,960,971, forward strand.
CCGCTGGCTGGTTTTCACTGTTGCTACGTAGCTTAAAAACTCAGGGTGCACTTAAAGATTTTGAGGGTGGCAGTGTTTTGGATAGTGCAAGCAAAATGGAGGCTGTATTATCTGGCCAGCTTTTAAGCAGGCGGTGGAAGCGAAGAAGCTTTTTTCTGGATGAAAGCTGCCAAGCCTGCAGTGGATCCGGGCTGTCAGCAGGTCCTGCTCCGCTGACCCCGGTGCTGCCGCCTCGGCGTTGCCTTCCATATCGCTCCTCTAACGCGGGCACGCAGATCGCGACCCCCCGAGCGAGAGACGGAGCCGAAACCACGCGATAAACAAAGCATCTGCCTTGGTGCCACGTGCAGGAGCCGGAGCCTACGGATGCAGCCTGGATCAATTGGGAAGGCTTTGCCCCTTCCCTGCGTAAGACATCCAGAGCAAATGTAGAGTGACAGAAAAGGGGTCACCGGTCTGGGTCGCCACTGAGGTGGTGGAGGAGATAATCAGACCCTTTTCCTTCCAGTTCAGTGGCTGCCAAAAACGCCAGAGCGCCTTACAAAAGTGCGGAGCCCAGCGAAGCGGAAGCGCTCAGCCGGCCGCACGGAGAGGCTGGCCGTCCTTCCCCAAGGCAGCCACGGAGGATCCCGGCTTCCAGAACCCCCAGTGCCCTCGCTCCGCTCCGCGCCGACGACGAGCGGGGTTTGCAAGTCGGAGCCCGTCACGCGCGCGCGGATCGCCCGAGAGGTGGCAAAGTTTTCCTCGTCGCGTGCTTTTGTTAAGCATTTTGCAGTCCCTCGGGGACTCGGCGGCATGTTGAAGCGTAGCAGCCGGCTCGTATTAGTATTGCCGTTAATAAAACTAAATAGCATTTATGCTCCATATGGGCCTGAGCAAAACCAGAAGACGGCGTTATTTAAGAAAGAGCTGCACGACGTTAGACACCGCTAACGCTGCTCTAAGGGTTTTTCTATCTAGCAGCCTCGCAAGGAACATATTGGTAGTTTGCTGCTGTTTAGTTCAAATCTTCCTCCCCAAATAAGGCTTTGCTTGTGATAGCATCTTCGAAAAGGCTCCCTGCAGGGGATATTTTGACAGAAAGTGTGATAAAATATAACACAGTAGATATCGTCCCATTTGCGATTTATGAGGAATTTTGTAACCTAGGGGGCTTAATTCTGTATCATGTTACGGCACATAGTAGAGATTCTCTCCTCTCGCTTGCTGTTTCTTTGCATACATAATGAGCAAGCCTTCTGAGGAATTTGCTTGTATCTGAAAATTTTGTGGCTGGGTTTGAGCTAATCAAGTTCCCGTCTCCAGTATCTTTTCCTCGGTTTGTCCCCAGATGATCTCAGGGAGCCACAGTTATCCCAACTTTCTTAAAAGCACAAAATAAAATGCTTTCTGTGAAAGTTGCAATTGCTTTTGACAACTCAATGGCTCTTTGCAATTGGGAAACTGCAAAAACCCTCCTGGTCTCCCCAGTTCAGCACCAGATCTCTGCTTCTCCATGTCTTCCGTTGTCATCCGCAGCCCTGCGAAGTGGATGTGAATTGTGTGAATGAATGGAAAATGCTGATTTAGGAGCTTTGAGATATGTGGGTTTTAGAGACAATTTAGTGGTGAAAATCAATGGGACTTGTATTTTTTTGGATATCTATCTCTGCTTGCTGAGCACATGTGCAAATGATCAACAACTTGAGATGGGAGATATGTTCCTTGCTACCTCTTTCTGTCAGCTTTTATTTGCCTTCTATTGCCCTTATGCACAATCTATAAGCCCTCCTCTTTTACATAATTGTCTCAATTTGCATTTCCAGCAGATCCACTGACATTTGGCTGGACTCTGGGTGAAACACTCCTTGAAATTAGCCTGCATGTTGAGTTTGTTCTGGGAAGATAAGAAGGAAAGTGGCAGGGGGGCCTTGGGGGGAATTATGCATGTGAAACTGCACTGTGAAATTAGCACCAACAGTCAGACTCTAGGCCAGCAATATTTCTCTGGGATTTGTTTTGGAAGCAGAATTTTTTTACCATGGGCAATAGACTAGTCTCCCTCACCCCACTGGCTTTCAATCCCAGCACAAGCCCGTCTGAGGAAGCCAAAGGATAAATTGTCTGCTAGCTTACTCTAAAGTTGCTCTGTAGTGCTGGCAATATGATACTGAAGAGGAATTTTAATTTCATGCTGTGTAAGAAGAGTGCATGCAACAGTAGCAGCCGTATGGATTTTCATATGAATAGACGTACAGTATTCATAACAGGGTAGCAGTGTTGTCCCGCAGGTTTTCATTCTTCTTGTTTCTTTGCTGTTTTCACATTTCCCTTTGCTGTCCACCCATTCTCGCACTTGCTGAAATGGAAAGTATGTCCTTGCCAGATGGATGTACAAAGTGACGAGCCTGTTTCTCAGTTATATTGCAATTGGCTTCAGAGACCTTTTGTTGCTTTAATTTCTGTGCAATCCAAGTGCAAGTCTGTTTTGCTTGAGAGGGAACATTTTTTAGCCTTGTGCCTCTCTTGCTCAGCTTTGCGGGTATCTAAGCAAGAGCAGTTTTCAGACAGTAGAGCCCATTAATGCTGCTCTGTCTCAAGGACGCTCTAAAATAATGCGATTTAAATGGCTCGCTTGGTGGGGGAAGGCAGATCGCGTGAATGGCCAATTCGCCAGCAGAGGATCCTCACGGACGGGGCGTGCAGGGCTGGACTGGGTACGGGTGATGCATTTCAGCCCTTTCTGCTTCCGAGTGCTGGTGACCTCTTTAGTTTTCACTCAAGAGAGGAAGTCATCTCTGCAACAAAGAATTTGGTTTGTAAAATTACCTGACATGCACTTTTTTGGGGAGGGGCGGGGGGGGAGGTGTCTGTTTTATTTTTACAATTTTTTACTTATTTGTTAGGGAAGGAGCCTGAAGTGATTTTTTTCTTGAGGTTGCTGATCTAAGACATTCTCTACAGCCGTAAAATTTGCTTTAAATAAACTTCTCCTAATAACATCTGTGAGGTGCATTGCTTTGCCAGTTTCCATGCTAAACTGGTCATTAATGCATCTGCACACCCCTGCATGTCCATCAAATCTAATCAGTTTTGCCAGTTAGGACAGGTGAATAAATCTGCCTGCCTGCAGACGCTGCTCTTTCTAGTATTTCCTACGTGGTAGGAAAGGCATGTATTGGGGAAATCCTTTTCCCAGCTGCTGAAGAGTTGTGTACGTGCAACAGGAGATGAGCGGAGAAATACAAGGGACTCGTCAGTGCAGAGCTAGCCCGGACACTGAGGTTAGCAAATGAGGCTGGAGGAAGAGTTCGCAGCAATGCAAATGATTCTCGCTCCCATCCTCGTCTTCTCTCTTTGACAGCTGCTGGCAGCATGCTCAGCTGAAGCCCAGCAGCGCCGGGGCTGGCTCCTTGCATTCCTTGCCAGCCGGTGTGAAAGATGGAGAAACCCGGCAGCGTCTCCAGATGGACTTTGCTTTGCAATCATTTACAATCCTGACGGGTTTGTCGGGGCGCGTCCTCCGCTCCAGTCCCACAGTGTCCCTTGCTTTGCTCCCGCTAGGTGAGACGGGAGATGTTCCCGCAGGTGAGGGGAGACGGCAGCTCGGGCCGGGGCCTCGCACCTCCGGGCTAACGCCGGTGACGGATGCGTCCCGGCAGAAATGCGACACGCTCGAGGCATTTAGATTTAATGGCTTCCTTCATGGCTGTAGATTGATACAGCTGGGAAACACATTAAAGAGTTCAGCAGCAAAGCAGACACGTAATTAATAAAATACAGATTTTCATTTGAAATCATTGCCCGAAATAGCTCACTAATGGAGGGAGAGCTGTCTGCTGAGTTAAAGGGCCGAGCCTGCCCCTGCCTGCTGGCACGCTCGGGGCAGGGGTCCCTTCAGACGAGGGTCCGAGGGCCGAGCTCTGCCGCTGCCCCGGCGAGGGGGGAGCGGAGCCGCGACGGAGCCGGGGCCACCACCAGGTCCGAGCTCTGAAGAGCGAGTGCTCGCCCGCTGCCGGAGCCTGGCTATGTCTTGGCAAAACCCGACCGGCCCGTGGGATCAGACGTTTCTCACCAAAATAAGTTAAAAGTCATTTGAAGACGGTGAATTCACGATCAGGTTAAGCCAAATAACCCCGTGAGCTGCTGCGCTTCCTCTGTCGAACGTGGTGAGCTCTGCTGGGGGCTGGTGCTTTCTTCTCCAGGGTATGTCTGAGAGATGCTCTCCTGCCCTGAGAAGGGAGAGGCTTCTGCCTGCGCAGCCCTGGCTCCGCTGCAGGAGGCATCGCTGCTGCTCCAGCTTAGAGAGGCTGTGAAGAAGCTGTTTCAAGAGCAGGTTAAGAGGGAAGCTGAAGTGACCAAGAAAATATCCCTTTAGCGCTTGTAGAGGCTTTTGGATCCTCTTATAAATCAAAGCGTGCAGGTAGCCTCCAGGTGTGGGAGCGCAGAACCACAACACAGTGTTAATGAGGCCGCGGAGCATCCTTCCCAGCTCTTCCGTGATGGCAAAAGCAAAGGCGAGTGTGTTTTATCTTGCAAAGCCTGCGACTAATGACGGTGCAAGTTCTTCAGAAGGAAAAAGGGGACAGTCTGGGGAAAAGGACCTTCTGGGCTGGCTCATTCCCAAAGATACAGGAGCGTACGAAGCTGCTCATGTTGCTTGCCTGCTAATTGGAGTTGGCTGTAACTGATTTAGAAAGTGATGGCCTTAGGGAGCTAAGATTGTTGTTTGTGTTTGTCTGGGATTAAATACAGATGGAATAAAAATGAAAAAAACTTGATTCAAGAAGGAAGCTTTGATGGAAATAAATTCATGCTGGTAAGGAGAGAGCGGGTAGATGCTGCTGTCGCCTGGTCTGAGTTTCGGTAGCATTTGCATAGAAGCGCTCGGGGAAACAATGAAAGGGTAGAGACAGAAATAGAAAACAAAAAGATAAGTGGACTCTGATGAAAGAAGTCATATTAATAATGAAAACTGGAGGTTTTGAAGCTGCTTTAGAATAAATTTTCAAGGCATAAAACCTCTCGGGAGCAGACTCTTCGGAGGTTGGCTCAGCTGTTTGGTAAAGTCACAAATCGCAAGACCCCAGATGTAGAGAACAGGACCCGGCTCCCAGCCAGGCTTCCCACTCTGTGCCCGTAGAAACACAAACTGCAGGAACAGGCAGTGAAATACCTGATGTGTTGAAATTCCCAGGCCATAGGAATCCAACACCAGCAAAATTCGAGTCTCATGGTTTTAGGTCACTGAAAGATTTCTTTGCAGCTGAGTGCAAACCACGACATAACTAATAAATCATGACACTGACAAAATACGAGGCCTGAAATCATTAGCAGATTACATTATGCAGATGTATGGGGGGACTGTGTTAGTTCCGGTGCAATAGGAAGAGAAAGGCAAGAAGTAGCTCAGCTCCTCTGATAATAAACAGTGGCATCATGCTATAGTTGCAAAGAGGCTGCTGCAGTTGCCAGCACTCAGTCACTGGGAAAATCTGTCCTGGAAGGTAACTTTCCATATCAGTTCTGTCTCTTGAGGGTTTTGGCTCAGTTTATAGCTCTTACTCTAAAAGCTTTAGAAACTTTTGATGCCTGGTGTCTTTAGCGAGAGCAATTCAAATAACTTACCTTGTTAGAAACTTCAGCGTCTAGGGGTAGGAGAGGTGGAAGCTGGTAGCCTCACGACCCAATGTTGACCTTCAGGTCACTTAAAAGCTGTCTGTAGGCGAAGTTGAGCAGCTCCCTTTCCTTTCAACACCTCTTTCTGCCTCCTTCACCACCCCTTGACACTTCTTACCGCCGAGCTGCAAATCTCCTGCCAGTGCTCATTAACAAGAATGCAAAGACTCCCGAGACTCCTGGGTCTGTCTGGAGACACTTCCACCATCCTCTGGTGAAATGGTGGCTGCAAAAATACCCAGCTCACTGGGATGTAGCTTTGATGTAGCTTTATCGCCTATGAGCTGGTAGCAGAAGATGCTGGGGTGACTGTTGCACATACCCAGTTAGTGTCTCAGTCCCAGCTTCCTGCCAGGCCGACCTGGGGCTGCGTTCCCGGTTGTACGTTGCTGGATGTGCAATGGGGAAAGTGAGCAGAAAAAGCAGCCAGCCCCCGACGAGCTGCATACAGCTCTTCTCATCAGCTAGCAGCTCTCCACAGACCTTTAAGATGCCTTGCTTTGGGAAGGCATGGGCAATGGAGAGAAGAATTTGTGTTGGATCTAAGGCAAAGAGACCACAGACCAGTCAACACACAGACCCATGTGTCACTGGCATTCGATACTGGGCGTTTTGGCAGGAATAATTTCCCCAAAGCTGACTAAAAGCTGGAATAATTACTACGAGCCAGAAAAATGAAATACACCCACATCGCTGCGACCACTGACAACCACAGCGTGCAAACATGCTATCCCATCTGGAATGCATTACCCAAAGCATCCCCATCCGTGTGTTTGACTTGGTGCAGAAAGCACGGTCAGAAAGGGAAGGGGTGAGCACGTTGCCAGTTTGGGGGGTTGTAAATGTGACTCAGGACATGCCTGCAGGTTCCCACCTCCTGAGCCAGAGCGAAGAGGAGGGAGAGTGCAGTTTCTAGCATTGCCTTTTGAAACATGGTCACCAGGCGCCTGTGAGACATGGGCTCGCTGGCTGGAGGTCCTCTGGGAGGCTTTTTAAGCAGAAGGTCGTTTGCTTGGCTTGAAGTGCTGTTCCCATGTAAAGGGGATGATGGCAAAGCACCAAACTGTGCCATATGATTGCTGCTCGCTTAAATGCATATTGATGTGTTGCCATCCAACCAGGAGGCTCTGTTCGCAGTCGATAGTTCATCCACAGCGCCTTCCATGGAAAATAATGTGTGTTTGAAGGGACGGAGAAAGAGGAATTGGCTTACCTATGCAATGCAAGCAAGCATCTGGGTTTGCTCTCCTTAGGGGCTTCTCTTTAAAAGGAGCTTTGAGTTGATAAATTTTCGCTCCTTTTTGTATAAAGAAATCTCCCTGGCTTTGATACAAAGGAGCAGCTTGCTCTGCTCTCCGCTGGTTTGTTTACAGACCATCCATGTGATGAGGAGGGGAGAGAGGAGCAGTGCTGGGGAGGCCAGAGCCTGGAGCCCAAACATGGACAAAGCCAGGCACAACCCCCCGCCTTTCATCAGCCTGTGGCCTCTGTCAGAATTAAGAGTTATAGCTGCAAAAACATATATGGTTGGCTCTCGCCTGCCACAGCATATAAACAAGTATTCTGTAAGAATTCAGTCTGCAAAGCTGAAGCTGTGAAATGCTTTTCAGCTTTCTCCTGATAGAAGGTGGGCTGGTTGTTTTGCAGTCTCCCAGGCACAGAAATTTGGCCTCCACAGCAACGTTAACCAAAACTAGCAAAATAGAGACTAATGCCTTTTTCCGCAAACGACCAACCAAAACCACAAAACCTTTGTAACATAGTCTAGGATGAGAATTAAAATCCTCTGTAGAGAGACCCCAACAAATACCTCCTAGAATAATACTGCTTTCAAATGCTTTATTTCAGGAGAATGTCTGATATTAAGTCTGAAGATGAAAAATGTAACTAGTTGAGAACTGGAGTAGTCTGTAATTTCTATCACAGGCGAGTTTTAGAAAGACAACAGAAATATTTGATAGTGGCTTAAGTAGCTCAGATCCTTTCCTTTTTGCTGGGGGATGGATTAAATGGTTAAGCAAAGGTATCTTCTAGCTGTGCTTTCTTGGTTTCCCTGCCTCCCTGTTGGCACGTATATCCACGTTCTCTATTCCTCTCCCATCTGCTTCCACTTCCCAAATTTCTAACATTTTACTCTTAAAGTTTTGCCTTCATGTATATGAATGGAAAAGAAAAATACCACTGTAAACCATAAAGGCTCAGTAGCTGGCATGAATTTTGACCTACACCATAAAACTCCTTGTAGGTGTCAGTATCGCCTCCAGCTCTGGCACGTTGTGGTAGCTGTGCTGAGCATCACATACAAGGAGACTCTTTCTCCATCAGCATCTTAATTGTGACTATCAGATCCTGAGTTTAGGCAGTTAAGGGTGGTGGCACTTAAGAACTTGGTGGCAATCACTTAAGGATGGAGATCAGGTTGGGGGACCGCTCCAAAATCAGCAACTAGTGTGGTTCTCAGGGAACCAGTTGGCTTGTTTCATGACCAGCTCTTCAGGGACATAACTGGAGCTTAGTGGAATGGCAGTTTCAGGGATATCAGGCCTATTGCAGTCATGAAACCACTTAGTACTCTTTAGGAAAGCAAGCCTATAAGGATGGCAGAGAAGGAGTTGTTTCAGTGTTAAATTACTGAACCACACACACAGTATTTGCCTAACCAGCTAGACCTGAATTGCTGTTCAAACAGTGTTTTTCTGCCTGACGTTTGCAATCAGGAAGCTAATTACACTGGATTAGGGTTTTTCTCTTAATTACATGAAAAATTTAGCGCGGCTGATGTTCATGAGGCTGCAGGGGATTAAGGCAGAAGCCATGTGTTTATCTACAGGTCAATTATGGAAGCAAAAGCAGTAATGTGGTGTAGCTTTGTCTCTCCCATCCGTGGACCCGAGCCTGAACCTATCTCATGATGTTGATTTTGGGCCATGGGCACGATAAGGGATTAGCTGTGCTGGCTGGTGTGCGAACAAAAGCGGGGGCCTGGGGGAAGAGCCACCTCGGTCCTTCTAGTGCGGCGTTTCACAGCTCTAGGGCAGATCTGCTCCACCTCATCGTGGCAGAGGAAACTACAAGCAAAACCTTTCAGCATGAAACCAGGTACGGGCTGGTTGGGTCCCGCTGGACTAAGGCGTTCGGCGTCGCTCTGCAGAGCGATGTGCTGATGATCGTATGCACCGAAACGATCTTCTTCAGTCGTGGCCCCTCTTTCCCTCCCTCCTCCCGGTTTGGGGATGTCTAATGTTGCTGGTATGATTTGTCTGGGTCACCCCATGCTGTTACCACGGTGCTGTAGCTGCTCTGGTGTTCACATGCCAGTGGCATCTGTGGCCTCCAAGGAAGAGCTGCGGCATCAGCTTAAGTGACCCCGTGGTGTGCCACCAAGGACACTGCGTGCATCAAGCAGCGTGGCCTTGGGCACGTCCACTCGCCTCTTTTGTGATTTTTTTTTTTCACTGTGGATGAGGTGAAGAGGGAAGTCCAGAGCTCCTTGCCCACCTGTCCCTGGGTGCTGCTGCCAGAACTGGGCTGGGGCTTTGCTCCGGGGGGGCTGCGGCTCACTGCTGCCCTGCAGGGCTGCGTTACTGCACGCTCGCAGCATGGTTTGGAGCTGCAAAGTGCTGCAAGTGTTAAACGCAGTTCCTGAGTATTGATTCCAGCACCATCCCGACTGCTTCAGAGATTACAGATGGAGCACCAAGCTCCTTCAGGTTCCTCTCCTTCCCCAGCTGAATTTGAACTTTAACTCTGAATTTGGACATTTGAGGACCAGAGAGTTGATCCATCCATCAGCTTCTTCCTTTTCTTCCTCTCTAGCCTGATGCGCAGCAGGGTGCTTTATGCTGTCCCAGGTCTGCGATGTGTGCCCGGTAGCTGCACCAACTCTCCTGAGACAGGGATGGACGGGGACAGATGTGTGTGTCGAGCCCAGCAACCTCCCTGCTGTGTTCAAGGCAGTGTTCAGCAGCATTACATGTGTTCCATATACAGATTATTCAGAGCCAGTTCATCTGCTTATCTGCTGATTAACTCTGAGATGCTGGAAAGGGCATATGCCGAAGGCTTAGTGAGTTACAGTGCAGGGATGGAAGAGATTTTTTATTTTTATTTTTTTTTAATCCTTGATCTGCCCCAGAATAGCATTTGGGAAGCAGCTCACAGGGGCAAAAGTGGTCTTCCTCGGCATGTGCCACACATGCAGGGAACGTGAGCTACCTCAAGCCTCCGTCTGCTGGTGACCGGGAGATCTGAGTGTGAATGAGCAGATAGGAAAGCATAAGGAGAGCTTCAGCTCCCATGGATTTATACTTGTCTGAGTCCTATCGGGAGGCTTTAATGGTTCCAGTACAGGGCCCTGTATAAGCAAACGTCCTTGAGCAGGGCGCCAGCCCGGCTGTTCATCATGCGTCTTGGTTCTGCCTCTTGCCTTCCCCGATGAAACCACACTTGGTCCAGCTCCCGTGCGCCCGGTGATGAACAAGACCCGGACTGAAGCCTGTATCCCCCGGTAGGGAGCTAAACACCGATCGGCCAAGCTGCCGCGGTGCACAGGGAAGGGGAGAGAGCCGGCAGCTCTGTCGGCGCAGCCGCCCCCGGGAGCCGTGGGGCAGTGCCAGTTTGGCTGTGGCTCTGCCCGTCCTGAAGTGACCTCGCTTGCAAGGCTGTTGCTTTAGTAAACTTCAGGCTCTGTACAAACAGCGGGGTCAGCCACTGGCTGGTGAGAGCTTTTGACTCCTTTGTGCTCTGGCCCGTTTCTTACCTAGAAAATACCCATTTCCTATCTGCACCTCTGCCCGCCCGCTGCGCATCTGCAGGGGTTGTAACCCAGAGGTGTGTGATGTCCCCTGCAGCTGGCCGATGCCTGGGATAGAGCAGCAGGAGTTGTTGGAGAGCCTCATTTCCTGGGATTTAAGCTAAGCTGTGTGCTCTGTAATTTTCTCACATCCTCTGCCCGAGCAAGGTTAGATCTGATCAGTAACACATGACTGGTTCTGCATGCACAAGTGAAACCAAAAATATACACAGCCTCCTCATTCACCTGATGCTCCTGTCTGACCTAAAGCATTGCAAAACTACCAGGCAGGATTTCTCCACAAGTTTGTAAAACCAAAAGATAACAAAATTTAGATTCTTTTATTTCCTTCTGGGTTTTGGCTTTTAGCGGCTCACAGTCTGGCTTGTGTTGCAGCATTCCCGGGAGCTGTTGGGCATGAAGTCTAAGTCATTTGAAGCATATTACTTACGTGATGTTTTTGAAAAGGAAAGAGAATAATATTTCCTGAGGAAACTTTCTGGTTCCCACCTGATCAGCTGGAAACCGTGACTTGGGAGAAACAGGGTTTTCATGTGACAATTTTTGACAGTCGTTTAGTTTTTTCCTCCTTGGGGAGAATTGCGACTCACTGCTGCTCGTTTAGAGCAAACTGCACATTAGACAATCTTGTCTAAGTGGCTTTTTATTCCATTTTACATGGCCACTCAAGGTCAACAAACCAAACTAAGCAAGACCAATCCCTTCAGCTGTGAAATGTACTGCTGTAGGAGGATGATCGCAGGGAGAGAGCTTGACACCGAGCTGTGGAGGATTATTCAGCTGGAAGGGCACAGGTGAGGTGTGGATAGATAACACAGATACAGTGCTATTTTGGGGACTTTGGTGAAGAGCTGCAAATGGTATGTGACAAGCAATTCTGAGCAGATACCCAGTACCTCCGTCGCCCTAAATAATACCAGCTCTGTGCTTCCTCTTGTGTTTTCTGTTGGTCACAGAAGACAGGCTTAGCACCGTGTCCTGTTTTCCTTCTCTATGGCTATTGCTCCCCCCCAAAATGCTACTCACGACTCCCTCCATCACTAATTGTGTCCTGCAGGCAGCAAACGACGAGGCATACCTCTCTTCTGTCCTTGCTCGTGAGTCCCTTCGGGCGCCTGCTAATGCTGAGCCCAGCTATGGGCTCAGACCAAAGCGGAGGAAAAGCCAAGGTATGACCCAGGTATTTGTAGGGGCTGAAGGGCAGAGTGGGGTCAGCCTGTCCTTCTCTGCATAACCAGGGCTCCCACCTAACCCGGCTGTGTGTCCCTGCGAAAGACTGCTAGTGCCACGTAGAAGAGGATGCATTAGGAAAAAAAAACCTCTGCCTGTTCCTGGAGCTGTTCTCCTCTTTGCATGCCTGTACTTTCATTTACTTCCCAGCTGTAAGGGAAGGAGCCGGATTAAAGCTGCACAAAGCGGGAGAAGCAGGGGTAAGTCAGGGAAAGAATGGCAGAGGCTGAAGGAGCACATTGCAGAAAGGTTAGCGTGCAGTGCCTTGTGATATAGCAACACCTACCTCGTTCCTTTCTCTTGGAGGCCAATACTTAGTCTCTTTGATGATTTCCTTGCTCAGTGCCAAAATGTAAAGCCTGCAAGCGGCAAAGTGCTGCTAACTTAATGATTCCCATTTCCCAGAGAAGCACTGAGCCATCTCTTTAAAAATAATATGGGAATGTAAAGGGAGAAGGGTGCTTATTGCTGAACAAAAGGAAAGGGAAGTCATTGCACATTGTGGCTCTTTATTAGGGGACAAATTAGAAGTGAATAGGTTTTGTACCATGCTGCAGACATGCCCGGAGCTGTCCTCCTTCGGGGAGTAAATCCACAGGATGCTCTCGAGTGTTTCCACCTTTAATGGGTTGTACTTTGATGCTGGTGGAAGGTGCAAGGCTGATAGCCCCGAACCCCCAGCAATTGTATCTTTGCAACAAGTGCTCCAAAAAAAGAGCGCTACTCCTTTGCAGTGTTCCCTGCCTGGCAGCTTGATCCCTGGAGCCCTCCGAGTTAATAGTCTCTACCTCCTGCTTTTGAATCGGGCCCTCTTCTACACTGGCTTTCCTGAACAGGAGAGAAGGCAATCTTTTGGGCACTTCATTCAATCGTTTTTTTCATCTCACTACTGTTCTTAGCTAAGCTGGGTCTGGTCTGTGCCATGCAAGTGGTCGGGTTGCAGCGTGGCTTTGCATGGATTCGCTGGGGCTTGCTGAGCCTTCCCAAGGGCACAGGGACAGGAAAGAGCATCCCTCCTGATGGGAATCCACCCGAGTACCGGGACTCAAGGAAAAGGCAATGCTGCTGATTTAAAGCACCGTCCAAAGCAGTATGACCTAGCCAACCAGCCTACCCAGATTTGATTCCAATGAATCCATCCCCGGAAGAATACTACTTAATTAATTAGCAGCTCATTTGCATGAGGTGGCACATTATTAAAGTTCTGCTGCTGAAAGTAGAGCTGTGACAAGGTGTGAGCTGACAGCTTTTCAAATAAAAAGTCTTTTAAAGGAATGATCTTCCAAACTGGCAGCTTTGTTCTAAACGAGCCTCTCATGCAGTAATAAATTAAAGACATGGGGGCTGCTGATTAGTCTCTGCATGGTGCCTCTGTACCATCCTCCCTGTTTTATCTTGGAGGATCAACTCTCCAAAAGAGTGGATGGAGCAGAAGGGTGGAGGGAGCAGAAGGATAGAAGAAGGAAATAAAGGCTTAGGAGAGAGAGAGAACAGCTTCAGCGGCAATCTTCTCTTAAGGTTTTGTACTGCTATCTGTTAGCATGTCTGAGCTGCAGCTTCAGCCCAGGAATTGGCTTCTTTCACCTCCAGAAGCCAGCAGAGAGGCAGCAAGGGATCCCTCTCCTAAGCTCCTCTTTCCACCCGTGAATGGAAAGGACTGCGTTCGCAGAAGCTCTTCTCCGTGCGCCAGATCCCAGTGCCCAGCCTCCTAGGTGCGCTCCCAAAGCAGCACCTTGAACTTTGGTATCGCAAACAGTTGCCCTTAGCCAGGGGACACGTGGGGTTGCTGAAACAGCTGAAACCTTTGGTATAATAGCCTGTTGACTGTGGCTTGAGGTTTAGCACAGAAGAAAGGGTGGTTTTCAATTTGTTTAGTTTTTTTAAACCTATCTTGCCTTCCCTGTAGATGGGTTCAAACTCTTTGAAATAGTAAGATTGGAAGTGTTCAGGTCTCTTCGTTTTAGTTGCTGATTCTGGCAGACTTGCAGCCTTGTCTCACAGGGCTAGGAAGAAAGCCTTGCTCGTAGGAAGAATTTTCCAGCCTTAGCGCTGGAGATGCGGGAAGTGAGAGTTAATTTGGGTTGGCTTGTTTGTTTGCTGGGTCGGCATTTTTGTGCTTAGCAGCATATGTGGGTGCCAGTGCTGCAGACTACAAGCTCCCCCTCCCTGCGGAGCCGCCTGGGACCCCGGGGGGTTTCTCTGTGCTCTTCCCCAATTAGCCCAGTGGTTCCTCTGACTCGTGGTTCCTCTGGGGAGCTGCAGATTCCCAGATTGTGACTTTGAACACTTAGCTAACATTTCCCAAGCAGAAGAGATGGGAAACACATGTGGGTGTGAAAGACACATACACAGAGACATTTTTGACATGAGTATTGAATTCGCAGAAACTTCAGATCTATAAATACTTCGGGTCAGGAAGCCTGATCAGAATAAACTCGAGCTTGAACCCAGCCCGCCTCCCCCCGCACTGTGCGTGGCTGTACGGCTGCCAACCCCACGTTACCTCCTGCTCCCCAGACCTGCGGCACAGCACGGCACCTTCTTCCCTCTCCCTGTCCCCTTTTGAAGGTATAACCTCGGGCATGCAGCCACACAAGCAGGAGGTGTTTGCAGATCCTGGAAACGAGGGATCGTCTGAGTGGAGGGTACCAGCAATTTAATCTATTGGGAGAGGCAAGATCCGAGCAAGACAGGGACAGAGGAGGTCTGTCTCCTTGCACCTGGAGCTTCCCTTAAGTTCAGGGAGGGGATGGAGGAAGAAAATGTCTCCAAAAAAGTGGATTAGAACTCAGAAAACATGAGCGGAGAAGGCGGTCTTGGCTTTGAGCTGCCTCGATGCTTTGTCCGTATTGTGCCCGGCAGCAGGAGGGAGAAGTTGGGGTGTGAGGCTGGGTTTGCTTGGTGGGGCTTTTGTGTCTCTTTGAAGTTCAAAAGGAAGAGTAAATGTGAACACCAGGACTTTGCAGAGCAGCATTGCCTGTGCGGCCCTCGCTGGAGGGGAGGGGGGAAGCTGTGGGACGAGTTTGGGTGCTTGCACCAAAGTGCCAGCGGCTTACCCACTGCTCAGTCTTGCCTCTTGAAATTGAATCTTCAAGCAGTGTCCAGGGGCAGCGTGAGATGAGATGCTGATATGATGCCACCAGGCTGCTTGTCGCTGGTCCCACCAGTTCTTTCCCTTCCCAGCTAGATCTGCTGCCCATCGCTCTGATGGCTGCAGCCTCCCTGCTCTAGGCCCCTCTCTGGCACTTTATAAAAGAAAGATCTATGTCTGCGAAGTTTAAGGAACGGTCACAGTACTGGTAGGCAACGCTTGAGGAAAGCCCTCTTGGTTGCAACTCAGCTCCAATGCCTGTGGGCTAGCAGGGCTCACTGCAACGAGCTCTTTACCAAACTGTTTTTTCTCCCCAGCTGATCCTGTAGAGTTTCGTAAGGGCAACCCCAGTGGGGATTAGTGAGTGTATTTAATGTTTAGTCAGACAGTGTAATTCTGGAAAGGATGGATTTTCTCCTCCCTCAGAGACCAGATCATTTGGTCTTGAGGATCTGTTTTTCTACAAGCCACTCAGCCTGACAGCATCATGACTATCTGGAGTGATCCCATCTATTGAGGCTTCCCCATGCTGTCTCTGGGGTAAAAGTAAAGGTGATGCCCACCATGACAGATGTATTCTATCCTAATTTGGGAAAAACGCACAAAGAAAATGTGACAGGAGAGGAGGAGACTGGGCTATGAAGGAGCCTCCAGGTAATGAAGTTAATTGGATATGCTGATTTGAATTGAATGTGCATGTAAGGGTTGTCGTTAACTTACCCACGGACATATCTATGATTTAAAGGAAAGATACTTAATGGGATTACTATTTCACTTTAATTTCAGGAGGGAGACTTCCCACGTGGAGAGCAGTGAGCTAAATCACACTCATGGTGTTCCTGCCTGCAGAAGGTGTGTGCAGGGAAAGCCAGTTCTTCAGGGCTGGGTTTCACATGGAGACGTGGGGAGGGATGCTATCCAGTGGTTCAGACAGGGCCCCATGCATCTGCAGTAGTAGATTCAGATCCTAGGTCTGCTATGGACTGGCTGTACGATCCTCAGCAAACCGCTCAGCTTCCCTGTCATTTATTAATGACCTGCAAATGGGTCCGACGGAGCTCCCAGAGCACCAAGAGGTAGCTGATGTTAGCAGTGCTCTGGGGGAGTCTAAGGGAGAATTTCATGTAGGGGCTGAAGGGCTCTTGGAAACTTCTTGTATAGAGATTTGCAAATTCTGTTCTGGATTCTCCCCTCCTAAAGATTGCCGTGCTTTTTTCTCTCTGGCTGCCGGAGGCAGATGCCAGCATGGGTAACCCTGTAAAGTGACACTGTGAGAAAGGGTGTTTGTGAGGGGGACAGCAAAAGTGGCAGGTCATCACGTGCATATCACCTCCTTTTTAGTCTGGTGTGAATGTAGAATAGCTCAGTTTAATTAAATTGGATTAGTAAAAGTAAATCCTTTCTGCAAAGACTATTTGGCGGAAGCGCACACAGAAAACCTGGATTGATATTTATTTATCTTGTCCTGTCTTTGGGGAGCTTTTGCATTGCTGAGTCTCTTGCTTGTGGAAACTTCTTTTAGGTCTCGGTAGGGAAGACCCCACAGAACCATGGACAGAAAGAGGTAGGGAAAGGCTATTTAAACTATACTGCTCTCCAGCCTGATTCAGAAACCTGCTGCCAGTAACAGTCTTTCTGCTAAATTTCCAGTACTGAAGCAAGAAATCCATCCTAGAGCTTTATGGGAAGCTTTAACGGGAAACGCCCAAGAGCTGAGATGTGCAGACATAAATGGCAAAAAAGTGGCAATTCTGCAAAGATGCACCTTGGCAGTGAAGGCTGCTCCTTGTTGTCTTTGGTTTCTATTTCAGGCAGTAGATGCAGTAACGCTCCAGTGCGCATTCCCAGAGCTGATACAGTTCCACTCAAAACGTCCATTTTACGCAAATGCAATGTTATTTGATAGTATTCACCCTGAAGGGCTAGAAATCCTAGCGTGGAAGGAGCAGTCCTAAAGCTCCAGGGTTGACTGGGCTTTTCACTTTGCTACCATTGCGTACAAAGATAAGCATGTTCAGCCACTGCCTTGTGCCTCCTGACCCAGGGCATCATTTCAGGAGCCCATCCCGTGCCTCCACTGGCCATTTCGGGCAGAGCGGGGCAGCCAGCAGTGGGGTGCTTTGGGACCCACCTCCCATCGGGTACCTGCGTACGTGGGGAGAAGCTGCGGTTCTTGAGGAGTTAACGGGTGGCCTTGCATCTGGGATGTGGGATGGGGAATCAGTCCCTTCATGCATAGACTTATTCAGCTGTTTTTTCTGGCGCCAGGTGTTTCGTCATGAGTCAGCCTCATTGAAACACTCATAATGAAAACAGACAGGTAATTTAATCATGGAAAGTTCCTACAAAGAGATTCAATGTCTTCTAATGGGAGCCTGCTGGGAGGAACTGGAAGGGAATCCAGATGTACCTTAGCTCTGGCATAGGCTGGGCAAAATACCTAAGAGAAACTTTAGTACAATAGGTATGTTGGAGCTTCATGTCATGTTAGATCCCTGAATGGGTCATACACAGGTGCTACACTGCAACATATACAGGACACAATATGGTATTTTGCTAATCTCTTAAGATAATGTGGCGCTTATGCCTGCAGTCTGTATTGGGGGGCATTAGACACATAAATCTGCACAGTGCCTTTGAAGGGCTGCAGTTCCCTGAATCGAGCAGCATTCTGCTCTGTCATGTGGGGTGTTTCGCTGGCCTGGCATCCTCCGAGCCAGGGATGGTATTTGGAATTGCAGATTATGTTGTTAGGCACTTTTCAAGCCATATTTATAAACATTCATCAAGAGCGATCGAGGAAAGCACTGTATCTGTCCCGAACGACTTCTCCAATTCATGTCCAAGTGTGCGAGCCAGCGATCTGTCCTCCTGCTCTCTGCTGTCTCTCAGGTGGCCGAACACGTCTCTGACCCCGGACACCTCTGGTTTCCATTGCACCAATGTGCTTCTCCCCATACCCGCCTGCTCCCTCTTTCACTGCACTCCCCCCCATTCCGACCTGCACCGCTTCCCTCTGTGTCTTTCTCCTAAACCCTTCCCATGCCCATCATTGTGTTGTGAGAGGAAAAAACCCGGCAGAGTTAGGGGGACGTAAAGAAACACGACCACCAGCAGCAGCCCAGCCCCGTCCCGCTCCTCCCCTCTCCTGCATCGCTGTGCCTGGAGCCTGGGCTCGGGGATGATCCCAGACTGGTAGGGTTGGTACCACGCCGCTGTCCTAGCGATGGGTCGGTAGCTGTTTGACACTGGAAGGGCACCCGTAAGTTAGGCAGAGGAATTATTTCTCTCTCCAAACATCAACAAGAAGCTTCCTGCTGTGGGGATGATACCTTTCTTCTTCCACGTTCGCAGGAATCATCATTTTTCTCTGACATCATCATTTGTTGTCATGGAAACCAAACCCTCAGGAAGAGATGTAGTAGAGCATCCCGGTGTCGGTGGGTGCATCTCGGGCACTGTGCTCGGGGGTACCCGGGTGGGTACAACACACACCGCAGCGGGACAGGAGAGCGGCGGGCTCTGCTCTCCTTCTGTCCTGCCGTCTCTGAGCAGCGTGGAGCCATCTCACCTTGACAGGCTCGGTGAGAGACCCCAGGCTGCTCCTTACGAGGGAGGCAGGAGGGTGCAGGCAGGACCCAGCACCCTGTGCAGGGCTCCAGCTGTGTCCCAAGACACCCGTGCCAGGCACAGCTCCAAGCACTTGTCCAGGCTGGAGGAGCCGTCACGCACATGGTGCTGTCTCCAGCCCAGAGCCGCAGTTCCCGGTTGGAATTGGCCTGCACAAGGCTGGTCCAGTGGTATCTCTCTTTATTAGCCCTGTCTGACCTCATTACTAGAAAGAAGCTCAATTTAACGAGCTGCCGGTGCCCCAAGGGAACTCTGAAAAACAGTTGTTTTTCACAAAGGCTGCTGATCCTTCATGTCCGGCGTTTCCATTCCCGTTTGGCCATTAATCAGGTGTTTGCATGGAAGCGGCTGTGTGTCCCTGACAGCCCAGTGCCCCTGCCATTTATTCCTCAGGTGATTTTGCAGCTTGTCCCTCTGTCTGTGGCGCAGACCGGTGTGGGAGATGGCAGTGGTGCATGCGTGGGCAGCGGCTCCGGAGTGGGTCGCTCGGGTTTGCAACACCCAGCAAGGCGCTGGTCTCATACTGGTCTCAGCCTGCCTCTAGTTCTCAGTATTTCACAAAGGGAGTGAAGTATCCTAGTTTGCACAGGTGCAACTAAAGCAGGATTTGGCTTTCTGCCTTTTTTGGATTTTCCTTTCTGAAAGTTCAGGGCTTTTGAGCCAGGCTTGGGCTGCCTGCTTAATCCTGCCAGAGGCTCCCTGCATCTGGCTATGGGTGTTAGCCCAGACCACTCGGATTCACACCCGATGTTCTTTTATATCACTAAAAACTCAGAAGGTAAGGAGAAAAGAGAGAAATCCAGAAAATACATGTGTTTGTATACCCAGCATGTCTTTACGTGGCAGGAGGCATCAGGGCTCTTTCCAAGAAGAGGATTTATTTGGAGGAGGGTGCAGGGGAGCATTTCTCTTCTATGAGTGTGAACATATCCTTGTATTTCCAGCTGGGGTGGTACATTTCTCAGATAAATCTTAAGATGCTTAACAACCTGCTCTCTTACCTCCTGGGGGCGTGAACCAGAAAAAATAGATGTCCCTCTCCGCTGCTCCATCCCGCCTCTTCTGAAGGCTTAGACTTCTCCAAAGCTGGTTCTTCGTGCCTCTTTCCTCCATACCGCAGCCAGGCAGGGAGTAATCGAGCAGCAAAACGGGATGCGGCAAGACAGCTCGGCATGAGGCTGCAGCAGATGGCATCTTTGCGATAAGAGGTTTTTCCAGGGACGGGCAGTCCCCCGTGCGTCCCTCTGCTCGCTGGGCAGCGTGCATGTGCGGCGCGACACCCCGCGTGCAGAACGCGTTCCTGGCCCCGTCCAAGAGCATCGCTGTCGCTGTGAGCCACGGGGCCGGCAGCGGCTCCACTGAGCCCTTGGCTCGCCTGACTGCTCTCGTCTCCCTGCCTGACGGCTGCCAGTGTTTTCAGCTATGTAGACACCATGTTGCAATCAAATGGCTATCCAAATATGCAAATCCTGGTAGGAAAGACAATGTAAATTGTTTGTTTATCCTCCTCCCTTCCCCTTGCACAGCCCCCAAGGCCATAAATTATTAACTTTTGGAAGAGATGGCATATCCTCAACAGCAGCCGCTCCTGGCAGGGATGGGATTTGTCACAGCTTGGGCAGGTTTTCCTGCAGGAGCAGCGAGTTGTCGTTTGGTGGGGTGGATGGATGCTGGGAGGCCGTCAAACTGAACAGGCTGTGTGGCTGCCATGTTAGTTCTCTGCTCGCTCAGCGGTACGGGCTGGACTGGTTTCACCTTGCTGAATCCAGCAAATTTGAAAGTAATGGGATGGCAGCAGCATCTCCAAATTTTTAGGCAGAGATGGTATTGTAGGAGGCTTCTGCAGCAAGAAGAGGTGATGGAGATTGTCTAAGTCTCATTCTTTATGTGTCTGGAGAAGAAAAAAATATCTGCTGTATCTTGGTCTTGTTGTGCTGCCTGTGGAGTCTTGTGGTCTTTCAGGCTAATTTTAGAGAGAATCTAAAAAGTTTACAATCTTGATTACTCTTGAATGCCTGTGGTCAGTCACAGCACACTGGCAGTCTGTGTGCTCCCCTTGCGACCGCAAAACTTTCTTGTTATTTCCCCAATCCAAAGAGGATTGGGGAAATTGCATCAGCTTCAGTGGAGAAGGAACCTTTGCTTTAACTGCTGTGCCCACACATTGCTTGCTGGCTCTTTGCTCTGCCTCCAGGTTGCGAGCTGAGATTCTGAATTAGATTCCTTTTCCTACCTTGTCCTCCTCCCCTCACCCTCCCACCCCCAAAATAAAATTGAAATTTGGCTGCTATGAAATCACCTGTAATCTGTTTGTGCTTCTTCCAGATCCGAGCAGATGGTCCTCCCCATGGTGGAATTCAGTATGAAATGGTGACAGTTTTCAAGGACGGGAGCCCAGTCCTTCGAGACATGGCCTTCTCCATCGATCAGAAGTATCTGTACGTCATGTCGGAGCGACAGGTAAGGCACCTGCTTCCGTACTTCCATGGTTGTGGCTTCCTCCCATAAGGAGTGTGTTGCTGGAGTACATGGAGCTGAGGTTGTGTGTTGAGCCCCATGGTGCTGGGATCGGTGTACGGGTAGGTGGAGCGCCAGTAGAAGCTCGTTTTTATCTGCTTCTGGCCAGAGTTTGTCATCAGTGCACAGGGGAGAGAGTTGTGCCCACTTATTCTTGTCTGCAGGCATTGGAAACTGAGCTGAGCTGCTGTGGAGGAAATGTGGTTTGGGGCTCTGAACCACCCCTGCCTAGATAACGAGATCCTGAGCCACAAGCATTACGAATTCACTCCCTGCAGCAAGGCTGGCAGGCTGTGGTTTTGCATAGCTTTGTCTGAGCATCCTTTATGATGGCTTTATTTATCTATTTATGTACTGGTATATTTTAAGTGGTTGCAAGTGAGTGATGCTAGTGCACAGAGATGGACCAAGTGTGGTGTGGTTATGTGCTCTGCAAGCAACATTAACACGGAGTCTGCGCTGTGCCATCCATTGCTGTGCCGGTTCTGCTGCCATTCTGGAGGTGGTGCCAACCCCGGCACCAAAAAAGCATAACCAAAATGATTATGATGGGAATTTATGGCGGATGGTCCACAGGAGTCTGTTGCTTAGGGGAGCCAGCACAATGTAAATAATAATCTGGGACCTTTGGTTCTTCTCTGAGACAAGAAAACACACAAAGTCCCCACCATTAAGCCAGACTTCAGGGTTCACTGACTCTGTTGAGCATTTTATCGGCTATTACTCACAACTGTGTAATTCAGATTAATAGAGCTGGTGCCTTGTGGGTGGTGGAGACAGGAGAAAGGTTGCATCTGAAGATGTCTGGATGCTATTAAATTGTTCTGTGTTGAGTTAACCCTCTGGTCACTAAGAGCTTTCTACGTCTGCTGGTAAACAAATATCTGTCCTCCCTCCCACCTGCACTGAGAGAGATGCTACGGAAAGGTATCAGTGTGAAGTGCTTAAAGATCTACTGATGGAGGTAGAGAGCAAGCAGCTATCGGAACAGCTCGCCTTGCCCTAGGGAGCTTACAGCTCCTCCCAAAGCCGGCAAAACTGTTTTGCTAACCTGTAGCAAAACAAAAGAATTGGCAAATACTTACCTTGGCTATGAAGTTATTTAAAGCCAGGGAATAAATACTTTAGAAGACTGCAAAGTCTTTTCCCTGCTAAAAGACATAACTGAATGAATTCCTGTGGTTAAAGAAGGCATTATATGCTTGTTATAGCAACTCAGTGATAGAAACTGCCATGAACAGTCACAAATTTAGGATCCCATTCCAGCTTGGACTTGGTTTAGATGGTAATAATGAGGATCTATGCAAAGTTTGAAATGGAATTATTTTATAAAATGTTAATGTTGTGGTCATTTTCTCCAGGAGCCATGTGCTGCTCATGCCAGGGAGGAAACAATCCAATGTGTATCTCAAACAGTTTAGGAACTGTTTTCCTTATGAGGAAAATCCAGTGGGAATGCCTCCAACTCATCTTTTATGAGGCGAGAGCGTCTTAATATTCATCAAAGTGCTAATTTGCTTAATTGTGAAACAAAAAGATGTGAAGAGAATTAGCAAATAATAGAATATTCCTGGAACGTTAATTCCATTTCCAGCCACGACTCTGGCAAAGCACTTGCCTTGGGGGAGACTCCAGGACCGGGGGGACGCCATCCCTCATTACTTGCAGGACTCGCTGTACGATTTGCCTTTTGCCCTTGTAGAGACGCGTGCTTTGGGTCCAGAAGTCCCGGCATGCCATTACATATGGATTTCGTCAGCTCCTGTGACCCCACTGCCCTAATCCTGGCAATGTGATAGTTCAGCAAAGTGGAGGGGAGAATATATTTTTTCCTGAGTGCTATATAAAGGAGCCTGCTGATTGAAAAGGGGTCAGTACCAAGAGAAGGAGAAAGGTCCACCAGCTTCAGAGGGCTGAGGCTGTAAATGGTGGGAAGTGCCCTCAGAAGTACTGAAAATATACAGTAAAAATGTGTACTGAAGTCTGGAAATCTGGAACAAAATGAAATTCTGCCACAGTAAAATGACATAGAGAGCAGCTGTTCTTAACGTTGATCTGCTGCATGTTAACTATGCTGGGGGAGGATTGTCCAGAGCCTGTGATTTTAAATATCTGCTGAGAAAGAAACAGGATACATGCGTATGTCAAAACACATCTTTCAAAGAATGGGGGTTTTTTTGTGGAATTAAGCTAAGAAACGTGTGCTTCCTAATACTGATCGGGAGCAGGTCTTGGTGTTAGGTATAGACCTGAGATGAGACGTGATGCTCTGTGTTGGACTGTGATTATGCTGAATAAACTGAGATGCGTGGATGCTTCCCAACAAAGAGTAGATGTAACATTTCGGTATGAAGCCATTCTTCCTTCTGTGCTAGCAGCAGCTAGGATCAGCTTTATGCTGAAATGCATTAGGGAAAGTAGTCGCTTCATCCTAAAATCTGGAGTTGTGGTTGTAGGCACAGTCCTTCCCCACTCTCCCTGGCTCCTGTCCCAGCTCTGTCTGTGCCTCGCTCCAATTTATCCGCAGTCCTTTTGAGCTCTCCATGAGCCTTTCATGTTTCATTGCCAACTTCTTCCAAAGCAGAATATTTGACATTTGATTTCACTCCCACAAAGCACAGAAGCAACAGTTGCACAGCCCAGTCCGGGGGAGAGAAGGATAAAGAAACTTTGCTTCCAGCCACTTATTTTGAGTTCTTTAACCACATGATTTAAGAGTGTGTATTAGGAGCTTTTACAGGCTCTCTTCCCACTGCACCTGGTTTCAAATAGCTCTTACAGCAAAAGAGAAATGATTCTGACCCTGACTGTTTAAAGCAGAAATTCATTTCTCAGCACCGCTCTAGCAAGCAAACGCCATTTCTGCCCACAAGCTGAGCGAGGCTTGGATAGCGCTAGATGCTGCTGAGACAGAGACGTGTTGCATTAGCGGAGCTGTGTGGGGTGCCAGGACGGGAACAGCATCGGGGCTGCCAGGTGTTGGCAGAGTTACGCCATGCCCTCCGACTGAAAAAGCCGTAGGTGCTGCGGGTGGGTCGGCGTTGCGAAGGACCGGCACAGCTGTGGCGAGAGGGCTTGCACCGTGGCTCTTCGAGCCGGTGCCCAGTGTGAGCTGCTTCATGTTTTTCATGGGCGGACAAATTCCATTAGCAGCTTCTATCAGGCAAAAAAACCCCACAAAATAAAATATTGAAGTGGAATCGGTAGCCTTGCTGTCGTGACGGGCTCGTCGCCTGCTTCGCTGACCTCCGCTGAGACGGAGAGATGTGAGGCTGCACCCAGGGCTGGGACCCCCCGGCGATCAAGCAGCAGGCAAGGGGTTAATGGCAATGCAGGGCAAAACCAGTGACGAATGTCGTGGGGCCGCCAAAGCCCCTAGATTTAAAATCTTCCCATTTTAATGGTGAGTCTGTCATGGAGCCCACACCAACAACCCCTGCACGTGCAGAAAATCTTCCCTGATTTCTGGCTTTCAGAGGGAAAGACTGAGGCTTACAGGAAAAGTGCTGGTTATATTGAGAAAAAGCAGCTTTATAATTCAGTCCTGAAGCATTAATTGTCTGTGCGTCAGGGAGACAGTAGGTTTTTTTAATGTATGAAAGCTCAGTGCATTTCAATTAAATAAGCCCTGTAGGACGAAAGGAATTTTATGACTCCAAGGCTGCAACCCCTTTTTAGTCGCTGTATCTGGTCTCTGTGCAAGTTCAAACTGTTGCAGCACTGGTTTCACATGCAGCAGGTTTCACTTTGCTCCCACGTACACCTTCAGCAGTCGCGAGCTAACCCTGTGAGAAATGGTGGGCATACTTCGGCACGGAGATTATATAAGCATCAGCAAAATTGGGGCCAAAGATTTTTGCAGCTCTTGATAGAAGAACAAATTTTTGTTATTTTTAAACTGGGAGCAAGCGGAGGCTCAATCAAACGCATGGCAGGCACCAGGGCAGGGATTGCCGTCTCCAAAAGATTTCACCACCTAATCAAGGGCTATAAACACGGAATTTAAAACAGCGTGATCAAAATACTTGCAGGGCTTGTTGGAAGGAATATCCCTGCGCTAGTGAAGAGAAACGTGGCCCGACGGATCTCTCTCCTTCCCAAATGCAGAGCTGTAAGCCCTGACTGCAGAGGGTGCAGGAGGCAGAGATGGGTGCAGGATGCTGGCACGGGCAGAGGAGCCAGACCTCGGGGCAAGCACTCCCCCTCCTCTCATTGAGACATATTTTTCCTTCTTTCTTTTCCAGCACTTTTTTTCAGCTAATGATCTATTGCTTGTTTGTGCTAATCACGTAAAATAGTTTGATGAAGTGCCGAGGTCACGCGATGTGGGTCTGCTCCCCGATGGGTGAAGCAGCACCTTCCTAATGAGATACCTGGCCAGGACATTGCAAATGCAAAATTCATGTTCCACAAGCATCCTCCAAAATCCCTGCACATTTCATTGCCTCAGAAACACTGCTGCTCTCAGCTCATCCGTAGTTATTTCGGTGGTTAATTCTGCCACAGGGGGATGATTTCATTCTGGTTTTATACAGTAGGTAACAGAGCAGCATCCTGCTCTTGACTGGGAACCTCACCGTTCCCGTGGTAGAAATAATAACACATAATCACCCGGTGAAATGCAGATAACATCAATTAGCACAGCAGAGCTCAGAGGGCCACGGACCTCTGTACCCTGAGATGTACTGAAGAATCCTTTGCTCCTCTAGCGAGTACCAAATGCCCCGCAGTCGGTCTGCCTGTGTGCGTGGTGCTGAGCCGTGCACGATACTGAGCCCCTCCGTGCCCGTCACAGGGTAACCTTGCCTTAGGGGGAGGCAAGGAAGGTTTAGAGGGTGCAGGCTGACTTTTTGTGGGTTTTAAGCGAGCGCTCGCGAGAGCACCTGAGCGATTTCTCGTGGCCGGTGTGACATTTTTATACCCGGCTGATGTAGTTCGGAGACCCTTACGCAGAGCGTTACGAGCGGAGCCGCGCTCCTGCCCGTCGCGTGGTGGGAGGCAGCGATGATTAACGCCAGCCCCTAAAAATTCCCCTCACGCCGTGGCGAGAAGGGCACGGCAGCGGGGAAGGCAGAGCCGTGGCCGGTAAGCGATGGTCCCCGGGCGCTGGGAGGGGGCCAGCGCTCGCTGCCGGGGGTGCGCTGGGGAGGCTGAAGGTTATTTGGATGGAAACGGTGGAAGGGGCCGTTTTATCCCAGCCTCGTCCATAAACCGGTGAGGAGCAGTGCTCTAGGCATCGTTACCGTGCGTGCGTCAGCGCCGGGGGGCATTGACCAGTATGACCAGTATTGACCCGGCTACGAGCATCTCGCGGGCGGGCGGTCCTGGCCCCTTGCTCGGCGGAGGGCAGAGGGAGCAGGCAGCGCTGCCAGAGCTCGCTCAGACCTGTTGCTTTTCTACCGAGAGAAGTTCTTCCCTCCCTCTTCCGTATACATCATTGTGGCTTTAGGTAAAGAAACTGTCTTTTCTTCTGCTCTGTTAGCTGTGAAATATTTGCTTTGCAAATGCCCCTGTGTCAGGAGCTGCAGATCTGCAGGAGTCTCTGTGGATAATTTGTTGCACAGCTCCCTGTCCTGTAACCCCCAGACGTTTAAGTCCTGTGAAAACCACTTTGCTTTGGACTGAACTTTCTGGATGCTGATTGAGAGGGAGGCAGGCGGGGGCTGCCCAGATGATTTAGAAGAGGTTGGAATTGGAGTGAGGGCTGAGAAAAACAAGGAGGTCCATCAACTCTGGAGTAGCGGGGCTGTAAATACTGATGGTGTCCTGAAAAGAACTGAGAAAACAAAATAAAAAATGCAAGAGATGTGGATAAAAGGGTCTGGAGTCATCAAGAGGGAAAAAATGAACTGATTAAATTTTTAACTACATTATCTGCTAGTTGAACAGCCAGTTAGCGGGACATAATCTTAGCAAAGTTTGAACCACTGGGACAGGGAAAATGGCTCAGCTGAATCCCACCAGAGGTGTCCAAAATCTTGCCTCCCGTGAACTACTCCTCCCAGCCATCCTGCACCAGCACCCGTGCAGATAACCGTGGGAGCAGCGGGACTCGTTGCCCCGTGCAGGGCTTGCCTGGTGGGGGCTGGCTACGACCCTCGGTGTCACCAGCCCGGCCGGGACCTCCCGCTGCTCCAGCACGTTGGGGTGCAGAAACACACTTGCCCAACTCATGTTCTTCCACGACCGCTGCCAGAAAGGCGTGAAATAGCCATAAGCTGGGGCAAAGAGGGAGTAGAGTAGGGGGACGAAAGAGGGGGCTCAGGATGGGGAGGGAATCCCCCCGGAGCAGCGCGGTCCTTGCCGCAGCGGAGCTGCTGTCCTTGAGGAAGGGCTGTGCTCCACGGGGAGGTTTGCACCAGCTCGGTGCCGTCCTCTTCCACCACCACCTGCTCATGCTATGCTCTCCTAAAATTCATGAGCTGCTGCAGGTTTTTTCCACTTTCCTCCCAGTAGTCAATTAGGAATAATTAAGAAATTCAGCTAAAAACTTGTCTGAGATCATTAACAATATCTACCTGACAA
This sequence comes from Haliaeetus leucocephalus, assembly GCF_000737465.1. Lineage (NCBI taxonomy): Eukaryota > Metazoa > Chordata > Aves > Accipitriformes > Accipitridae > Haliaeetus > Haliaeetus leucocephalus. The sequence continues at coordinate 1,988,435 of NW_010972504.1, forward strand.
GAAGGATGTGTTAATTAACATCAATTGACCAAAAAAACCCCAGCCCAGCCAGGTGGGACAGCATGCTGTCTCATTTGCCTGCCCTGCTGGCAGTCCATTTGTCACGCGTGCAGAGCTCTGGCTGCGGTGGGGCTGATGTGTCGGTGTCCAGGCTGGTTCCAGTATGTTCCTCCAGCCCTGCAGCCTGCTGAGATTTATGCACGGACACAAAAAGTTCAAGCATTCGAGGGTGCGGAGTTAAGTGCAGAAGTCTTTGAGGTAACAAATACTTGAAAAATAAACTTTCCTGGAAAAAGTTGTAAAAAATGCCCCCACGTAAAAATTCGCCATCGGCGTCAGTGGGTTTGTTTTTTCTAAATTAGTTTTATTTTAGGCATTGCTAATATGGTTGTTTTTTTCAAGTGCTTGCTAGGTTTGCTTTCAGGGTTTGTTTGTTTTGCTTTGTTTTTTCTTTGTATTAGTCTATTTTTTCCCCTGCCAGTCACAGCCACAGGGTTCCCATGTGTTTGCTTCTGCATTTGCTTCCCTTTCCAATTCCTCCTCTTCCACAGACCTATTGTTTAATTTTCAGGCAAGCAACCGCAGTTCTGAAATATTTCCAGAACTTCCCTTTCGTGCACCGCCCCCCCCCCCCCCCCACCTCCTCCTCCTCAGCACACGAGTGCATCGGGTGTTTGTAAGGGCACAGCTGACATCCCCAGTAGCTGCGGGAAGGTTTAATGTCCCTCCAGATTTGATGCCACCACCGCTACTCCATCTTGAAAGCAAGCTGAGGTGTCTGGTGCATCTCTGTGGATGATGCTAATGTTCATGGCTGAGTTTGAGCAATGCAGGGAACGCTGCGGAGCTGTGGGTTTGCTGCAGGATTTGCATGTTTGGACGGACAGACAGACACAGGTCTCTGGTCCTTAACAGGAGCAATGAGAGAGGGAGAGAACTGTATTCCCAAGAGAGAAAATTACTTGAAGGATAAATCTGAAATTTCACACTCAGTGCTCGGCTATGAAATTTAAAAGCAAACCTCAGATTCCTCTTTCTCTCCACTAGAGCTTTTTAAACTTCTTTTCTTCCCCCCTTCCTATGCTGCTGTAATAGTTTGTCTTCTCAGCAAATGAGTTTGGCGGCTATTCAGCCGGTGAGGAGGGGAATTGTTCACACCGAGCACTAACAAAAAAGTAACATAACTCACAATATGGTGAGGGGAGCTCTGAAATTGCACAAATTATTCTATTTTATACTTTAATTAGTTTGAATTAGCAATGGGAATAGATGCATAAAATGATCCAGTGAAGGGTGAAATGGAAAAAGGGATACGGTGTAGAGTATCACTTCATTATTATGAAGTTTGCAGGAAGTAAGCACAGGCGATGTGCAGGCACTTGTCCTGCTGAATCTTTCCCCTATGAGCTCAGACCTGAGGACTCTGCAAGGAAGGACGGCAAGTTGTCTCCTGCAGCACTGTCCTTGGAACCGGGCTTTGCATGGGCACCTCGAAGCCTGGAAGGCTCGGGACAATGTGGCGCCTTTGGTGGCTCTGAGTGGGATGGGGAGCAGCTAAGAGCACCCTCCAGCAGTCTTCTCTCCAGGCTTGGCTCCTGGCTCTTCCTTGAACCTCGGCATCAGCATCAGACTGAATTCTGTGGCTCACAAGGGCCGAAGGATTTAAGAGAGTTTGGATCCACCCTGAGTCTTAACCTCTGAGCATCCCTTGCCATTTTCTATTTTCCCCCTTGAGGTTCTGAAAAGTGCTGCAGAATCAGAGGGACTGGGTTTTGGCTTTCAGTTTTTTGGTTTCTTTTTTTGTTTCATTTCAGATCAGTTGAGGGAAACACAGCTGCAAACACAGATTCCTGTGATAATTTTGAAATGAGCAGGGCTAAAAAATGCAGTCTAAGTCCCAGCCCAAACCTCTGAATGCACTCAGCCAGTAGGACCCTTAGGCCAGTCCCACTGGCACAGCTTTAATGCAAACAAGTATTCAGCTTTAAAACCAAATTCCCACCAGACTACTTGAAAAGTTCAGAAACATTCAGGAAAAAGTTCCTGCAGATTCCAGATAGGTTGAAAATGATGGATGCGCCCCAGGGGAACTGGCTGTAATGGGGTTGCAAGCTGGGACTAAATACAAAAGTTAAGGCTGGTTGCAAAGCAGAAAAACAACTGTTTGTGGGGTTTGCTCTTGTTTTCCCTCTTCCTTCCCTGGCAAAATATTTCCCCCGTTAAAACTTTGCTGTGGCAAAAATGTTGAGGTTTTCTAGAGCGTGCCAGACCACGGGTATGGAGGAAGGTACAGGGGTTTCCCTGGGAAGCCTGGGACATTTCTGGAGAGCATGCAAGTTCAGCATCCCAGAAGAAAATCCTGAGCACCAAACCTGGCGCAGCTCCTGGCCAGAGCTGTCTAAGCAAGACCCCCCACAGCCCCGAGGGTCCCTCCAGCCCCGTCCCTGCGCCGTCCTCGGGAGCCACTTGATAACTCTGGTATTTCTGGCCGATGCTAGTGAGGAAAAAGGAGCTCCATTAATAATCTTCTATTTATTTTAGCAGCGCGCAGGAATGTGCCCGGCAGACTAAACACTCCGGCCTCCTCTCTGCGCCGCGGGGCTGGGGGGCTGCGTGCCAGCCCCAGCCGTGCCCAGGGCTGTGCTCAGCACCGGCCCCTGCCAAGTGTGCTGGGGGTCAGACCGAGAGGAGCACAGCGTTCGGCAGAGCTGGAGGGGGCTGTGCGAGGGGAAACGACAGCAGGGTCCCGAAGGTTTCTGTGCGGGTGTGAAAGAAATCATTTTTATTGTAATCAAGCTTAGAACGTGCTCATTGCACAGGGAGATTGTTGTTTTCCCTCTTTCTTTTTCCTCTGCGCCTACCTGCCTGTTCAGTTATCACAGCTGCCTAATTTCCACCGGCTTCTTTGCGGCAACCACCACCAGCCTGTGAACATTTTGCTATCCGCTAACAGATTTATCCTCCCCAAAGCCCTATGAGATGGAGCAGCAATATCATTTTTTAGATGAGGAATTGAAGCATAGAGATGCTACGTGACCTATCCTAAGTCACATAGGAAATCTATGGCAGAGGAAGAGATTGAACTGAAACCTCCCAAATCCTTAGTCCCGTAACAAAGGACCATTCTTCATTTCATCGCTGTTCACTTCGGTGCTTCATAGTCACAGCGAGGTGAACATAGGAAGAGAAGGCACTGGTCATGGTTCGCAGTGACAAATAGTTTACAAAGTCTTCATCAATGTGAGCATCACCTTCCCAGCTGCAGTTAGTCATAGGGACTCTTAGAAATGTACCTTTAAAAAAAATAAATCTTCATGAACAGGTGATTTCAGTGCACAAAATCACTTTGAAAGCATTTAACCTTCATCAGTAAATCCCCAAGTGCCTGTCACGAAGGGGGATGCTCCTTGAAGGCGATGCCAGTGCGGTGGAGGCCACGGTGCCGTGCAGCTGGCCGGCTCCTCGGGACCTTGGGGAGCGTGTTCCCGTCCCGGCAAAGCAGCTGGAAGTGGCCGTAGCCGGCGGCATGTTTCCAGGCTTGACTGAGCAATAGGTTGATCGGTCGTGGCAGCCCTCAAGTTTCAAATGAGATTTTGTGCCAAGCTACACCTGTGAATATTAATAGAGTCTGGGTTTTTCTTCTTCCCAGACTGGGAACTTTTTCCTCCGAACCTCCTTGAACTCTGGCAGGGCCAAACTGCTGGTTTTGATGGCAAAAACCGAAGCTCGAGTAGGATTTTGCCATTTCTGTCTTGAAGTGCCTATGTTATACAGAGCATCTCCGTAGCTCTGTCCTTCCCAAGTACATACATCATCACTGATTCCAGCTGCTCCTTGTCTGTGCAGACAAAGCAGGGTAGAGTATTTTGTGCTTAAAACTAACCTGAGTAGGGGCTCAACCAGTAGATTTCCGCTGCGTTTGTAAAGGGCTGAACTGAGCGGCAGCGCCGCTCTCTATAATCCAGTCTTCCTTCCATGACTGCTCTCCTTTCTTAGACAAAAATTGGAGGTGTTGGGTTTTTTTTTTAATCTAAGAGGTGGCAGGAAAAGATTACGCTTCAGATGATCGTTATCCTTCCAGTCTGCCGACTGCAGCCCAGAGGGCTGCTCAGTTGCAGAGGAGTTGGCACGGGCATTTTGGAGCGTGCTGGAAGTTGGCATGTAAATACTGCTTTACCCGGCCTTCTTCAGATGGAGCAAAATATTGTTTCAAATGCGTATTACTGAAGTCAAGGCAGCCATGGATATCACAGTGGAGGAGGAGGAAGGTTTTAAGGCAGTGAGGAAGTCCAGCACGCTGGCGTAAGACCAGGTTTGGTTATAGGAGTATTTTAAGTGATGAGCGCTATTCTGAAGTTGTGCCACCAAAAACAATGACACATTGCCTCCTCCCCTCCCTGGCTTCACTTCAGAGAGTCTCTCTCCCGTTTCTCTTGCAACACATATTTATCTGCTCTGTGCCCTTATGGCTGTTTAATTAGCATTCATGTTTCCTTTCAAATAGAAATTGAGTTGAGTGCTCAGAGAGCTGGAGCGACTTGCGTTGCGAGCGCATCACGTGGGCGGGATGGTGCCTGCTGCTCTCCCGCACGTGGTATTGAAAGACCTGGAGGAGACCAAATTAGGTTGTCAAGACATCAGGGATGCTTTCAAATAATTGAATTTAAAGACCCATTTGGAATCCCATACCAGCAGTGGAGAAATAAGAAAATTTGAGTAGTAGAGGGGCCCAGAAACAAGACCCAAGCACTGCGGGTCTCTTAGCAGCTGAGATGGATGGAAGTGCTATGGACTCCAGGGCGCTACCGTGATAGAAATCAAAACCAAACTGGCCAAAGTCAACTGACATTTAAGGTAGAATTTGGTAAAGGCTTGCTGCCTGCCCAGCTGCCAGCTTCTTCTCTTGGTGGTTGTCTGGGCAAAGGCTGCGTAACGGAGTCAGCCCCGGTAGACTCAGCTGTGCTGGACATGCACTACACACGTGAGCATCTCCCATCGAACCTGCCATAATAAGGTTGGTATTTAGCACTACTGTTCATGAATGATATTTTCATTGTCTCCTAACAAGCCGCAGTTGTTGCAAGCTTTTTCCCATCCCTTTAAGAAGTGACTCACAGGCAGGCAACTGTCAGTGTCTTGGGTGCTATTAATATCTCCACAAGAACATGATGATAAGTATTTTTTTTTTATTTGGGGAGGAATCAGAGGGGAGGATGGGTGCTAAAAAATGACTCCTCCTTGTGTGGCTGGGCCTTTGTGTGAGCGAGCCGACAGTCCCGCCCACAAAAAAAATTTGCTTAAAATCCTTCTGTCCAAAAAGAGCTGACCACACTAGAATAGCGTTGTTGGAGAAACTGTGCCAGAAACAGCATTACTGTGACTGTGGAGAGGAGCGTGCAAACTCCAGTTGTTAGTCAAAGGCTGGATTTTGCCATTTTAGGTCTTTGCTTTCAGTGTGCATGGTCCAGGCTGGTGGCCTGGGACCCAGCTCAGTCCCTATCATCTCGTCCAAGCAGGGTGCTGGAGGAAGCGTTGAACTTGTGGGAGAAGCATCCCTGTAAGGCAGCAGCATGGCATCGGGGCGTCTGGGTTTAGGCTTTGTCTAGCTGTGGGTTTGCCGCAGTAGAGGATGCGCCATTCCAGAAAAACTGCGTCCCGTCCGATGAAGGACCTTGATCCATCAAAGCGTATGAGGGGCTGGCTGGCTGAGGGCTCTCCCTGTCCTCACAGGGGTGCAGTGGGGCTTGGGACCACGGTTCCACCTGCCACCACCCCACATGCAGAGAGACCCCCCTGAAATAGCCCCCTGTCCCCTTCTGTGATGTCCGCAGGGATGGGGGACGGGAGCAGTGCGGCTCGCCCCAGCTGGGCTGCCAGCCGGTGGAGGGATGGGTGAGAATGTAATTTAGATCCCAGCTGGCAATTTTCTATCCTTTCCTAATGGACTGAATGTGGTGCCCATAACTACAAATTTTCCTGGCTTGGGTCACTTGAAATTGGAGACTTATATAGAAAGGCAGGTTTTTATTTTATTTTTGCACTCTGTGTAATCACATTGATGGCAGCGGTGTAACAGTCTTGAATTATGGGTGACCAGAGAAAAAGAAGGCATCTCCTTAGCTCCCTGTTGTTACTGTCTTTGGGTGCAGAGCAAAATGTGTAGGCTCCAGGCTAGATTGTGTAAATCTCGTTAGAAAGCCATTCCCAGCTAATGAAACCCTGGGAGAGAGGGATTTGGTTTCCCAGCCTTCAGCCTTATAGCAAAGGCTGGAATAAATCCATCTTCAGTTATGTGTAGGCTGTTCTCCCCTCTCCCCCATTGCGAGTGTGTATTTATTGGTGGAGTCGAGATATCATCGTGGTCGTTTGAGATCAGCCGCAGGTCAGCAATTTGTTGCATCTGCACCTGAATGATTTCAAGTGACAATTATCTTCTCTTAAAAAAAAAAACATAATAAAAAGTAGTGTGCAAAGAAATCTCACCTGGTCTTTAATCCTTCTATGGAAACGGTGAAGAGACATGTAAATAATTACACCTCCCCCACTGCGAGCCCGCTCTGCAGCTTGCTTGGCAGTATGTATTAATTCAAGAGGCCAGAGCTGTTAAGGAAAGCTGTTGAAACGAAGTATCCGAGATAAATGCATCTCATCTTTCCCTGTTTGTGTAGGCTGAGAATGTGCCTGCCAGAGCCATAGATCCCACTTGGGGTCATGTTTGTTTGGCTGCGACTCTGTTGCTCTAAGCATGGGTTTACCAGCTCCTACTGTGTGAAATACGATTGTCTTTGTCTTCCTTTGCTTGATGGCCTTTATGGTGTTTGCTGAAGTTTTGACTGCATCTGTTGTATCATTGGTTTTATTAATATAAAGACGTAGCAGACACCTCGTAACGCAGACTCTGGCTTTTAGCTCCAGGATGTGTGCCCAGACGTGTTCCTCCTCTGCAGGTTACGGGGGCCATTTGGAGACCCCAACATCCAGAGCCCGCTGCCATCCACATGCCTGCAGAGATCTCTGATCCCTGCAGTTCGAGCCCATCCTTTAGTACCGTGCCCCTTCTCTTCCTGCACAGCATCTCGCTGCAGATGCTGAAGCAGGAGTGTTTATTGCTCTGTTCTCAGTTTTTTCTTGTTTCGTCTGTTTTTTCTCCCCTAATGCATTCAGACACAGGGAAGCTTTTCCCCCTCCATGTCTAACTGGTCTAGACCTTGCTCGGGGTTTGCTGCACGTCCTCTGAGTGTCTGTCGGCTTTTGCTGCTGAGAGCAAAGCTCCGGCCGAGTGCGATGGGATCATCCCTGCGCAGACCACGGCACCCCGGGCGTTTGGGCAGCAGAGGGTTGTTGCCGTAGGACTCCCTCGCTCTGGGCAGGCACAGGGACTGCCAAAGGAGTTGATGGAGTGTTTCAGACCATCGGTGTTTGGTAAATACGTGCTTGCTTTAATGAAACAAACTTTCTGTGTTTGAAAACAACCTGGGAAATTCGTTTGTGTAACAAAAGGTGCTGTGGAAGCAAAATCAGCTGTGCCTGCCTGTCATGGAAGTGGGGAAAGATATAACCCTCAGTAGGGACTATATGCAACAGCTGAGATGGAAAACCAGCAGTGCAGAAGCATCCAGGCCCTTCTGGGACAGCACGAGCTGCTGGAAGTGTTTGCATTGTTTTGCATTCGCTTTATCTCCTGCCTGTCCCAAAGAATAGAGGGTATCCTGTGCATATAATGAAGTCTCTGAAGGTTTGAATACTTTTTTTCTTTCCTACTCTAACTAATCTTTTTTAATGCTTTACAGCCTCATGTTCTGTAATTGAATGCATTTTATTTAGAAAATAACGTTTAGTGCCATTTTGGATTTCCAATTATTCTTCAATCGGACTTTGAGGGCCTGATGTCTTTGTCATTTCGATATGCACAAAAGATGGAAACATCAGAGCAGCCAATAGCAAATTATTCCACTACTGATTACTAGGCTTGGGAGTAAAATATGCAAGGCCAAATTTAGTCTCAGCATAAATCTATTGAAATGAATTAAAGTATTACACCAGCAGCAAATTTGTCCCGTGGCTTCCAAGGATGCTGGAAGAAATCAGAGCAACCATAGCTGTCAGTGAAAACCACCGTGAATGTCTCCTTATTGCAGCTACTAATGTGAACAGCTCTGGGTTTTCATGCAAAATCTCCGGGGTCGATTTGTGCTGCAGCGCTGACAGCGCTGACATCTCACCTCCTCAGCTCCCAGTGCACGGCAGAGAGTGAGTCTCTCCCACACATTTTTGGGGCATGAAAAGCTGCCAGTGCTGGGAAGGGTGGGAAGCCAAGAGCTGCCTGTGATAACTCAAGGAGCCTCCTCCCTGCTAGGTGACACGGCTCAGTCTGATCATCTCGGGGACACGCGGGGCGTTTGCAGGCGCTCTGTTTGCTACACACGAGCAGGAGGCACCAGCCTGTCTCTATCCCGCCGTCGGCAGGTTTCTCTAACAACCAGGGAGTCTTTCGAGCGACGGAAAGGGGAGGGACTCGGTGATGGTGGAAAAGCCTCCGAAGAATGGAAGCCGCAGCGACGCTGACTGTGTCCGTCTGTTCGTGTTCGTCATGGACATTAAGGTCCTTGGCGACACCTTCTGTTACAGGAGGAAGAGATGAGTGCTATACAAAAGTAAATGTATTATAATAATGACAAATTTTCTTGTAACTTGTTGCAAAAGGAAAAGCTGCCCGCTTCTGCCTAACGGGTGTCCTTTGTACTTGGCGAGGACACAGCGGTTTGATCTGCATCTTGGAGAGCTATAGCGTTAATGCTGGCCTGTGATGAAACAGCTAATTAATGGCATGTGCTGCACTGCCAGAAGTGTGTGTGTGTGTGTGTGCGTGTTCAGAGAGGGAAGGAAAAGGATCCGTGCTGGACTGCTTGCTCCGAGGCTGAGCAGCCCGTGGCAGGGCTGGTGCTCCAGGCTCAGTCTCTGACCGCTTCCAGGAGCTGGAGGCTGTGCCCGGTGTTGCGTGCGGCTCTTCTGTGGGACCCAAAACCAATGATTTGACTTTTACAGGAGATGAGGGCTGACCTGAACCTCACTCCGTGCCATCACCCCATCTCCTCCTCCTTGCTACGTGGGGTTTCCTCCGCGACTCTGTGCTATCATGCCCCTGTCCTTTACTCGGTGTGTATCTGCGCAGAGGTGCATCCCTCGAGCTTTCCACCCTTTCCCTGCATGCGTGGCTCCCTCCCACGCTGCCTGCAGCTCACCTCCTCCTTCCCAGCCGCCCGGCGAGGCAGAGCAGTCCTCTCTAGCCTTTCACAGCCTGGGAAGCAAGACAGAGGAGCGGTGATGTTCCTGTTTGTCTAAATTTGCTCTTCGAGTCTAAACTATTACTTCAGGGCTCCTCTCTAGCCTTGAGAGAGCAAGTCTGGCGCCTGGCTGTAAAGCAAGACACCCAAGGTTACCAGCAACTGAACGTGGGCAGGGGCAGTCCCCAGGGTGGCTGGTGCTTTGTGTGCAGCCCTACGGGAAAAGTAAAATGCCTTGTTCAGAGTAGTAAATTGGGATAATCCACGTGTATTGTCCTGAGCCTTCAATGCAAACAATATCTTAAACTCCAGCCCAGCCTGGTCCGGCGGTGGTCTGGGCAGAGGGTGTGCGGGGGCGGCAGGGGTACCTGCCGTGCTGGCCGCGCCTGGCTGCTGGTGGGAACAAACGCGACACCTTAGAATCACATCACATAGAGCAAACTGTGTGTTTCCACAGCTCTTTGTTTTCCTCTGTTTTGATGTGGTCCCTGACGCTTTGCCGCCTTGTCTCCGGAGATGTTCTTTTTGGTAATCATCCCCGTCGCCAGCGTGCCTGTGTGCGATAACGGGGCCAGCATGCTACAACTGCCATGGGACAGTGCTTTTCTTCTTTGGGGGAAAAGGCTTAAAGCTCATTTTCTTTCAGAATTAGAGAGTTTGGGATATACTTAGGAGGGTTCATTTCTCACACTGGTGGTCAGGTTCCTAAATTATTTTTGACAGCCGTATGTAATGATATACAAATGGGAAGGTGATGGAGTAGCAGAAAATTGACTGGCAAGGACAGCGTAATGTAGTTAGAGAGCAATACTTAGTAAAAAGCCATGGAGACTACGGCAGTGTTCCTGGAGCAAACGAGTAGTAGGACCACGGTCAGGCTGTGAAAAACGTAATGATACGACTCTGTGACCTTTAAAGCTACTTAGGGCATTCAGATGCTTTGGATTTTCAAGGCTCTATAGAATTACACAAACTGGTCATGCTTATGACTTTCCTCCTAGGTTTCTGCAGTATTTAAACAGTTTGAAGAACCCTGAAATGGTTCACAAAACGGGGAATCAAGGGTTGCTCGTGTGCCTGCCTTGCAGAGTGCAGCAGACCTTCATGACCGGCTATGGAGAAGAGCCGAGCAGGGTCTGGGATGGCTGTACTGAATCTCCCCCGACACTGCCCCAGAGCTCACCGTCCCCTTGGAAAGGCAACGTCCCATGGGATGTGGGCGTCCGAGGGATGAGCCCCGCAGCCCTCCCAGCCAGGCTCCTGCTCGCCCAGCCTGGGAAGTGGGATGCTGTCCCGGGAAAGCAGGCATCGTAGGAGCCGGAGGGGCTGGAAGCCGTTGTTTTCTGCTCAGCCCATTCTCTGGGCAAAGCTGCTGTTGAATAATAATGTCAGTCACACGCGAGGTACAGGGCAGAGCTGAGGTTGGGCTATTTAAATGATACTCGCGTGTGCCAAGAAAACAAACAGAAAGGGCCAGTCAAAGCTTTTCAGTGTCATTGACACCCTCGGACGTGCCAGAGCCGGGAACAAAGCCCGCATTGTCGCGGAGCACAGCCTGCGAGTCTGTTCGGAGCGGGCAGATGCGGGGTTGCCCACCCTGCTGTGCCGCGGCCAGTTGGCCACGTGGGGTCCCTTTCAAGGTGGGTGGCGAGACATGTCCTCCCGTGCAGCCCTGGGCTTTCTCCTGAGCAAGGAGGGTAAACAAAACGTGGCCTCTGTGTCCCCGTGCGTGCCAGGGGTGGCAAGTGGCCAGGCACTTGAGGGGAGATGCTGTCAGGGCAGGGGTGGCGAGAAGCCGTACGGCAGAGGGAACTCCAGCCCTGCCTCCGTGGAGGGCAGGAGCGGGTCGGCATGGGGTCGCTGGCCCTGACACAGGGTGCCCCAAGCGTTTTTGGGCAGGTTGCTGCGGAGCTTGTCTGTGTGCCCCTAGAAAGTGCCGAGCAGGCTCTGGAGGAAGGGCGGCAGCGGTTCGTTGAGGGACCTGGGGAGTGGGCACACGGTGCTGCTCGGTCCGGGCTGCAGCCCTCGTGCTGTGCCCCATTTCGCTGCTCTCGCCAGTGCTGGTCCCTCATCTGTAAACGGAGGATAATGTTTCATCTGCTTCTGGGAGCAGCTGTGGTCTATTATTTTGTGCGTACATGTGTCGCCCGTTCTAGCAGGGCTGTGACTTCTCTTAAAGCTCCTGGGCACGCCAGAACCGCAGGGAACGCGTTGCTTTTCAGGGGCACCGGGTGTTGGTGACCGTCAGGTGCAGCCTCAGGTCCCTGTGGGTTTGGCCGATTTGCTCCATCGCGGTACATGCAGCAAGGGAGGGAGGCAAGGGTTAAGCACGGGGCCCCACTGGAGAGAGGGAAATAACCAGTGTGGCAGGGGAGCGGGAGGGAGCCGTGGGGTCCCTCGCTCTGCAGCGAGCGCTGGGCTCCAGCTGCCTCCCATACATATGCTGCTCATTTTTCATACTGAACACAGCTGCCGCCAGCATCTCTTTCCTACCCCTGTTCCTGCCAGTTTTATGAGAAAAGAATAAAGAGGGGAAACATATAACTGCAGAGGTTCATTTGCCAATTGTCAGGCTGCCGGTGCATCAGAAATAGAGTCATCGGTCTGCTTCCTCCACCGCGCCGGGGCTGCGCAGGCATCTTTTCATTAGCAGCATTATTTATTCATGGCCCTCCCAAACTGCTCTCCTTTTTGGAACAAGGGACCTGCTGATGCTCCTGTTTTTCCCAGGGTGGCTTTGGCCTTGGTTAGCTCACTCCGTGCGCGGGTGGGATGGGAGAAGCTGCCTTTCCCGGAGACCTCAGCCTCTACCCCGGGGTGAAGCCCTTCCCTTCGCCGGCAGGCTGCGATCGATCAGATCAGCAAGGGCAGACGCGGGCGGTGGGGTCTGGCTGATGCCGACGGCTGCCCCTCTTTCTTTAGCTTGGTAATTAGAAGCTCTCACAGAGAGGGAAGAGAGGTCACGCATGGAGTGGGCCTATTAACCCTGTCCCTTGCCAGCTACCCTGCAGAGAAATGCCCTTGGAGCAGCTGCTCTGGTACGGGCTTCCAGCAGGAAGGCAGCCGAGGGGAGGGAAGATCCCCTTCCACCTCCGCTGCCCCACACGCCGGTGGGGATTCGCCTCCCATGGAAGGTTTGCGACTGAAAAACACAACGCTAGGGATTGAATTTTGTCTGGAAGTGTTGGTAGACTCATCTCTCTCATATGGCAATAAGAACCACCATGGCGGTTCCCTGTGCCCCGCGCCCTGCCAGAGGCAGGAGAGTGAAAGCAGGTCATATACCCACCAGTCCTTCTCCTGGTGCATCCTCACAGATTTTTGGCATTCCCAAGTTGACCTTAATGAACTGATCTTCTGCAAGGCTGTTCAATGCCATCTACTTTCAGCCTCCTCAGGCAATGAGTTGCACATTTCCATAGCTGGGAGGACCTTCCCCTCATTTCCAGCCTCCCTAGAAACTGAGGGCTACCAATTTTCACGAAAGCCAGTTTACTTTGTGGTTTCAGTCAAAGTCCTTTCAACCTCATAGCTTTTCCTAGAGTCAATCTGTAGGTAGACTCAGCAGCAGTCTGCAGGATCCCCCTCGCAGTCTGTTGGGTCTATTGCTGTACTGACGCCAGTGATATTTATGGAAATATATGCAGAAGTTCCTCAGGCTCTGATGGAGCAGAAATAGTTTCATGGCATTATTTGCCCAAAATGCCACAGTTTTGAGTGCTGTATCCAGACAGTGAGAAGCTGATGTCAAAGTAACTGTTTACAGCAGGAGCTGATATGGCTTCTAGGGACAAGTGACTTAGCATTGCAGCACTGGGAGCATTAATGCAGCAATTTCGAAGTTTATGTATAAGCTCTGAGCTTATATCACCTCTGCCTTTCATCAAAGCAATGCCATAGCCCCAGAGCTGCTCTTTGATTCCATTTCTCCCATGCAGCAAAACAGCAGCCCAAGGAAAAGCAGGTAAAGATGAAAGCTAAACTCTTTGCCCAACCTTCTCTGGCTACAAAAGCCATTCCAGCTTTTATTTCAGATAATGGGAGGCCCTTGGTTAGTTTTCCCAGTTTCCCAGGGGCACTTCCAAGCCGCAGGCAGTGGTGTTTGCTCTGCAGTGTGCAAAGGGAGGGGAAGTGGGTGTTTAAAGTGCTGACTTGGTGGTGGCGCTGGAAATGAAGTCATGTCCCAAAGGATGGGAATGTTGTGGGGAAGGTTTGATGGGTGAAAACCACCATGTTGTGACCTGTGACCCACCGAAACCCCTAATTGTGTGTTTAAAGTAAACCCCAGACTAGCGCTGTTCCTTTTGCCTCTGTCTTGGCAAGTTGCCTTTGGCTTCGAGGGCTCCTATCACTCATCTTGTGGTTAGCTGGTCAGGAGTCACCCTAGTAGTTAGGAAAGGAATGTTAAAGGCCTGTTGTGTAAACCAACCGCTGTCTGAACAGACTTTGTTTTCGATGTAAATCTGCTGCAGGGAATGATTTAACCTTCATTTATTCTTTTTTTTTATTATTTCATTAAATAAGATTTATACAGGTATAGTATTGGAAAGGTCATCCATCCCCTGAGCTGTGGGAAGAGCTCTGCGCATTCCTCCCTCTTCACTTTCCTGCTTTACCCCTTGTTTCGGGGTGGGAAAGCACAAAGGCTGGGTTTTGTTGCCTTCGTGGAAAGTTAATTTATATCTGCATGGTACACACAACCCCCTCAGCCCTCCTGCCCCTCATTCCCACACTTAATGAATCCTCCCCGCTCAGCAGTATTTCAGCTGGAGTAACCAGGAGCCCTGTTCAATGGTTGTGCAGCCTTTCCCCAAGGGATTGCATCCCAGCTGAGGGGAAGCAGGGGGTTATTCCACTCCTCTCCCTGAGAAAACATTAGATGACGTCTCTGGTGACTGCAGCAAGGACCTGGAGTTTGGGCTCAGGTTCTCTGGCTTGCTATGCTGCTAGTGATTCGCTCTGCGCTCTTTCTGCAGGCTGCTCCTCTTGTATCTCTGAAATGAGATATTTTATGTTTTTCTTGTTTACTGATATGTTATGAGGCGGAATGAGGGTTTTTTGCAAAGGTATTTAAGGTCCCATAGCAGCAAAGCATCAGTGATTTGACACACCAACATCGGTGTGCTCACAGTCATGCTCTGTTTATCCTATCAGCTAGGCTGGCCATCCAGCTCTGAGCACAGCATCTACCGAGAAGCGTCCCTAGTCACGTAGAGAAGACTTCATCCAGGCACGAAGGTTTGCAAGCCAAGGTGGCAGAGCTGGAAAGGATGTTTTGCAGCTTTCCTAACAGCAACCTGGCCTCCAGGGCTTTCCTGAACCCAGAGAACAGATGGCTGGGCTGGAGGCTGGGATGCAAGGACAAGGGACTCTTGTTGACATTACCTTTACCAGAGTGTCTTTCATCATTAGCATGTAAATGCCACCAAGCACCCAGGAATTATCCGTCTATGATCTCTTCATTAGAAGAGGCCTCTGATCAGGTTAATCGCACTTTCCCCGTGTGGAAAGGAGGATGCTGAGCAGCTGTATCCACCAGCAAGTAAAGGTAGAGTGAATTTCTGAGAAGGAAGGATGCTGCAAGCATCAGGTTTTAAGGGAATCGGCAGTGATTGCTTTGGCTCTTGCACAGAAATGCAAAGGCTGAAATAGCAGCATTGATGGAAGTAATTGAGACTAATGGGACTAGTCCTCTGCAGCAGGTGCCCTGGAATACGTGTGCGGTGGATGCTGGCTAGCCTGGGTCTCCTGCGGAAAGGAGGGGAGCGGTGGAAGCTTCCAGCCTGGTGCATTTTTTCAGCCTCTCGATGGTCTGCTCTCCCTCTTGGGAAGCAGAAGCCAAAGCGAGCATGGGGGAGGGTGGAGGAAATGTGTTTTAACAGTAAATATGGCCTTGTTATTTATCAATGCAGAGTAATTGAAGTAATTTCATGTCGTTTTTAAATGCAGCGCCTAGGGATCTAATCTATCTGTCTAATATTAATGGGTAATATTTGGTTGCCTCATTCATTCATTACTGTTTTCATTAAGACTCTAATCCCATTTAGGAGTCTGTTTGTCATTTTAAACTCCTCTGTTTTATCTTAGCCTGCCACAATCCTTTTTAACAACTTAACTGAATTCATGAGTTCTAGGCTAGCAGCTTGGGGGAAGGGGCCTCTGCTGTCTAGCATGTGGTTTTTATGGGGAGAGAGGAAAAACAGACGGCTGAAGGCAATTGCAAGCAGCAGGCACTGAGCTTTCCTGTGATATGCACCACTGAGATTTAGGTCTTTCATAACAGATCTCGATGTCTGCGTTTCAGAGCATGGAGCTCCCTTCTCTGACACGGGGAGTGCATTGACACCTGCTTTGAAGCCTCCATCGTTTCCAACCCAATATAAGAAGCTGCTTGGAGCAGGGCCGTTGTTTATAAACGCTCACGGTGTTTCCAGACGGACGCTATCGTTCCCTCCGAGGCATGCCCGCTTCCAGTCGTTATCGCATCGCCGGTGCTCCTTAACACCAACACCCGGGCAGTGCTGATGGGGGCTGCGGGGACGCATGCTGAAATGTCAGCCCCCCAGAACATCTGTGCTGGGGCAAACTCCGAGCAGCGCAGCCTTTGATTTCAAGGTGGAGCAAGCTGCATCGGTGCGGCTGGTACCCACTTGTACCGGTGCTGCTGCCCGGGGAGCGAACACCCCGCGGGAGACGGGCCCGGAGGGATGGCTGTTTGCTGCAGGCAGCAGGAGGGGAGATTTGTCCTGCTGTAGCTCATGTTGCAGATATTCCCAGCTGGACATCTCCCGACCGCGCCAGCTTCGGCCCTATGGACGGCATGGCCATTTGCTGTCCAAGCTTGCATGGTCTAGGGACAGAGTTAAAGCAAACCTGGCCTTTTTCTGCCTAAAGCCCGGCAGAGCATTGCACAGAAGAAATAAAGGGATTTCTATAAAGTGAACTGAGATCCTCTCTGAGGAGGAAACGGTGATGCCTGAGATGCCCCTGCGTGTGCCGGCCGGCGTGATCGCTGCAGACAAAAGTTAAGCGCGGAGTCAGAGCTGCGATCGGGGCGTTTCATGTCGCAGAGCAACCTCTTCCCACCGCCTGGTGCTGGGGGCTCTGTCCCCCGTCCTAGCTCGAAGCCTTGGCGGGGTCCCTGCGGTGCTGCCGGGCATCACCTGTAGTGCCGAGCAGGCAGCGGAGCCGGGCATCCCCTGCGCTGCACGGCGTCCAACTCTTAATTAGAGTCCCGGGGAATCGAACCATTGTGCTGTTAATGACTCTCTGGCAATGTTCTGACTAAAACAGTAATTTTAATAAGCGCAGCCCAATTGCAAGTGTTCGTTGAACACCTAATTACATCGGTTATAACTCCAAAAGTATTCCGAATTCTATTTTTGCCACTTCCTTGCAAAACAGATAGGGAAAGAAGAGCGCATTTTATAATTATTCACCTTAATTAATTTTCTGAGCTTCTGTTAAAACTTTTAAATGGCTGCAGGGAGTGCGCTACGAGTTACATGGCAGCAAGGCAAAGCACTGAACGCAGAGGCCATGAACTGATGCGAGATAAAAGTTTACTGTGTTGGATTGATCCCCACCTGAGCCCAGAAATTTTGGAAAGCTGCTCCCCTTTTATCCTTATTAATTAGTTCCCCTGAGGCCTGGACTAATCAGTGCCGCAGAGGACACTGCTCATTGGCTGGGTGGCCGTGGCAGGGTGGTCTCGCTGAGCGGCGTCAGAAGACGGTGCCAACGCTTCAAGAAGCCACTTCTGATGGCAGCGGTGATGTCCCCTGGCAGGGATGCTTGGATGTGCCACGCGGCCGTGCCGGGCACATCCCCCCCTCGCCCTGAAATCCGGAGCAAGCCTAGAGGGACCTCCCACGGGCAGCGGGAAGGTTTTGTCACCGTGGCCGGTGCCAGCAGCACACGGAGCTGCTGCGGAGGATCTCCCGCCCGGACGGAGCTGCTCGGTGGCAGCGCTGTGCGGCATGCCTGGAAAGAGCCTGATTTCCAGAAACTCGCTTGAACTTTTTTTTTTTTTTTTGCAGTCAGGAACAAAAATGCAGCTCCCCTGAGGCGTGGTGGTTTTCCAGGGGAGGAAACGCGTGGTTGTATTGCGGCATAACCAGGTTTTTGTGGTGGAGACCTTTAGCATCTCATTCCTCCTTATTAGTGTGTGTAAACATTTATCACATTACCCCCTTTTCTTGTCAAGTGGAGTTTCTGTGGGTCAGTTCTGTGGGAGAACAGAGCAGTTTAGTGTCCCAGACGAGACAGACGCTCTGCTAAGGACCCTGTACTCCCCAGCTGCGGTGCCTGCCGTGTGCGTGGGGGGGCACCGGGCTCCCCAGCCAGCACCATGCGGGTCAGGAGCAGCGCGGGACACGGCCACCGCGGGGGAGCTGGGCAGGAGCGAGCGTGTGGTTGCACCTCTGTGGCTGGGTTTGACCTAATTATTCAATCCATAAATTTTGCTGCGTTTGCTGGTTCCAGAAACCTGTGTAAATACTTCAGCCAGTGTTTTTATTTCTACGCTGGAGACGAAAGATTCACTTCCTAATCTTGCACATGCACAAGGTTTTCCTGCTGGCCTGCTCTCCGGTAGCAGCGGACACATGTAGCTGATAGAGGCAGCAGCCCGGCCGTGCATCCCCTGCCCCTTGCTTTCCAGATGCAGATGGTCCGTGCAAAACAAAAGGGAGAGCTGACACTGCCAAGCCACTTTGGAGCGGTGGCTGTCCCACGTACACTGGCCCTGGCGTGCTCGGGGCTAACTCCGAGCATGGAGCGGGCACATGAAGGGCAAGCGCAGGATCCCAAACACCGTGCACAGCCCCGAGGGCTGCAGGCGATGCACAGCTGGGATCTGAGGGGGGGCGAGGGACGGGGACACCCAACCTGGTCAGTGCCCGTGCCAGGCGGCTGGTACCCTGCCCCTCTACCACCTCCTGCACGAGTCCGCTCCGCAGCAAGCAAGCGGCATCGTCGCCTGCCGAGGGCAGAGGAGGAGCTGCCAGATTGAACAGACCGAGCGTTCGGTGGACGGTCGCGGGCGGCCCGTGTTGGAGATGAAAACCCATTTCTCCTCCTCCAGGTTTACATGACGCTGTGCTGCTCCTGGGAGCAGGGATGGGATCTCTGCCTGGCGCTTCGTTATTCCAACAAATCTCGCTCAGATATTTCATACTGATGCAATGACTAACTCGAGTTGTGGTAAACCACAGGAAAGCATTTGTCTGCAGGAGCCTGTGTGCCAGAGCATGAATCTGCTCCAAGCCCGACTCCTGCCGGCTGCTGCTGGGTTGGATGGAGGAAACTCTGGCTTGAGGATGATTTTACAGCTTGATCGAGTCTTACTTTGGGGTATTTGCTGTTTTTTCACTCTTTCTTGCTTTCCAGAGGAGGCTGCACTTACTTTCCTCACCTCCCTCAGGAGCCTAGCACTGTACATGGAGGGTAGCGGGGAGTCAAGGAGACAGGTATGCTTGGAGAAGGTCTGATTACTTGCTAAGAAAGCCAGCCGGACTCCTCTGCTCAAACACATCTTGTCCTCATAAGATGCTAATGAGGTTCTTATAGCAGTAAAGCCAAACTCATTGAAGAGGTTGCTTGGATCAGAGTTTAAGGGGCTTTCTCCGCATGCATCTGCAGCACTGTAATTAAATAATCCCTTTGTAGCCATGGAAACATTGTCTCTGTGTCCTCTCCCACTCGCTGCTTTTCTGCCAAAAGTTACAGGCGTTGATTTGGTTCTGACAGCCCTTTGGTAGCTCTGATAATCCTTTCTCTGCTGAGCGGCGTGGGAGAAGAGAGACGGGTCCTCCAGTAGCTGCTGTACCTGTCAGGAGAACTCCCCCTCATCCACTCCTTCCCTGGGTGCATACCTTCATCTGTTACAGGGACTAATGGCTGTGTCCCTGATGGAGCAGGTATTCCTGCCTTCGGAGGCTCAGCAGCACTTTGAGGATGCTCCTCAAGGCTTTTCAGTTAAAACGCTCCCCCTTTGCCACCTTCCCCCATGTCCTGGCTGCTGCCCCGTGCAATGCCCTGGCTGCATCCCGCTCACTGCTGGGTCTCCCGTGCTCACTGTGGGCATCAGTCGTAGCGTGTCTGAGACCTCCACCAGCTCTGCTCGAGTCAAGAATAAGTCACTTCCAGGTAGGACTTTTCACGCAGCCTGTGGCAGATTGGACCCACAACAAGCACTCCACAGCCCTGTGCGCTGGTTTTTTCCTTGGCAGAAGCATTATCATGGTTGAACAGTTCTGCATGAAGACACAGGGAGGAGAAGCAGCGGGAAGAAGAGCCTGTCAAACTTTTTACAAGCCTCTGAGAAAGTTTGACTTTATTTTCCCCAGCTCTGTCACCCTGACACGTTAACAGCTGGAACTGATGAGTCGTCCTTGCTCCTTCCCACACTTTTTCATGTCTCCTGCAGCAGCACAAAGTGGTGTTTTTTCATGAATGAAGGGAAGAATAAAATCTCATTGGAAAGTTCATCAACTTTGGGCTCCTGCTCACTGAGTGATAGATAGCTTTAATTACATTGAACTAGTTGGCATCTCTACTACACTCCCCAAAGTCATTAAAAATAGATTTTCTGTTTGAACTCCAGCACCCCGAGGGGTCTGCAGGCAGTGTGCCGTGGCGGTGGGACGCCCTGGGGGCTGTCTCCAGCCAGGGAGGTCAGAGGCCTGTGCTGGTAGCAGGCGTAAGCTATGGAAACTTTGCTTTGTTTGTTTATTTTATGTATTTATTTATTTGGAACTGGATTCTCGCACTTATTTTATTTTCTCTGGGGGCTGGCAGAGTTTGAGGTCATGTGTTTTGGAGAGTCTGTATTGATTTTTTTTTGTTGTTGTTGATGTTATGGGTCAGGCAGTCAAGGAAAGCAGTAATGAGACTTTATCATTTAATTATTGAGAAGCAGGTTCATAAATAGGGAACTGAAAAACTCAGCAGCAGAGTTTCAGCATGGACAGAAGGAAGAAAGGTAGCAATTGGGCTGGAGGGAGGAGGGCTCTGCCCTCAGGAGTAAGGAAATTCCCCAGGAGTGTTCTTTTCTTAGCTGTCGTCCTTTACGCTGGTGCTCCTCAGCTCTGATGGATTGCTTTATCGCTTTGCATTTGCTGCGACCACGCTGATGTGGAGTGCCCGTCACCTTTTCTTATCCCTGAAATGAGTTGCTGTCTGCTTCAGCAGAGGTATCGTGGCCTCGCGGGTGTCTCGGGGCTCTGCAGGGGAGCAGCGATCTTGCAGGCGAGGAGGTGCAGGATTTGAGGCCGCATTTGGAAAATTCCTGCATGCCTCTGCTTGGCTTCAGCACCTCTCACCTCGTGCTTCTGGGAGCTGGAGCAGAAATCTCAAGGCATCTACAACTGGCATCTGCTTTTGAAGCTCAAGCTTGGCTGTGAGGTCTGCTGGCGCTCCAGGATGGGGCTGGAGTCGGGAGCTGTGCTCCCTGGGTGCTGCAGGACCTCGTGCTCCTGCTCTGCGGATAAGTTCATCAGCTCAGGCAACAGCTTTCTAGGGGCTTAGTCTGGGGTGGGGAATACACTCTTGAAGTGGTGATAGACCTTCTCAGATGTTTGCTCTGAGCGCCAGGAGCATTCCTCTGACCTATCTTCTCTAATGTAAACAAAGAAAAGTATTTGCATTTAAAAACTAAATACTGAAAACCAAAGCCCTTTCCAAATAAACCATTCTGCTGCACACAGAGCCGCCCCAGGGGCTGGCGAGGATGAGAGAGCAAATAGACCAAGCTGTGACAGATGGGAGTCACATTGGTTATGCATAGCTGCGAGGTGCTGGTGCCCGCTGGGATGGGGATGCCGGGATGAGGATGCCGCGAGTGCCTGTGGCCGTCGGAGCAGGGCTGGGCAGGCGGGACCCGGCGGTGGCCACAATTTGGGGTTACTGAGTGGGTGCCTGATGACTGCACCCGCTCCCCTGCCTTGGGAAAGCCGTGGACCCGCAGAGCCGGCCCCGCACAGCTGGCAGGCAGGATCTCTCCTTTCTCCCTCCCTGCCCTCTCCGCTGCCTTGCCGTGGGCAGCCGCCTCCCAGCTGCGGGCAGCAAACCGCTCCAGACTTCGCTGGTTCTGCTGTATCTGGTTACCGACAGAAACATTTCGTTCCTTCCTTGAGCCACCTGTGGCTGTAAAATCCGCCGGGGCTGATCCTCTGAAGCCTCATTCCTCCTTGGCTGTGGAGCTGAGCTGCCGGCGTGGGCAGGGGCTCCTTCGAGGCTGAGCAGGATCCGCTCCCATCGTCAGGAATGTTGGCGTGCTGCCGTGATGCTTGACGGCCGGGGATGCGGGCAGCTGTGCTTGTGACAGCGATGGCCCCTGCCGCTGCCATACCAGAGACCATCAGCAATCCCTCTGCCGTCTTCCCTTTTATTTTCCCTTCTGGTTTTCCTTTCAGTGCTCTTCTGTCTCATTTTCTTACTATTTCCTTCCTATTCAGCTGCTGCTTTGCCTCCACCCTCTCTTTTTCCTTTTCCTTGATGGCAGCCAGTGGCCGAGGAGGGCATGGGGGGAAGTTCTTGGACTCGGGAGTCTGCTGTTCGTTCCCTGCCCCGATCTGTGTTGGTTTTCCTTCCATCTGCAGGTACTGGTGTTCCTTGTCTTCCCTCCCCAGTGCAGCAGTTCTCACGCACAAATGCTTTGGTCTCATAATGATAATTAGGCTGGCAGAGAACAGTTTAAAAATATGTAAAGCCAAGAGAGTGTTTCCAGCCTGCCATCAGGAAGAGTAAGGGCATCTGAGCTTTACTTCTGTACTGTCTCTGAAGGAAATATACCTTTCAGTCTTCTGTGTTTGCAATATGTATGGGATAACATACAGATATGTCCTAATTTTAATGGGATTTCTCTTGTTTTTCCATTAAAATTAAACATACTCTTTCGAGGGTTGGAGTATTTTCAGTATTTGGATCGTGGATGGCAAGGGTGGTTGACTATGCGTTAGTGCTGTGAGAGCTGGGCAAATACTGCAAAACCCCCCAACTTTTTCCATGCATGCAAATATTCATAGAGTTGTAGACTCACAGAATGTTTTGGGTTGGGCGGGACCTTAAAGATCATCTCGTTCCAACCCCCTGCCATGGGCAGGGACACCTTCCCCTAAACCAGGTTGCTCAAAGCCCCATCCAACCTGGCCTTGAACACTTCCAGGGATGGGGCAGCCACAACCTCTCTGGGCAACCTGTTCCATTTAAATGCCTTCTGTTCATAATCTTTTTGAACTTCTTCATTTAAACATTTACTTGAGTATTGGAGCAATACGGGTTTTCTGGCATTAATTTTTATGAAGGGTGAATTTCAAAGTCACGGGCATAAGTATTGGAGGAAAAGCTGATGGTTTATTCTCCTCTGAAGTCTTAGACCTTCCTCCAGCCAGGGACCACGGGGCATATCCAAGCAGTCGGGGCTACAGAAGTGCTGACCCAGAGGCCCCCTCGGGACTCTGCTGCCCTAATACTGTGCTTGGTCGGACCAGGTACCCCAGCTCAGCCAGTGCCAGCCCACCCACGCGCCTCTGCCAGGTCTGCTTCGGTCACCGAACACTGAATGCTGCAAAGGGGAGAATGGTGAAGTTCTCTGCCCTGCATTTTGCAGGCATTACAAAGAAAGGATCGAATGGTCCTATTTGTGACTCTAGGCATTGTTCAAAATTTCTGTGTGATTTTTAAAGAATTATCATGTGGAGAAGCCACAGCTTCTGAGCAGAAAAAGAACCCAAATGCTTAACATAAAATTATCTGTAACGAACTGTTATTCATATAATTCAAATCCTCTGTTATTTATAGAGTGCTGTGAGAGCATCCAGCTCCTCACAAACATGAAACAAGCCCTGAGCTGCATATAAATCACAGGGACAGATCCTGTCAAGCCTCACACTGTGGGTAAGAGGCAGGGGATCAGCAGTGCCTGATGATTTTGGGGCTGTCCTGACCTCTGGGGTGGGTGAGAGCCGTCCACCAGCACGGCCTCAACGTGCTGGGCAGCTTTTTAGGGGAAACCCAGTGACCTCCCTCGCCGTACCCTGCGGCGGCCGGTGACTCCCGTGGGGGCTGCTGAGAGCCACCACGGCTCCGTGGGCTGCTCGTTTGGTTTGAAAAACATGCCTTTGCTCCTAGGCTCCCATCCAGGAGCAGTGCAACATTTGCATCTCTGGTCTGCGCTGGGAAATGGCTGGGTCATTACTGGGGATGGGGCGGGCACGGGCACGGCTGCAGCGCCGGGCAGGGCACAGGAGCGCGGCACACGCCGTCTGAGCCCGGGATCGGCCACCCCGGTCCTGAGAGGGAAGAAGCAAAGTAGGTAAAATCACGTCACGTGCGGCCACCCAAGTCACAGACAAGACCCTGAGAGGGCACTCCGGGTGCCGTTTGCAGCCAAGGATCAAACTCAAGCCCTTTCTTTACACCTCTGTGCTATTCCATCACCCTGCATTTCTCTTCTCCATTTCTGATGATCTTTACAGCCATCGCAGGCGAATTGCATGCCTGGCGTACCTGGCTCTGCCTCTCGCACCCCTCGGTTCCAGCTCCAGGGCTGCTTTGCTCTTAGCATACCCCGAGCTGAGCCCTGCGCCTGTCCCGCGGACTTCATCTCGGCGAAAAAAATGCCCAGCCCCGCGGATCCACACGCAATTTCTGTTTTAGGAAAAGCTGTTAAGTAGGGCTGAGGAAGCAAGAAGAATAGCAGCCCTATTGGTGTCGTGTTTAGAGAGGAACTGCGTTCTCACTGTGTCAACAGCACTTGGCGTGAAAGTGGCCGTTGTTTGGTGAGACACTGCTCCTTTCACCCCGCGCGCCCCAGCTGCTGGGAGCCGGGCGCTGTTTTGACGGACAGAGCGAGTGCAATGCCGACAGTTGTTTTAATTTTCAGCCAGTTGCAGGCATCGCTCCTGGGGCCCGAGGGGAGCAGCCAGCGCTGCAGGGTGGCTGTGCCAGGGACAGCAATAATTATTTGCAGTATTTGATAACAGAAATGTAAGTACATTGAAGAGGAATGGGCACCGGCAGGAGCGGTGCAGGAGCACCGCGCTGCGGCGTCGGGACAGGAGGTGGAAACGTTCCGCGCCCGCCGGCGGTGGCAGGGCATGGGTCGGAAAGGTTAAAGTGGAATTTCTTCACTGGAGTCAAGCAACAACCCATGGTTAAAGCTTGGTGTCATTTTGGAGCCTTTGGGGTTTTCAGTGCTGATAACCAGGTCAGGACCGTGCTACACCTCAGCATCGCGCAGGGACCTTTCGCGTGTGTGATAAGTGCAAGAGGGGGTTTGCAGCAGCGATCTGGGTTGGTGTTCCCTTGTGCGCTTCCCTCGCTCTTCTGCTCTGGCATCTCTTGCCTGGGAGAGGCAGGCAGCCCCCGGGGGGGTCGTGCCTGGGGCGGCCAAGTCCATGCTAGTGCTGGAAGGGCTCGGGGTGGCCAAGGAGAATTCAAGTAGTGAAATACCCACGTAGGCAGCTGCCAACCCACAAAATCCCAATGAATTTTATTCCCTGCCAGCTTTTCTTCCTGAAGCAGCTTCCCCCACGGCAAGCGTAAGATAGCAAACTGTAAATCAGGGAGGAGAGGACGCTGCTTTTGCCACGGGAGCACCTCTGGGCAGGGAGGTCAGGAGGGTTTCTGGCAAGCTGGCGCCGGTGGTGGGAAGCCATCTGGGCTCCCGGCTGGGGCTCTGCTGTGCCCGTGATTCATGGCATGGCTGCGCCCGAGGGATGGAGTGACTTCAAGACTCGGTCCCCAGTATTTCCTATTCTTGGCCGATTTCTGCACGGATGTTGGAACAAATTCATTGAAGTTTGTGCATCGCCGTTGTGTTACTTGACTCACTGGTGAAGCAGGACCTGGAGCTGCTCTCGTTTTGCTGTGTGGAGAGGAGCACTGAACCCGTGTGTTTGCTTCCTTTGCAGGTGTCCCGGGTGCCCGTGGAGTCCTGCGAGCAGTACACGACCTGCGGGGAGTGCCTGAGCTCGGGAGACCCCCACTGCGGCTGGTGCACGCTCCACCACATGTAAGTCCAGCCTTGGCCATTTCATTTGAGCTGCTGGTGGTGATGATAAAAGCACCTTTCAAAGCCACCAAGCGCCTCTCACGCAATCTTTGCAAAAATGAATTAGGCTGAAGTTCCTTAAATTCATTCTTCCCTTCCCTGGACATTCCCTGCATTGCAGCACAAATGCCATCGAAAATCCCTGAGATCCTGTGAAGAGGTAAAGGGAAACAAATTCTTGGTTTAGGAGCAGTGGGTCGCACACCACACAAAGAGGGTGCCATGGACACAATGGGAAAGCAGAATTTAAACCGGTGGGAATGAAGGCCTCATGTTTTGCACACTCCTGCTTGCCCAAGCTGCAAGTCCCTCCCAATTAATGGGGAATTTTTAAAGGCAATAGTAGACTTGATTAAATGAGCGGGACTTCGCTTTCAAGGTTACAGCACTGGAACAGAGCGGAGCACGAAGCCCTATTAAATGTATCGGGAAGAGGTGTTTAAATTCAGCAATGAAAGGTCGGCGGGTCTGTGCTCCAGCCGTCCCGATGGGGCAGAGCCGGCAGCGCAGGGCTGGGAGCTGGCAGCTCCTCACGCACATCAACAGGCACAAAGGGCTAAGGGTTGGTTTCCTTTTTTCAGGGGAGCTCCAGGAAACACTCTCTGCATTCAGGAGGTGTCTGTGTCCTTCCTTTCTCTCCCCTGCCATAATAGCGATCACTTCCTAAGGCGGAAGAGGGACCACCAGGCAGAGGCAGATCGGGGGAGGAGGGGAAAGCCTCGAGGAGGCTGGAGGAGAGGAATAGAAATCCCTCCGGCCATGTGCCAGCTTGCAGAGCAGCCCCGTTAAATGCATGGAAATCGGGGCGGAGGCAGAGTTCAGGGACCCGCACAGCAGCTCTTGGCCACTTGCCTGAGGAGCAGGTGCTGGAGGGGGAGCAGGGAATGGCAGGCTTCTCCGTAAATCCGGCCTGGATTCGGGACCTGCGGGCTTTGGGGTGCAGACTGGCTCCCCACGGCTTGCCGGGTTTGCAAGGAGTCGTTGCCGCGCTTGGGGAGATGCAGGAGAACCACTGCAGCCGCTGGCCCTGAGCATCCTGCAGGCTGCACATGGGCAGGGGCTGGGGGCAGTGGCAGAGCGGCCCCCACCAGCAGCACAGCAACGTGGGGCACAGGCATCCCGGGCATCTTTTCTTTCTAGCTTTTTTCCTTTCAGACGAGCCTGTCCTGCCCTACAGCTAAGCCACCATACGTGCAGTTGTGTCCGAAAGTCTGTACTGTCACAGCGGCTTTGTCAGAGGGAAGTGATTTCCATCCCCGGTGATTCCCATCCCGTTGGCTCTTCCCTCGGGACAGCCATCCCCGTGTGCCTTTCCAGCAGTTGGGACAAAAGCCACCACAGCCTTTTGAGGGGACGAGGAAGGGAGGAGAAGGGACGTGCTCTTCTCAGCGTGTGGCCCAAGCTGCAGGTCTGTAGGTGCTCCCAGGGTCAGCTGTGGGGGTACAGGAGCATCCACTCACCCGGGGACAGTGGCCTTGTAGTGCCTGGTGCTGCTGAGCTGGGCAGCAGGAGGGGACGGCTGCATCGAGTAGCTGTAGGTGTGTGTGTTTGGTGTTGCTCCTCAGACTCCTGCAGCAGCTCCTCTGCAAGGATCACTGAGTGCTTTCCTAATGCTAATGAACTGAATCTTCATAAACCACCTGGGAAGCAGGTAAAGGTTGTTATCTTCATTTTGCAGAGAGAAAACCCTCAATGTCAAGAGGAGAGAAAAGTGTCATTTCCTCTGCCCTTTTGGCTGTGACATTTCGGCATTAACCTATTACCAACAAGAGTTTCTTCCCTAATGGTATTTCTCAACTCTCCCTTCAAGTATCTGCGGTTTCCTGGCCTGCTTGGAGCAATGATCATTTTTTTAGCTTTTGTCTTAGGCTGTAAATAATTGAGTTTATCTTGCTGTTCCTGAAGCCTGTCATATTTGTTTGGAGGCCCCAAGTGCTGGACTGTTTGTATTTAATTTGTCATCTCTCTCCTCTAATTCTTACATGTCCCTCCGCCAGATGGACCAGCTGCTCCTTTGCTCAGTGGAAGGGTTGCAGGTCAGGGTGTGATGCTCACGCTGTGGTTTCTGAGGGCTGGTAAAAAGGGTGGGGGGCAGAAGAGGAGACGTTTTCGTCCTTAAAAGAGCAAGAGAGGGGCTGGCCGCCTGAGCAAGTGTGGGTATGGTAAACACCAGCACTGAGGCTCGGCTGGGGATTGAAACCCAGTTGTTTCTCCCCACTGCTCATTGTGGGGTTTTACTCCTCGGGTTTGGGGTCTGTGTTCTGGGGGTACCGAGACTCCCAGGCAGCTCCGGGAATCTCTGTGCAAGAGCTGTGCCCTGCGGAGGAGCAGGGCAGGCCAGCCCGTAGGGCAGCTCCTCTCTGGGCACTTGGCATCCAGCTTTGCCGTCGCCGGAGGCTAAGCTGAGAGCATGGACACGCAGGTACTGAGCTGTCAGGGAGCCAGAAAAAAAACCAGAATTTTAAATGGTGTGTGGGATGTCTGAACAGGTACGGACATGACATAGAGAGACGGACCACTGCCCCATTCCAGGTGGCATCAGGCAGTGTGTCCTGCCTTCCACGCCACCAGCCAGAGAGGTATAATAAAGGAAAAGTAAAAGGATCTGAGTTGTCCTGGGATAAGTTTTCATTATCCAAAATTACGTAAACTTTTCCTTGTGTGCTTGTTGTGTATGACCGTCTCTTAGACGGCTGAGTCAGGGCTTAAGGTGCTGTTGCCCAGTAGGGTGCTTGCATGCACGTGTGTGTACTGAGAATTTAAGGGTAGTGATAGTAGTGATGCTCATGAACGAGCTATCTGTGAGGATTAAATCGGTGAGCTCT
The DNA here is from genome assembly GCF_000737465.1 of Haliaeetus leucocephalus. NCBI lineage: Eukaryota > Metazoa > Chordata > Aves > Accipitriformes > Accipitridae > Haliaeetus > Haliaeetus leucocephalus. The sequence goes on from NW_010972504.1 coordinate 2,016,601, forward strand.
GGAAGCAGGAGCTGGTCATGCTGGCAGTGCAGGCTGACCAGGGGAGTTCTAGCGATGAGCTTGAACCCGCCGGCCGTGGGCAGCGCACACCTTGCACCGGGCTTCGAGGAATCCTGGACCCGGGACGTTTGAGAAGGTGCTAAAAAGCAGCAGGACAGGAAAGGTGCTCGTCCTTCTGCAGAACTCCTCTGCTCACCCGGGGATGCTGTGTCCTCCCAGCCGGGGGTTTGCTCGCCACGCGAGTTCATCCTCTGCACGCGAGAGCAGGATCCTTTGCTCCTCCTCTTCTACAAATGGAACGGCGCTCTTTGGGAGCAAGCAGAGGCCTCAAGGAGATTGTTAAAGAGTCTCTTCAGCCCAGTGGGATTGGAAACCTGCAAGACTTCCATATGCTGCTCTCTGCAAGTGCGTTATTGTCTACAGACCTATTTATCTCTGTTAGGGCTGTTGCCATAAATAGTATGATAAAAAAGAGCCATTCCAGTGAGTCAATGAGATAAAGGCTCCAGTCAAGAGCTCACTTTAAAGCTATCTTACAGATTCACTTAAACCTCAATAATTCTTCCTGTGGCAGCATTCATATTTAGCTCCATTATACTCCTCAAAAAAAGCTAAAAAAAGCAAGAGGGTGAGGAGAACAGCACCAGTGTTTGCCGGGGATCACACGGGTGGTTTGGAAAGGGAAAGTCTAAACTCCGCTTTTCTTAGTCAAAAGCAAAGGGCCTCGCGGGGAGGATGATAGTCCACCCTTTCAGAGCGGGAAGCCCTGGTTTTGCCAGGCACTTGTCAGCTGGTCAGAGCTAGATGTGCATGGCAAAATTCAGCCTCTGCGTGGGCAGTAGGTGTTTCTGCTGATGCATGTGGGTGTCTGGGACTGCCCGAGCTGCTCCATAGGGAACCAGGGAAACAAGCAGTCTGACAGCAGCACCTTGTTAATTCAAGTGACATAAACATGCAAGTAACTGTCAGAAAGGAACTTGCTGGTGGCATGTGGGGCTGGTGACAGCATCTCGATCCTCTGACCTTTGTGCCACCATTTGAAATAGGGTCCAAGATCAGCAATGAGTGCGAAGTGATAAAGTTTGCTGATAGCTTATTAAGCCCATTAACACCAAAAGGCCAGTATGTCGTCTGTGCCCAGGGAGGGGGGTTGGAATAAAAGGATTTTCCCCAAATGACATAAAATAGAAAATCGGTGAGGGATGCCAGTGCTGTGCTGCTGTCCCTAATATCTGGTTTGAAATGCTGATAATTCTTCCTTGGTTTCCCGGTGGGCACTCCTCTACCTGCTGGAAGTAACTTAATTTCACTCCACTCCAAGGATACCTGCAATAGAAAAACAGGGATAACGAGCCATCCTGGAGCACACGGCATGCTAGGAGGCTTGCATTCCTGATGGTGGGAATGGGGGAGACCTGGGAGCCCAAGGTGTGCAAAGCGGCCAAAGCGCAGCCGGCAGGCGCCGGAGAGGAAAGTCCCGTTCCTGGCCCTGCCGCGCTCCTCAGCTCCAGGAGGAGACGATTAATGAGCTATGTGGTTTTGTTTTAATTAGAATGGAGGCATCATCTTGTTACTGCCTGTTACTGCTCTGCGGTTTAGTTTCTGTGCAGATTATGAGTTTATGGCTTGCAGGGGCCCTGGCTGAGCAGCGGCAGAGTGGCTCACCCCGCACCCACAGCGCCCGCTGTCCAGTGCGGGCAGGACTGGGAACTGCTCCTGAGATACTTGTGGTTTGTCTTTCCTCTGATGGCAGCGTATTTTTCAGTGCCCTTTGATCCTAACCTGGAGTTTGTGCCCGCTACCTGGTCCCGGTGCAGAGCGTTACCCCCGGTCCTGCTGATAACTCCCCCTTCCCCTGGTGGAGGCTCTGTCCTCCTGGTGAGCTCACCCCTGGTCAGCTGTAGCACCTCGTGCTGTTCGACATCTTCCCCGGGTTCTTTCTGTGCTCTGATGTGTGCTCGTGTGCGGCAGGTGCTCCCCGAGGGACAGCTGCGAGCGAGCGGACGAGCCGTACCGGTTTGCAGGCAGCATCAGCCAGTGCATGAGCGTCACCGTCCAGCCCAGCAGCATCTCCGTCTCCGAGCACAGCCTCCCGGTAGGTGCTGCCGGCGAGCGGGGAGGGGTAGACCCGACGGGGAGAGGCATTTCCAGCGCTTTCCAGGTTCGCAGCGGACAGTCCGTTCTCCAGCCTTTCTCCCTTCCCATCGGCACGAATGTTTTCTCATGAAGTCAGGCTCGCAGAGGGACTGGGGAGGAAAGGGGTCATCCGAGCCGGGGAAGAAGGGGGTGGGGATGGCAGAAACAAATTCCCCTTCCCCTTGGGCCTCAGCTCACATTTCTCTTGGTCCGGTTTCATTAGCTGTTGAAAGGAAAGGCTTTGTTTCCCAAAAAACCTCATCTGCGAGCTGTGCTCAGGCCTGGCTCTCTGAAGCATCGCAGCTGTTGCTCTCCGAGCCCCCCAGCACCCCGTGGCAGCTGGCCTTGCTGCAGCCCCTTCCAGCCCCCCCGGGGCCGGCTGCCCCCGCCTGCGCTCAGCGTCGAAGCGCTACGGGGCTGTTGGGGAGGCCACTCGCCCCTTCAGGCACCGGTTTGCCACGGGGACGGTCCCCATTCGGGATGGGGTCAGCGGGGACTTGCTCGTTTCTGATGGCCACGCGTGGCCGGGGCAGGGCTGTCCCTCCCGTGCGCGCAGTGGGGCGGTCGCGGCGCGGGGAGGTTGTAGGAGCCGGTGTGCGTGCGTGTCCCGGTTAAACCACGACGGTGCAGAGGGTTGTCAGGGCAGTCGCTGCTGCTCTCGTGCATGAGAGGCAATGCGCTGCTGCTACTGCTGTCCCAGGTCAGGAACGAGGGCGTCGAGGGTGGCAATGCTTCTGTAGAGCAACCGGGAGGGACGCAAAGCTACCATTGCCACCTCCCCTGAACTGCAGTACCCAAAAGCTCAGCAAGGTGTTTTTGTACTGGTAAAGAACCTGAATGCTTGGCTTGCTTTTTCCTCCTCCGCTTCCCATGAAAGGGCAGCTGGCCACCTCCTGTGGGTGGACGGGTAATTGAAGGGGGTCAGTATTGAATGGGAAAACAGCAGGTACTGAAAATACAAAGGAAACTCAGGCAGCTCTGCCTGCTAACAGGCTGCTGGCCGTGTTTTGTTTCCCCTCTGCCCCTCCTCTCCCCGGCTGCAGCTCAGCCTGCTGGTGAGCGATGCTCCGGACCTGACGGCTGGAGTCACCTGCCTCTTCGGAAACCTGACGGAGGTGGAAGGGCAGGTTTCAGGCAGCCAGGTTGTGTGTGTTTCACCAGCAGCAAAAGATGTTCCTGCCATACCCGTGGATCAGGGTAAGTAACTGACTTCTGGACAGCAATATGACATCTGTGCTACCAGAAAGTGCGGTGTAGGTTTGGAAGTATCTGCCGGCTGGAGCAGACCCTTCCGGGATGCTGCTGGAGAAATTCATGCTCCTGTCAAACACCATTGAACCCAGAAAGCTAAATATGCTTCATCCTTAAGAAATGCATCCCACACAGGGAAAGATAGGCTGGGAGCAGGCAGCACCATGCACTTGCCCTGTCCTTGCACCCTCCCTGTGCTGCCAGGCAGCTCCCCAAGACAGGACAGGATCCGTCTGTGTCCCCCCGGGGGGCTTACGAGTGGGGCAGGGGCTCACAGCCTTGCCACGTGGATCTGGAGAGCGGGAGCCCTCCCCTCGGCCTGGCTCAGCACCCACGAGTAGGTGGATGCAGTTTCTCTTTCTTCAGTCCTGATCTTTGGGTTGTTTCTTCATTAATGTCACTGCTGTCATATTTTCTCTTCCCATAACCAAAATGCTACTTGCTTAAAACTCATTTTCTCCTTGGCATCCTTCCAGGTGTCAACTGTGCTTCCCTGCTGATATCTTTGTATTTCTAAGGCATTATATGGAGCCTGAGACTTGGTGAACGCTGGGGGCCGAGAGCCGCAGTTGTAGCAGGGCTAGCATAGACTTACCCACAGCAGCTCTGGAAGAGCAATCTGCTCTTAATTAACCCAGTGCTGAGGCTCCTAAAGAGCTTCCCTAATGCCCTCGTTTCCAGCATTGTCTCCTGCTCTAGTCTTGGGCTGCTTCTCAGAGTAGACTGAATTAGTGTTTTTATACCAGAGACAGAATCCTTTAGGGAACAGGATGGGATTCCAAAATCATTTCACTGTGACCCAAGGCAGTGTTTAGACCCTGTGTCTCTAACGCATTTTGCCATCAAGCCTGATTTGGTTTGGAGGCATTGCTGGAGACAGCCAGCCTGGCACCCTAGGGTGCTCGAGGGCAGGGTCCGGCCGGGGGGATGCTCAGCCCCCAGCTTGGGGAAAACTGTGGCAGGCTCACCACGGGTGGGGGGCCTGATGCCTGGGGGAGTGGGGAGACGAAAGCAACCTGACTTCCACCTTCTACCCCAGAAGCAGATGGCTCAGCACGCTGGCAGGCGGGGAGCGGGTGCCCCCGCGTCTGCTGTCGCTTCCTTCGTTACCGCTGCCGGGACTGATGGGCTCTGGTTTGCATCCCCAGACTGGTTCGGCGTGGTGCTGCAGCTGAAGTCGCGGGAGACGGGGAGGACGTTTGTCAGCACGGAGTTCAAGTTCTACAACTGCAGTGCCCACCAGCTGTGAGTGCTCCCTGCCCGTCCCCGAGTGAAGCCAAACACCGCCTGAAAAGAGAGAAAGGGCTGGGAAAAGGATGCTGGGCTCCGCCACCAGCCGTGGGGGGGGTATCAGGCTGCTTGGTTCAGCCAGCAGACGCATGCGGTAAAAGGGGAGCCCACCGGACCTCGTCTTCTCTAAACTTCTCTGGGTGCCTGTGGAGCTTTCTCCACCTTGTGAGACGCAGGCGGAGTGAGCCTGGAAAAAAAAACCTCAACCTGCTGGTGCCCCCAAGCTGCGCGATCCCGCAACTGTGAACTCGGATGCGGCTCCACGGGCAGCTGGCGAAGGCAGAGCAGAGGGTGAGGGCAGGGGGCTGCAGGCAGCAGGCAGGGGGGCTGCAGGCAGCCAGAGGAGGCAAAGCCCTTCCACAGCGCACCGGCCAGGAGAGCAGGGTGCTGGCTACTGCGAGGATGCTCCACGGGGCGAGAGAGGAGGGCATGACCGCCGGAGGGACTGGCTGGGAAGCGTCCAGCCCTGGGGTTCTGAGGACTGTGGTTGTGTTTTAGACGGGGCAAGTGAGAGCGCTGGCAGCAGGAGCTGCCCTCAGAGTCGGGCAGAGCAGCCCCGAGAGCCCGATGCAGCAGCCCAAGCGTGTGGCAGGCACGGTGGGCTGCTCCGCTGAGGGCTGGGGGGGCTCAGCGCTGCTGAGCGTCGTGGAAGCGTATCCCCCATGACAAAACTGCCCCTGGTGTACGCAGCTGGCTGGCCTTAAAAACACATTTACAAACCTGAAGTGTTTATAGATTTCTCTCTGGAAACAAAGCGAGCCTCAAAGCACCAAAACGAAACATGGGCAGGACCTGCCAGAAATTGGATAGTGAACGGCAGGCCTGACCCGTGGGGCTGGGCGGCAACTGCTGTGGCAGGGCTCAGCTGCCACCTTTGCTCTGGGAGCATGATCCGTTGCTCGAGCTGGCTGGTGGGAGTCAAGAAGTGCCAGCACAGGGTCATTCCCAATCTTTCTGCACTGGATTTGAAGCCTCGAGCTACGGGGGCTTTCCCTGCTGCACTTGGAAGAGGGTTGCATGCGCTGATGGGCTTGACTGGCCTGCAGTTTTTCTAAGCATGCATTCTTTTTTTTTTTTTAATTTTGTTTTGAGCCATAGCACAGAGCAGAGGTACCCCGATAAATGGAGCCCTGTGAGTCCTTCAGTCCGCCCATGCTGCCTCTCATGGTGGTCTGTATCCATTACCCCAACAATCCCTGTCTCCTGTTGTGCTACCCCTGGTGCACAACTCCGTCCTTACGTCCTTGTCCCTCAGTCAGGCTGTACAGCGCCAGCCTCTCCTCCAGCTGCAAGCACTTGCAGTCCCTCCAGCAGTTCCTCTGCGTCGTGGTTTTGAATTTGCATGAGGGATGGCATCCCAGGGACCCCTGTTTTCACTTAGGAGCTGAGGTTTGAATCAGGAGAGGCAATGCGTCTTTTCTGGCCTGTCATTTGGCTTCATCTGACCATGCCTTTCTACCAGCTTGTGTTTGGAGATAAAGTGCTAACGCGGTGGTAAATTCTGCAGCACTTACATCATACCGGACTCCTTATCAGTGAGTTCAACAAGGAGCCAGCCTGGCAGGAATGAATCACAGCATGCAAAAAGGAGGAAGGAATACAGGTCTCAGCCAGCGGAGAAGAGGGATCTATTGATCCCGAGACTCTTCATTGCAACGGCGAGGGCGTCTAGAGAGAGCAGGAGAGCAGCTGTGCCCTTTGTGGCTGCGCGGCAGCACAAGAAGTGGTTGTGGTGTATGAAGCACGTACCCCTTGGGAGGCGGCATTACGCTAAGAGGGGCAGGGGGGGATTTGGGGCTGGACAGGAACACGCTGCTTTTGCAGACTAATTCTGTGAAACCTCCTGTGCTGGATCCAACTGTTGTGAACCCACGGGCTGGGATGGTTCAGTGCTCAGGTGCATGAATTCCTGGGTCCCCAAGGAGCTGCAGGTGGGTCAGGGAATGTGGTGGTGGCTTCTGTGTTAAGTCCCTTTTAATAAGGAACAGATGAGGTGGAGAGGTGCACTTTCTGAAGCAAAAGAGAGACAGTGGTCCTTGAGAAAGTTGAATCGGGATGAAAGAGCAAAGGTGGTGACCTGGTGTCGGTGTCTGAGAGCTCAGGATCCTGCCGGGAGCCCCTCACCCCGCTCAGCCAGGGCTGAGCAGAGCTGAAAGCAGCACCCAGAAAACCACAGTACAGAGAGAGGTGCCGAACCAAGCCCTTGGCCTGGGCGATCAGAGAGGTCCCCTCGGAGCCAGAGGTGCTGGGGGGAGCAGAGAGCTCCACCAACACCAGATGGGAAGGCTGGAGGCCAGGGCCAGGCCAGGTGAGGGTGGGTGGGAGAAGTGCTACAGACCAAAACAGAGACAGAAATAGGTCAAACGAACACGTAATTAAATAAGCTTGCAACACTTGATATTCTTCCCCAGGTTTGCATGTGCATGATGAGAATAAGCTTCCTTGGCTGTTAAGGTCACTATGAATGCATCAGAAGGAAAATACAACTGGGTTACTAAAACACACGTTCTCGTGGCAGCAGCCTGCGAGAGGCATTGCCCTGGCACCTCTGCCCAGCTGGCAAGAGACCCTCTGCCCAGAGACCCGTTTTCCTCGTTTTCCAGAGTTTCGTGCCTCAGGCCGTGCTCCCACCTCCCTGGTGATGCTCGTCTGTCTGTGCTGACCCTGGGCTCGCTCCAGCGCATCCCTGCCCCGGGCACTGCCCGCTCCAGGCAGCACCACGGGCTCTGGAGCCGCAGGTTACGGGGCTGAATCCCATGGGCACAACTTCTACTTATGCCAGCAGACGGTCACCAAAACGCTGCCACGTGGCACAGAGGGTTGGCCTCAGAGATGGAGGAGGTGGTTACTGCAAATATTAGCAGCTGTCACGGACCGTGCATCTAACTGGCAGCCAGTTGGTGTAGAATAAAAACCACCCAGCCAGTTCGCTGGCAGCTGGGCCACCTCATGTCTGAAAAGGGTCTGTGTTCTTTCAAAAACATTTCATAAACAGTTAATTTCTTCCAACATGAATCGAAAGTGCTTGCTGGACTCTTTGCACTCCAAGGCTGAACAGAAGTGTTACCGTTGACTTGAAGCATTCCTGACTTGTAAAACAACTGATCCAATTTTTGCCAGGCTTGCCTTGTTTTCCACTTTCTAGAAACTAAAAATGAAGTCTGGTGTCTGTGCAATATTGTGCTTTATTTTACACCAATGCAATGATGTGCAAGAACTTTATTCAAGTGCAAGAACTTTATACAAGTACAGCTTGTACTTTATTACTGAATGAATTGTGGGGTTGCTTAAAGACTGTCTTTTGAATGTGCATTTTCCCAAAGCTATTTGTTACTTTTGTTGTATCAAAACATCCCTCCAAAGATATTTTCCCATGAAGGACCCTGAGCCTGGACTTCTGCCTAGGCCTGTCTATTACCGTACAGACCTCCCACGGTGATAACCTCCTCCGTAACTCCTCCTTTCTCCCCCAGGTGCCTGTCTTGTGTGAACAGTGCTTTCCGCTGCCACTGGTGCAAGTACCGGAACCTCTGCACCCACGACCCCACCACGTGCTCCTTTCAGGAGGGACGGATCAACGTCTCTGAGGTACCAGACTGGGGTTTCAGCTCTTTCTTCTTTGCTTTCCTATGGCACAATTAGCATAACCAATGCTTACGTGAAGTTTTTTGACTTTCCGTGCATCAGGGCTCCTCTCTTGGCTGGCATCAAAAAGTGCAGATGCAGCTTTAGAGGAGTCAGTCTAGCTAAAGTGATCTGTCTTGATGTGAACGCCAAAGCTGATCCCACCTCTGATACATGGGTATGCTCAGGTTCAGTAATAACTGTAATTGCTGTGGTGCTTTCCTTCAGGGGTCTCAAAGACTCCTCAAAGACCAGCGCGTTTCAGCAACTCCACTTTACGTGCAAGGCGTGCAGGGATTTGCCCAATGGCAAGCAACAAGTCAAATGCACAGCTCTTGGTGGGACTCATTCAGTGGGTTGTGTTGGCAGGTCTGAAATTCATGGCAGGACCCTGACTGTAAACTGATTAAGAAGGGAATTACAGATGTGAACAGCCCCAGACTTTGGAAAAGAGAATTGATTCCGGTTCCAGCGCTGTGTACTAGGAGCCATCTCTCTTAGCAGTTAATAAAAGGTGTGGAGCTCAAGTCCAAAAATAGCTTCAACAGTTGGAAGGAGGCATAGCCCATTAACGTCTCTGCCAGATCTTCTGTATGACCCGAGGCAGAGGAATCCGTGGAGGAAAGGAGTTTGTTAGCACAAATTCCTGATCAAAGGTTACCACCAACCCCTTTGGGATTTCCGCACCCGTTGGCTGGTCGGATTCCCATGCTGCTGTCTGCTTCAGATTCACCAAGTACAGAGCAGATACAGCCTCTGATGCTGGTAGGGTCTTGGTCTTCGCCCTTACTGCCCCTACACGTAGCTTTATAGCACCTGAAATGGGTGCAGGTCCTAAAGCTGCAAGGAAAAAAAAGGGTTTAAAAGGTGCTTTGAAAATCCCGAGTGTCTTGGAAAGTGGGAAAGGCAGCAGTGAGGACATACACAAATATTAGAAAAAGAAAGGAGAGTAAGGTTAGCCAGCATCAAGACAAACCCTCATCAGTGAGTAATGGAGATAGAGAAAAGCAGAAGAGATCAGTCAGTAGAGTAAAACACTGAGCCGTTAAGAAGTGACTGAAGCTGCCAGGCTGCTGCTAAACCAATAGTAAACTTGAAACTTAACTCATGGGTCTGTCTGGTTAAAATGCTGCCAGGAGGCACAGAGATAGAAGGCAAGAAACGTTACTGAACTGCACGTGTACATACCTCAGTGGGAGTCTGCAAGAGCCAAGAGGTGGGCAGTGTAACTGGGAGCAGGCGCTGCCTCCCACCACCTTCAAGGGAGGAGAAGGGGGGCTCACGTAGCAGCCTCAAAGAGCTGCCCCATGCGGCAAAAGGAACGAATGCCCAAGGACAAGCATCCACCCTGGGGACAAACCAAAAGCTTTCTCAGTCCAGTTCAAAGTCAAGAAACTTCCTTTCAACATAACAAGAGAAAGCAAAAACCTTTGCTTTTCCTTCTCTCGAGTGATGTGGGGGTTTTTCTCCTTCACAGTCAAAGCATCCCTGTATTGCCAGGCTTTACAGTTGTAGTTCTCAGTTTTATAGGTCTTCAACCCCATGATCTCAGAAGTGTTTGACAAGTCTCTGGTAAAGTAGGACAATCCCATTATCTCTGTTTTTCTCCTGGGAATGCACAGGACTTGCCTGAGATCACACAGAGGGAGCGAGTGGAGGAGTTGGTGTCTCTGCCAGTTCCTGCTGGGATCACAGGACTGTCGTGTCTCCAAAGAACTTCCTCTGTCGTCTTCATCTTGTAGAGGTTGTTTCTTACCAGGGGATGTTAGGTGATATCTAACACCTTCCTGGTGATTACTTTTGATAAGGGCTGATGGTAACTATACAAATGCTCCGCTGTTCATCATGACTTCTCCAAACCTCTGAACATACAGGCACAACCAGCCACCAAAACCTAATTTGTTTGCTCATTTAAGGCAAATGAATTGCCACTTGCGTACACAGTGCAGTGCTAATACCTTTATTACGGGCATTTCACTCCGGCTAACACAAGACACGAAATAAATGCCTCATAAAGAGTTTCCTCTCTTAAAACAATTCAGATCACAATGTTCTCATTGTGTCACGGCCTGATGTATTAGCAAAAAGTTTGTGCTTACCAACGTCGCTCCCTTCCTAGCAGAAAGTTGGTTGCGTTTGGAGCCGGAGCAGTGCTGCCGGCGCTGCGGTGATAACCGTGGCAGTGCCTCCGCCACGGAGGGAGCAGCGCCGGCGTGTGCTGCCCTACTTTCAGTCCCATGTGCCTCTTCTCACATAAGATTTGCACACGTGTTCACACGGGGTTGGAAATTTTCTCATGCCTTTATATTTAATTTAAGAGAAAATATCTTGAATATTCCCTTTTACTCTTGGCCCATCAGAATTTGTGTCCCAGTGGGATTCGATGTGTAACAAACTCCCTTTGATGCTCCTAGGAGTCGTCTGTCTTGAGAAGGGAAAAGAGCTCAAAGCCTCAGCCACTTTACAAGGTGATGGGGGAAAGAAAGCCTTTCTTCATGAGCTGTACACTTGCTCCTTGCAATCTTCTGGCTGTATTGACCAAGCTAAATGCTGCCTTTTTGCCCTGCTTTCCATGAAAGTACAAATGAGAGACCAAGCTTTTTCTGTCTCTCCGCCTGCCCTGTCAACAGGAATTGTTTACTAAAATCTAAGGGCAGAGCTCAGCAGTAGACGCGGGTGATGGAGAGGACAACCTCCGAAGATGGGTCGGTGCCTTGTCACGGGGCAGCGAGTGGCCTGTGAAGCCATCAGTAGGTGATAACCGCAGACATTTGTGACGCTTGGGAAGAGATGCACCCTGAGTGTCAGATCTCTGTCTTGCATCATGCTGTTACATTTGCAAAAGTGAAAACATATTGTTTGTGTGCAAGGCACGTTTGGTTTGCCGTCGTTGGTAGATAAATGCAGAAGCCTTCACAGCCTTTAAGGCAGAGATGTCTTCCAGGACTGAGCTGGCTGTTCTTGATATCCTCACCTGGTGGGAAGTTTCTGACATGGGGTAAACCCAACTCTTTTGAGGCCTCTGTTTCCAGGTGGCCAGTTTGCTAGGAGTTAATAATTAGATAAGCAACTCTATTTTCTCAGCCTTTTCTCAGCCTGAGGTGTCATTTGCCGCAGAAGGTGCCTGCTTAGACTTCGCTATCCAAAGAGCAATGGGAAGGCAAAGGTCTGGGGCTGGCTTGCACCCACAAAAGCAGGTTTTGTCCAGGAAGAGGCCACACGGGTGTGTGACACTGATTGTCTCGCTTTACAAAGCTTCAGATAAGGCCTATGATATCATTTTAATGTGTCTGAGGTGGTGGGGTTTGTGTGTGTGTGAGGCTATAAGATGCCTCTCTCTGAATGTATAAAACATGCAGATGAAGAGGAATGTAGATACATAAATATATTCTTACACCCCATCCCAGTGGAGAGCTAGAATCAAATAAATCCTGTTAGTTTCCCAGAATGTGGGATCCCATCCCTCTTTGATGTCCACTGTGTGCAGATAATGCCATTTCCACGTGTGAGATGCTGAATCAGGGGGACAGAGCATTTCAGATTCTGGGAGTTTAGTGCAGAGACAAATTTTGGCTCTGGTCTGACTCTTTTAAATTCTCATTGCTTTTAGAGCAACACCTTTGCCCCCGGCTGTGCCCTTGGATGCTGAGTGCTGTCTGATGCGCCTTGAAGGAAATAAAACAAAATCAAACCTTCCTCATACCTGTCCTTACAGTCCCCACTGTAGAATACCTGAATGGGAACTATGATGTGTAGGAGATCACTCAGGGCCGCATCTAAGTCCACCAAAGTCAGCAAATGACTTTGTTGGGTCACATCTAACTTCTGGAGAGGTTTGTTTGTCTGAAAAAGTACCAATAGTAACAAAAAGCCCAGTTGCAGCAAGATTAACTCATCTCAGTTTGAGAAGATTGGTTTGAGCTTATTGGCAACACTTTTTTCAGCAGTAGATTTATGGTGTGTATAACCTACAGTGTTTGGAGGGGCAAAGAGCCACGCAGGAAAGTGCTCTACAGGGCTGCTGGGGACGGGAGCGCTGCAGGGAGCTGGAGGGAGATGTTCCCACCCGTAACCTGGCTGTGTCCAAGGGAATTGCTCCTCTCCTCACCTCTGGTACACAAAGGGTTGTCTGTGGGTGAGAAATAGGCTCTCCGGCCTTCCGTGTTTTGCATGGCTGTAAATATCCCAGTACTTCGTAAATTAATGGCGAAGACCCAGGTTACAGCATGTGCATACAGCACAGAGCTCAGCACAAAAGGGCATTGGGTAGGAATTTACCAGTGAGAAAAGTCTCGCTTCAGTTGCCTTTCTTTTCATGTTTGGTTTCTAAGGAGCAAGGTCTGCTCTCCTTTCCAGTAGCATAAATGAAGAATAATGTGTTTCCATGAGTGACGGGGACTGTAATTTATATCATTGGGAACACAACTGTGAGCCAGGGGTTTACATTCATGTGCCAGATTCGTTTATGTTTATAACTTTAAAATGTGTGTAGCAAGTTAACATTTGTGGAGGGGGGGGGTTCAGATGAAAAATGAGAACATTATATTTTCTTCCATTTGGGCTAAATCCCATAGTCAAAAGAAATGCCTGCCCTTTCTAGGCATTTTTTTCCAGATAAGAGCAAGAAGATTTGACCTACTAAAACTGCTCTGTTAAACACAAATAATAACCATGGGTGCTCTGTTCTCCTCCAGAGATAGATGCATATTGCGGGTCTTTAAGGTATTTACAGACCTTGGAATCTTTGAGGCTAAAAAGCATTGGAGAAGCATAAAATGTCTTTGTAAATTGTGTGCGATGATACTTTATACGCAGAATATTCCCCGACAGTCTGTGCCACTCATACATTGGAGTCTTGTCTTTCTCTAGCAGATCTTCTGATTTGTGTTTATTCTGGTATACAGAAGTCAAGAAGGATAATGAGAGGATTCAGCGTGTGTTTGTTTAGCGAGAGGAGGCAATAATGGCCTTTCTAACTCACTGCAGGATTTACTTCTCATGAATTAAAAAACAAAGTAAACTGATTATGGAACAAATTGTATATTCCACTGGCTGCAGTTTTCCCTCTTACTCTGTATTTTCTGGTACTAGCACAGGGAAGTGCAGAACTGAGCACCCAGCCCTGAGCCCTACAAACCGGGGATGGTCTCATCATTTACCACCGCGAGGGGACCTTTGCCACAGCCGCACGGCTCCAATCCCAGCAGCAGGACTGGTGCTGCCAACCGCTTCCCAGTTCATCAGGAAATTCCCATTAAGTGAATAAGCATCAACGGAGGCATTGCTGAAGTTGCCGATATACCCCTAACAAATAATTTATGTTAGCACTGACTGGCTTTTAGATCAGGTGGCAGGTAGAAGAGGTGGTGAAGGGACAAACCAATCTGCCAGGCCTGCTTTCATAGGGCATCACCCCGTTTCAGCCCTGCGTGTGCCGTGTGGGACCGAGGTGCTACCGCGGCAGCACCCACGGGAGACCTGTCCCCACTCACGCGCGCTCCACGGGACGCCCTGTGTGTGCAGGGATGCCGGTGTACATCGCCGCAGCAGCGATGTAAAAAAAAAAAAATTAAAAAAAAGACCTGAAAGCTGAACGATGAGCCTGGATGGGCAAATAGCACAAAGAGGGAGGAGAAGGCTTCCAGCAGCGCTTCTGCAAGGCGTGCAGCGTCCGAGCAAGCCCCGCACCCTCGGCAAGCCCCTGCGGCTTTTGCAGCTTCACTCGCTCATCTGATAAATTCAGCAGCAACCGCCAGCAGCAATGTGGCTCCCCACGAGTGCCCTGGGCTTTCGGTAGTGTGGCATCTTCCTACGTATCGCTCCATCCCAAAATGTGTATCCCCTTATTAGTGTGATCACTGTAGCTGTCAGCCAGCACAGAGGGACTGCCTTTCTCGGTGTTTCCCCGAGCCGCGTGCACTCACAGGCTGCATGCCTTTTTTTCACCAGAATCCCAATGTGACATTTTTCTCTCACTGAAACCAAAGGAAAGAAAATCTATTATGTCCTACTCATCTCTAATGACAGCAGAACAATTTTTGCTACCAGCATTTCAGCACTAGAGAGCAGATTTGAAAATGTAAGTCCTCTCCCATGTCTCTAAAGGAAGAAGCATTTCTTTAACAGTCGTCTCACGAATAGCAGTGGCCAGGAAGGATAATGGTCCATAACATATTCATTATTTTCAGGACTGCGCACTGAGGTTCTCCCACTGGTGATGTGACTGGAGATTTTTTGTTTTCAATCATAATGTGATAAAAGATTCTGCTGCTCCAGGATGCCTTTCCTCCCAAACACGGGCTTTCCACAGAGCTTGGGACCTCTCTGGAGTGGAGCCATTTGTCTCCCGTTGGTCCTCGATATGACTTTGAGGTTAATGCAAAACCTGAAATGCAGCCAGACCTTGAGTAGAAGGTGGTACAGGTGTGCAGTGCATAACGAGGAGGAAGGAACGTGCGTGCAAAGTCAGACTGGAAGAGTTGGATGAAAACCACCATGAATCTTAGGAGTTTGCTGGTGGTAGTGTAAAGGCTGAGCTGGGGGTTGGATCTGTGACACCAGGGTCTGGGGGAACCTCAGAGCTGAGCTTCACGGTAGCATTCCCTTCCAGCCTGTAAACCTGCTCCACTCCAGAAAAGGGCTTCTCTTTCCTTCCCAGCACAGCCCGCTTTCTGGCTGTTGGAGTTTAAAATCACTCTTGGCTGTTAATCCGTGAAAGTCCCTGTTAGAAGTAAAATAAAAAATATATAAGGAAAAGTGCCACTAAAAAGGTTTATGAGGCAGCAGTTTAAGCTACTGGCTTCTCCAAACTGGGGTAGCATCTGTTTCTCATTTACAACTTGCCTGAGCCAGTAGCGAAACAACATCCCATCAGTCTGGCTGTGAGCTGGAGAGGGAGCGCGGCTTGGCGTGCTTAATGGTCATTAGTGAGAGATGGGGATTTTCTCCCTGGATACACAGTCCTAGCGGGAGCCTGGTAAGGACGGCTCTCTTTGCATCACCATCCGGATGATTTACTTTTAATTGCTAGGCAGGGTGGCAAAGGGCTTGGGATGCCAGTCTGGGATTTGGCAGAGGGAAGGGAGACGACAGTCCATTTTTTTTCTAAAACTTCTAGTTTAGCTTAGGATTAATCATTTAGTGTCAGATACTTACAGGTACTTAGGTACCTAGTTCCATTAGATCAAAGCAAATTAGAGCTAAACGGAATGTAAATACTTCTGATGGTCAGAGCCTTTGTCTCTGCGCGTTGCAGTTCCCAGTATATAAATTGAGGAAAAACTGTATCGCCCAGTGTGTTATGAAGAGATAATGTTTAGGACGTTGAGATCTTATGGGAGGAATGTCATACAATTACCAGGCACTGGTAGGTCTTTTTTTGCACTTCGTCTCAGAGTATCATTTAGACATCTAGTTTGTGCTCGTGGGGAACTGGAGATGTGCTCATCTGTAGGATGATGTTTGCAGGGAGAGTTTCCTTTTATTTTGTATACAGCGTCTTGCATAGCGAAGTCTTGAGCTACTGCAATATTAAAGCTTGCTATTAATTTACAATTGCATTATTTTGTCCAGATAGTGGCAGAAGTGGAAGCAAATCACACTTCTCCATACTTAATGTTTTAATTGCTGTGCTTAGTTTTCAGACTACATAGTTTTGGAGGCAGCAGTGTTTTGCTCTTTTCTTTATTCCTTTATTGCAATCACACAGATGTTTGAAATATTTTCACATGGGTTTCAATGGAAAATTTAATAGACTGCTTCCAGTTTCATGGTATTTTGTACCCTCAAAAATCAGGCTGTTTTCAGCAACTGAGGAACTATCCTTACACATTTTTCCACTGCCTCGAGCAGAGAACTCCTGAGCCTTAACTTGTTTATAAAATGACCATCAAGGATGAAATACAATTCTTTATTTAGTGTCACCTTGATTTAATGCCCTTAGGTTAGTTTTGGAAGCCTCTGGGGGTCGGGAAGGAGTCCGTTTCATTCCCGCAGTGGATGGTAAAGCTCCCTTCACGCTGGCCTCGTACTGCAGGAGGGTTCATTTGCAGCTATGCTGGTGGTTGTCAGCCAGCCTCGTGCCTGGTGTTACAAGAGCAGGACCTGTTTAATCTCCTCTTTCATGCAAGAGGCTTCAGTTTCTAATCAGGAGAGGCCTGAAGTGAAATTTCTTTGTGCTGTTTGGTCTCAGCCCTCACTCACTCCCTTCTCCTCCTCCGGACTCCCACTGGGCAGCCTCTCCCTGCTCCTGGAGCTCAGCATCCCTCGCTTTTTCTGGTTGTCTCCCAAAACGCCTTTGCTCTGGCCCGGCAGGGTGATGGATAGTACTGTAAGGCTCTGGCTGTAATATACTTCTGAATTTGCATTTGACTCAGAAAAATGCATTCCTGGAGCGGCACCCGAGCGCATCCTGGAGGTGCAGAAAGACTTTAATCTGCAGCAAGAGCCGCTGCTGCTGCCGCCCCTTTGTTTGGATCACTGAGCTCGGCTGGGACGTCATCTTCCTCCTGCCCGTGGGGCTGGCAGGATCCCTGTGCGGGCTGGCAGGCTGGCTTTGCTTTTTCCAGGCTGGTGTAAAAAGGCTTAGGGTGCCTGAAGGGCCTGTGTCCAGAAGAGTTGGAGGCTTAAGGTTCTGAAGCCCCGAGGGTGCTGTGAAGACGGCAGAGACCCAGTGCCTCAGACCCCAGGGGCATCAGAGCTTGTTTGGCATCTTTTGGGCTGGCCTTCCTCCTCGCCTGATGGGCTCTCCAGAGGCAGGAGATCTGCAGGTGCCACTGCTTGTTGGTAATTTTGCTGTTTTCGCTGTGCATGAAGTGAAGACAGCAAAAATTTCATGTGTGGCACTCCCGGTCACAGCTCAGCATCCACCCCACTGATACGCACTGAGATATACTTGTACACAGATTAGTTAGGTTTTGTTTCAGTCCCCCCTCCTCTGTGAGAGATCCCTCCTCAGTATTAGCTCTTCAGATCCAAGGATGGGCACATTTTTGAAAGCCGTAAGACCTTTACAAATGCTGTTTGCTGGAAGAGGCTCTGAGTTTATTGCACATGCCAAACCCTTTGCTACGATTCCTAAAAGGCCAGTTTTGCAGACTAGACAGAATTTCAGAAGGCCCAGGGAGATCAGGATTAGGGTGCTTAATCCCATCTGTGAAAACCCCATCTCTACTCTTCTGGATACTGACTGAAACCAAATCCTTCCGTCCTTGGACGTCCTCCACCTCCCAGAAGCACAGAGCAGGGAAGAGCGTTGCTTTAGAGATAGCAAGGGCAGTTCAGGTCCCGATGCCTTGCCCACCCGGCCGGCAGAGGCACACATCCCACCCAGGCAGCCCCCAGCTCAGGAAAAAGCTGTGCGAGCAGCAGCGTGGGAACATTGCAGTGAGTGTGTCTCAGAAAGGCCGGAGCGTGGTAAGGGGTGAGAGCAGGTAGAGCAGAAATTAACGTCGCCTCAGAAATTAATGGCATGCTGGCGTAATTTTGCTCAGATAAAGCAGAGCGGAACGGTACCTGGGAGCGAGGGGGAAGCACATCCCATGCTGATCAGTCTCGCTCTGAAGCAGGATGCAGCCGAGGGGTGTAAGGAGTGAAATGGGATTAGGAGGAGGCCCAGGGAATGCGGCGTGTGGCTGGGAGCAGCCCATCGCCCTCCTGGAGCAGCGGGGCTGCGGAGGAGCTGGAGCAGCTGATAACGCGCTGCTGCTGCTGCGGGAGGGCAGGGCGAGAGCTTGTGTCTCCGCAGATAAAACCCACGGCAAGCTCGGAGCGGGGAGGATGCCTTCGATTTATTCCCCGAATAGCAGTGTTACTTCTTCTGCAACTGCGGTGAGAAAATCAGTGCCAGTCCCAGAGCAGGGGGACTGTAATGGAGGTTTCTTTATTTAACCTGCAGTTGCACGGATGGACTGAGACGCGGCTGGTACTGTGCACTGGCGATGTGCTGGGACATCAGCCCTGCCGCCGGGCTGAGACCTGGCCAGACCTGCGGACACACCATCACCACTGTAACCTCCCCCTCTCTTTTATTGCCCCTCAGGACTGTCCCCAGCTTTTCCCCACGGAGGAGATCTTGATCCCGGTGGGAGAGGTGAAACCCATCACGCTGAAGGCGAGAAACCTGCCCCAGCCCCAGTCCGGCCAGCGTGGGTACGAGTGTGTCCTGAGCATCCAGGGTGTGATCCACCGCGTGCCTGCCCTGCGCTTCAACAGCTCCAGCGTCCAGTGCCAGAACAGCTCGGTGAGGCACCGGGAGGGGAACATGGCAAAAAAAGTGCCCAAAATGAGTGTCAGCTCCGAAGAGCTGCGAAAGGGGATGGGCTCAGCCACGGGGAGAGTGAAAAATCCTGGAGTTAAACTAATCCTGAATTCCAGGTGGGAGCCTGCCGTGGGCATGCAAGGTGTTTCATTATAGCACCGGCCGGGAGAAGATCCTTTATCTGGCGGTTCCCTGTCTGACTGTGGGGGGTCAGCGAGGGGAAGGGGAGGAGGAGGGTATGCGATGAAGGTGTTAAGGCAGGCTAATTCACACGGGGGAGATAAGGCGAATCACAGACCCCTTATCGGGGAGCTGTCAAATTCCAGGTCACGGTAGCTGGATGAATACAGTAATGCTGAAAAACAGCGTGGTGCAGGGAAGGAGGGGGAAAGGAAAACTGCCAGGGGAGAGAGCACAGCACAGCAGAGAGAGGAAAATTATCTGAACGATGCTGCCGGAGAAGCAGGCAGGGGAGGATAGCTCTCCTCCATAGGACGGGGCATAGCCCTGCCAATGGATCTGGCAGGATTTCACCCCAGAACACCCAAAATCACCATGGCAGGTACTCAGGGATGCCAAAACACATACGGCAAATGCAGGCCACCCTCCGAGCCACAGCCCGCGTTTGGGTCTCGCGTGGCATGCTTCAGCTGGAGGATGGGCAGGGAAGAACCTGGTCCTTCCCCTCCTCGCTGTGCATTCAAAGAGGTCCATGGGCAAACAGGGCACATTCAGTTTGTTTTAGGCAGCAGAACAGGGTCTCCTTTAATATTCAGTGCAGATGGTCTTAAATTGTTAATGAAGTTTTGAATTTTTAAAAATTTCACTGGATATTTATATATCACTGGCTGTCTTTGGGCCTTGCAGCTTGGTGGATAATAAATGTATTAATTCTAGATAGTACTTTTACTATCCAAAGCGATTTATAAACATTAGAGAAGCACGTTTATTCCTGTTAGGCTAATAGGAAGTGGTAGGTAGAGAATGTAAGGGCAATTCTGTACTCACAGCTCCATCACTTGTACAGAAGATCTAGTTTCACACCAACTTAGTAAAATGCAAGCAAGGTGAATCAGTACAACCAAATGTAAGTTAAAACTGTACAACTATTGCACAGGGACAGTCAAAACAGTCTGCTTTGCTTTAATCATCATTCCCTCATCCCAAAGAGGATGGCAACGTTCACTCACCTTTTCAAGTCTTTTCAGCAGCTCTTGGTTGACTTAAAGAGAGCACCAGAATGAGGCCTCACTGGTGCTAATTGTGATAATGGGAATTTCAGAATACACTGGGAATTCACCTAATGCATCCAGATTCACTCAGCCACTGTCCCCAGGACGTCCATGAGGTGAATAATTCAAGCTAGTGCCATCCTAGACTAGGCTGAAGCAGAGACTGGGAAAGGACCTCTCTGCACCATCTTATTTTTTCTCAGCTGTTGCCTATTTCATCAGCCAAAGCTGTGCAGCATGATTTTTAAGCTCCCAGTCACACTAGGGTGCATGGTGACTGTATAAGAAGATAGCCTGAAGGCAGCAGTCCTTCCAGTCTGATTAACTGGAGGGGCTGTATTGATAAGCTAGAGACTGAGTGACAAGAGCAACCACTGTGAGTGGAATAATTAATCTATTACCTCTCACAAGGACTAGATCTGATTTAATTATCTCTTCCTGGTGAGGAGGGAGTCAAGGCAGGACCCTGGAGATGAAGTGTAGAAGTGTGGTGGTTCAGACATGTTTTTAAGCAGAGAATAATCACGGTTGCTTTAAAAAAATCTCCTTTTCCTGTTAGTGTCTCTGATACATCCTCCCAAGCATTTCATTCTCCATCTTCTCCTTCAGTATCTCTATGATGGGATGGACATCAGCAACTTAGCAGTGGACTTTGCTGTGGTTTGGAATGGGAACTTTGTTATTGACAACCCGGAGGATCTGAAAGGTAATGTCTGCTCAAGTTGGCTTTCAGGTCACAGGAAGGAGGGCGGCCGTGGGGCTGGAAGGTGGCTGTTGGGGCAGAGCGGCGTTAGCTGCCGTCACCGCGGCTGCAGGCAGAGACGTTGTGGTCCCGGTGGATCCCGCTTTGGATGAAGGCAACTCGCTTTGCTCCACTGGCAGCGGTGCTCACTGAGCACCGCCGATACAGCCTTGGCTTTGGAAACCACAAGGGCAAGCCTGCTCCGCGGCTCATTAAGTCAAAACTCAACCTGTGTAAGTCCAAGAGCAGCCGTAGTCCGTACGAATATTTCAATTCTTGGCTTCGTCCTGACTGCCCGTCCCCTCTTCCCTGCAGTGCACCTCTACAAGTGCGCAGCCCAGCGCGAGAGCTGCGGGCTCTGTCTGAAAGCCGACCCCAAGTTCGAATGCGGCTGGTGCAGCGGCGAGGCCAAATGCACGCTGCAGCCGCACTGCAGCTCGCCCTCCGCCCAGCCCTGGCTCGACTGGTCCAGCAGGAACGTCAAGTGCTCCAACCCTCGCATCACCGAGGTAAGAGCGCGCGTCTCCGGCTTCTCCTCGCTCCTTCCAAAGCGGATTTGCCTCTCTCTCTCCCTCTCATCTGAAAATCCACCCTTGTCCATCCGGCGCTGAAGAACAGGGAATAAAATGCTCCGCTACTTTCTGTGAAATTAATGGGCAGATCCGCCGGCACGTGGCCAGGGTGCGCAGCCCACTGCCCCGCCGTGCAGCTGCCAGTCGCCAGCGATGCTACCAGCATCGGGGTGACCGCTACGGATTGTTGCAAGAATGCTAATTAAACTAGGGAGCTAATTAGTCTATAGTTGATGCTTCTGATGTTTCTGTTCAGACCACTGAGGGATGCAAAATGTCTCCCAGGAGCATTTTTACCAGTAAAACAGCACTCGGTCTGTTAACATTACTATTAGGAGTGACGCTCATATCAGGTGGGAATGGAAGAAGATTTTGGTTTCTCACTTAATTAACTCCCCCAAAAAGCCTCCCTTGCCCTGAGCATGAGTCCATACTGCAGAAGGCGGAGGGCATGGGCGTAAAACAGTGTCGAATCAAAGTAGCCTGTTGCGCTGATGCTCTTGGCCAGGCAGGAGCAGGGCTTCTCAGCACACAAACTTCTGCCAGCTGAATAAGGACCCCAGTTACATGTGGAAGTTTCCTCTTAACTCAGATTACTTTCTACACCAGTTCAGCTAAACTGGCTCGTGCTCAGACCCCCTGGGAAGAAGGCATCGGCCTCCTTTTTCTGGCAGAGGCTGGTGGTGCTGTGTTAGGGCTGGGGCTGACTGGAGGAGGGTGTTGCTGAGGAGGGTCCATCCATTCCGCAGGGACTTTACCAGGCCTTTGGTATTTCTTTCTTAGACCTTCTGCCCAGCGACATCATACCTTTGATGAGCAGGTATTTCTCCTGTGCAGTGTTTTATAAACTGCAGAGTGGAGCTTGTGAGGCTGCTGAGGAGCAGAGGTGATGGTGGTGCCGGCTGCGCAGAGACGTGAAAGCATTAAGAAATGTTGAGAGTCTGTCCTTTCCTTCTTTGGTTGATTTGTTTGTTTGGCAAGTCATAGTTGTCTTTACAGAGAGATAAAATGAGCCTTAAAGGCTTGCCTGGATATTTGCCTTGCCCTGCCAGTAGTCAGAAACCAAAGTTTTCTTATCTGAGTGCTGTTCTGCTTGCACAAGGTTATGCTACAAGATGCAAGAAGCAAAACAGCCTTTGCCTGAGATCTTCTTCACCATAAGCTGTTCAGACAGTTATAACATTGAAGGAGTCTTAGATTTATTTATTTACCCCTCCTTGAGCTCAGCAGAGAAGGGGAAAAACACTCTGCTCCAGCCACCAAGTGACTTGCATCTAAGCACTGGCAGGCTCTCGCGGCTGGCTGCGGGCATGGCGCTGCCACTGAGTGTTTTATCACTGTCCAACTTGAAAGCAATACTTTTGGTCTCTGTCCAAGGAGAAAAGAGCAGAGCTTTGCAGTTACAGATTTCTTGTCTCCATAACCAGGTCTGTGTCTCAGCCTTCAAAGCGGGAAGTGCGGGGTGCCTCGCCAGGGGATGTTTTGAGTCTCAGGAGATTGCCCTGAGTGGATTTGGAGATGAGAGAATTGAGTAGGAAATGTCTGTGCTTTCATTGGCAGATCGGCTTATTCCACACTGAGGGTCAGCGATAGAAAATACAGGTGTCAGGGGGATATATTGTCCCATGGCCCCCGCTGACTCTGGCAGTGCTGTGAGCTGTTGTGATTTTATCACAGGTCTGGCAGTGTTTGGTGTTTTTGCTTGAACTCCACCTCCCATCCTTCTCCTTATGAATTCACAGCTTTTTTTTTTTTTTCATGAAAGTCAAGTTTGCGGTTTTCACTGTTGTAGAAAAAGAAGGGGGAAAGCAGAGGGAACTAGTGGCCTTTTTTGTGTGCTTTGAGACCCACTGATGGGAAAGGCACTGTATAGGGCTACAAACTCTCACGGAATTTTGCTAAGTTCTTCAGCAGGTCTATAGAAAATGGCAAAGCCCCAGCAGAAACTCTGCAGGGTCAATATTCCCAAACCCCAACCTTTGAACAGCACAGGTTAACTTCTCTCATCCCTCTTCCCCTCCAGAAAAGTGTATGAGATTGTCTTGCAGACCATGAGACCCTTACAGGCTTCATTGCTGTTGGGTCCTTTTTACTGGCATCCGAGTTTTTTCAGTATTTTGGGTACTTTCAGTATTTTGCAATGTCCAGTGCTGCAGAGCTGTGCACTGACAGCTGGGAAGTGACCAACCACTCTGCCCTGCTGGGACCGACCTGCTCCTGGCAGGTTGGAAGCAGGCACTGGTGACACGTTCTCCATCCTGCATGAACCGGCACTGACGGACTCGACTGGGGAGTAGTGTTTGGTCTCATACTGGGGCTTGCATTGCAGCCTGGATCACTCAGACTAAAAGAGCCTTTAGTACGGGCTGTTTTCCAGTCCTTTTGCTTCATCTGTGCAAGTTCACTCTTTCTGTCGAGCCAGAGGTCAAGGTCCTGGCTCCCAGGTGCCAGTGCCTTTGGGGGATGCATAACTAGTAAGAAGAGACTGTGTTTTAATAGTCATAAAAGCAAATGAGCAGTAGGATATACGCAGCCCTTTTCTTTTTCTGGTGAGAGGCCCAGCCATCATCAACAGTGTCCCTTTAACAGCGTAAAACTTCCACACGGTCTGTGGTCTTAGCAATAAATAAATAAAAATCAGTTTTCTTGCGAACAAGCGGCACTCTGATCTCCTATTCATTTATTTGCAGGGCTCATTAATATAACATCAGTGCAACAAACAGCTGAAGGGGGGGCAGTGTCAGGCTGAATAATGGAGTTGCTCTGCTGAGATAACAATTAGGTTTTGAATGTGCTATCAGCTAAGGCAGAGACAAGGAGGGATCATGCCGGGATGACAATGCTTATGTGCTGGTTCCCTGCTGGGCTCATCAGCTGGGATCCAGCTAGCTTAGAGCAGGATGAAAAAAGACAAAGAGAATGAAGGTAGATGACATTTTGGGAGGGGGCAGGGGTTATACCATTTATTCTGCAAGCCAGGCGCGCTCTCCGCACCCCAACAGAGGCCAAGTGGTTTTTGTGCAGAACGGTCTTAGGCTTGCGGCTTGCCTCCAGCTCCAGAAGGAAAGCCCCATCCGACTCACAGCCAGTCCTGGGTCTCCCTGTCTCATGCGCAGACTTCTTCTGGAGGCTAAATATTGCTTTATGTCAGAAACGCTGAACCATGCAACCGGCAAGACGTAAGGCTGAGAACATTTATCCTGCATCGTTATAGCAGTGTCTTCTGCAGGCTGCGGAGGGAAGTGTGCTAGCAGTGTGTTGGGGCTCCTGGATCCCTGGGATCCCTTGGATTCCAACTTTGGGGATCCCTGGGGTCCCTACCTTGGTTTCAAGCAAGAAGCAGCAACAACAGAAATGCAGTGGTGCATCTGCATCCCTTACATGATATAAGGGCAGGGTGTAAGGGTAACCAAGCTCCTACCACCACCCACTTCATCTCTGTATTTGGATCCTTTCTGTGAATAATACAATGCTTCACACTTGCATAAATCCTTTCCCTGAGCAGCAGGAACATGTTTTATTAGAGGCGGTGGATTGCTAATTGGTTTCATGCAAGGTGAGGCTGGTGCAGAGTGGAGAGGTGACCTGCTCCGAATAATCTGGGAGATCAGCAAAACCAAGGGCCCTGCGTCCCACACCCCGCTCTAGATCTCAGCGACTTTCACACTGCTTCAGTTTTGCAAACAACCTAAAAAACTTCCAGCAGAGGTGCAGACCCCTAAACAGTAAATGTACAATTCCTGGTAATGGCCTTGTTTTTCCTTAGCTGCCCTTTGCAGGTTCTTTTGATCCTCCACAGACCTCTGAGTGAAACGCTGAATTCTATTTCTTGAAATTGGGGAATATTGCTTCCTAATCCTGTCTGTCTCAGACCAGAAATCTGGACTGTCATTGCAGCCGGTCCTGCGGCCCGAGCAGCTCCCCAGCACAGCCGAGTTGGGGGGTTAAGGCAAACCACACTGCCAGCGCCTGCCCCGGACTGGGTTTGCTGGAAGTGCCTCGGCTGCGCACCTGCAATGCAGCGAGGTGACCCGGCGATGCTGCTCGGAGGGGTCGCCAGCGCTCGGTGCAACGGGACCTTTAAGACTTATCTTCTTTCTGTGATTTTGACTGAATCTCTCCAGCTGTAATTAATTGAATGCATCTGTTCTAACCCTGGGGCTGCTTTATGGCACAGTTACTTCAAAACTGTTCAATTAGCGGCCACTAAAATCTAGGTCGAGTGGAGCTCCATATTGGGGATTTTCCAGGTCAGGACGTTTTCAAAATACAGAATCAGCTCTGCTTTGTTCGGCGAGGCCGGTTGGCTCCGCTGGTTGTGGTAAGGTTGGGAAATGGCAAACCGTGACTTTTTTTTGAACAGTGATGAGACAACGAGCCCGGCGGTGTAAGTGCTCCAGCAAATGCATTTTAACATAATCTAGAGCTGCAAAGGACAGTTGTAACTGTCAAGTACGTGAACTGCCAAGTTCAGATGATTCCCAACTAGCAATGTAAACATTACCAGTGCAGGCCTTCAGGACTCGGTGTAATGCAATACAACTTGATTTTGTAGTGTCTTTTATGGGCACATAGTTCTTCATGGAGCTGAATGATACAAGACGTGCTACGCCGTATGAGTTACAGAAAACAGCAGCACAACAGACAGTGAGTGTATGGCGAATAAATTAGAAACCTCAGTTGTGCAGTCGAGGGGAGAGGGAGGCAGAAATTAAAGCACACACAGAGGAAGGAGGTGGTGGTTCGATGTATGGGGCAGCTCATGGCTCTGCTGGGTGCGTGGAGCAGGCTGAACCCCAGCGTCTGTGGCCAAATTCAATAGCAGCACCTAAATGGGAGCAGAGGTGGAGAGCAAGAAATTAAGAGGTCTAAGCAAGGGAGAAGGAAAATGGCTTCAGGTGGGATTTGAAATGCAGGGAGATGCTGAGGGGAACTTGGAGCCACAGAAGGGATGGGGAACAGGGGTGTCCTGATGGCGTTAGCAGTTTGCATTGGGTGGGAAGGGGAAGATGTGCCTCATGGCACTGGAAAGTGCTGGGGGTCCCACAGGGGCTGCTTTGGGGTGCACTCAGCCTGCTGTCCTGGTTTCAGCTGGGATGTAGTTAGCTGTCTTCCTAGTAGCTGGTACAGTGCTATGTTTTGAGTTCAGTATGTGAAGAATGTTGATAACACTGATGTTTTCAGTTGTTGCTCAGTAGTGTTTAGACTAGAGTCAAGGATTTTTCAGCTTCTCATGCCCAGCCAGGGCACCTGACCCAAACTGGCCAACAGTGTATTCCATACCATGGGACGTCCCATCTAGTTTAGGAACTGGGAAGTGGGGGGCGGGGATTCACCGCTCGGGGACTGGCTGGGTGTCGGTCGGCGGGTGGTGAGCAATTGCCCTGCGCATCATTTGGACATTCCAATCCTTTTATTACTACTGTTGTCATTTTATTAGTGTTATCATTATCATTATTAGTCTCTTCTTTTCTGTTCTATTAAACCGTTCTTATCTCAACCCAGGAGTTTTACTTCTTTTCCTGATTTTCCCCCCCATCCCACTGGATGGGGGGGGAGTGAGTGAGCGGCTGCGTGGGGCTTAGTTGCTGGCTGGGGTTAAACCACGACACCTGCGCTGCGGCAGGTTGCCGGGGTGTGCTCTTGTGATGGGACTGGTGTTTTGCCTAACCTGCTCACGTCCAGGGAACAGCGAGCTCTTAAGAAGGTGAAAGAAAAGCAGCCATCCATCCGGAAACACTAAGGAGAAGGTTTTGAAGAGCTCAACTCTTTTGCCAAAGACAAGGGTGGAACAAACAAGCGTAAACAAGATTTATCCATTAAATTAATTAAATTGCATTATTATGGATTATGTTTATTTATTAATAACAGCTGTAGCATGGGGAAGATTAGTAACTCATGCAAGAGCAACAACAGACCGGTGGCAGATTCAGAACAACTGTTTGAGAGTCTTGGGTCCAAATTTTGTGACTGTACATTATTGTAATTTATACTCCTAATTGAAGAGGATATTGTCCTTAATGAAAGTCTATAGAAGCAGAGATGATTATGGCTGAGGCAGGCTATAAACAGGCAGCTTTAAAGCACACACCTCACCCTTTAACATTTGTAAGTTATTTAAGGTGCCAACTTACTAATAAAATGTGACATTAACATTCAGAGAACAGCCAAGGCAGAAGTTAGAGTTCTCCAAAGCAGCAGGCTACTTCTGGAAAGTGACTTACTACCTTCTGTATCTATAAAAAAGGAGCCAGTCTTATCTTTCTGCAAGGCTTTCTGGGGGATGGCATTGCCCACGCCTCTTGGCCAGCTCAGGGACCTTGATGTCCTCTCTCGGAGCACAGCACAGATGGATTTCAGCATCCTTGGGCTTCTCCAAGACATCCAGAGGAGTCATGAGGAGGTGGCACTGGCCTGGGTTTGGCAGTAGGAGCAGGTGGAGGTTGCAGCACTCAGCAGCCTGCAAAGCAAAAGTCTGTTCCCAAGCCAGAAATGGGGTTGAAGAAGCACGAGTGCTGTGGGGATACCAGCTCAACTTTCCTGTGTTTTGTTTCCCTCTAGATCCTGACAGTGTCAGGCCCCCCAGAAGGAGGGACGAGGGTGACCATCCGTGGCGTGAACCTGGGCCTGGATTTCTCCGAGATCGCCCACGGGGTGCAGGTTGCTGGGGTGCAATGCACACCCCTGCCCGAGCAGTACGTCGTCGCAGAACAGTGAGTGGCCTCGCGGACCTTACCCATCCCCACCGTGGGTGCCCAGGGCTGGTCAGCCTGCACAAAGCCTCTTCCCTGCCCTCCAGCAAATGCACGGGAGGCCAATAACTCATCCAGACTCCAGGCATCGTCTCTCCACCCTTGCCAGCCCTGCAGGAAGGGGTCTGGAGGTGGATGGTGCCTGGACCAAGGCATGCCATTCCTACACCAGAAGGGGATGCTCTCTGGGGGGGTTAAGCAGCCCTTTAAGCTTTCATTAAGTGTTTTGTTTCCTTCCGCACCGTGGTTCCTGCTTTGCTAAGCAACTTTTCTGATGAGCACCTTGCTGTTGATGCTGAGCCTCTCTGCCCCCTCTGCTCCCCATCGCACTTGAAATTCAGCCGGCGCTGCTGGCTGCACGCAGCCATTTGTTAGGCGGGTGAGGCAGTGACAGCCGCTTAATCCAAGTGGGCCTCCACTGGAGTCAATTCATTTATTTCACTAAGAAAAATGTCAACCAAAAATTAGAAAATAGGCATGTAACAGAGGATGGGCAAATAAACCTCCCAAAGTGACACGTGCTCCTGGTGCTGTCTGGGGGGGGGTTGTCCTGATGCAGGTGCTGAGGGGGGTGTTGGGGGTCATTTGTGCAGGGCAGGAGAGGAGCAACGTGTGATGTCTCCGCTTGGGTTGTCCAGTCTCTCCTGCTGGGAACCAGGATGGTGTCCTGTGTAGTAGGGCCGTGGCTGCTTGTGGTGAGTGGTGGGGAGCCCAGACCCCGTGAGTGGTCCCAGCAGCAGGGATCTGCCCCAGCTTCAGGAGCAGCTGAAAGCAGTTGTCCTCTGGTAGTGAAATGCATTTGATGGGTCCTGGTCTGATCCCCAGCATAGTGGAAGGACCAGTCACCATGTTGGTGTTGGTCTGGTTTTTGCTCACTCCTTGTGTTTGTTTCCCCATCTGTAAGACAGAAATGACATTAATCCCCCCTTAGGAACAGCGAGGATGTGTGCAGTGTATCAGTATAGGATGGATGCAATCACTGGATGAAGGACGCTATGACCATGCAAAGCATCGCTGGTGTTAGTGCAGGAACAGCTCCAAGAGCTGCGCCAATAGTACTGTCACTGCTAGTGGTTTGGGCTGTTCTGCTGAGCAGTATTTTGTTTTATTTTATTTTTCAAATAAAGGATGGAAGATTATAAAATTATCCTCCTTTGATGGTATGAAACCCTGATTTTATAATCATGACTCTAATTATGGCTCTTGAGCTTTCAAAGTTTGTTAACATCATTAAAACATTTACCCTGGGCAGATAACAGCAAGCGTTAGCATGAGAGCTGCCTTTTAAAGATGAATACAGATAAAAGGACCCTCTTAAGGGTTCTGTGGGCAGACTGAATTCCAAGACTGTAATGACTCACCATATGCTCCAGCCACGCAATCTATCAGCCAGCAATTAGGTTAATGTTCGTGAAAGGGCCACTTAGCCCAGCAATCAGCACCCTACAGCTCTGCCGAATGCATCATTTTGTAACAAGGTACCTGCTGGGAATTTGGCTTTTATCAGGAATCGGGATCAGGTGTACCAGGGCACTTGTGCCCCGTCCAGTGCCTCCTTCATGCCCAGTACTGTACGGCAGCTGCTGCTTTACTGGCAAATAGTTGAGTATTTGGTGTGTCCCCCTGTATATAGCACTTGGTGTATCCTTGCCTCTTGTGGGAGAAAACTTCCACTCTCCTCTCCTGCCCATGGGGTGTCAGGAATCACTTCACATTGCTTTCTTTGCCTGTGGGCTGACCGGAGCAGAGGTTACTGCTCCCAAATACGAGCCCTCCGCCCTAGCCCACAGCCCGGCAGCACAGAAACCCTGCCTCCTCGCCCCGCTGCCGGTTTGCAGGAGAAGTAACGAAATAGCAGGCAGAGGAGAGAGGTGCATGGGCAACGTCTGGTTGAAAGGCAGAGAGAGGAACACGTGGCAGATTAAGGCGCACAGCTGAGATGCTTCAATTCCTGTTCTCCAAAGGCAGAATCTTTCTAGGCAACCCGTTTTGATGTGCAGCAATAAGGACTTTCACGTGAGAGCTCTTTACTAGCATGTATGTATTTCATTAGGCCTCCTGGCATCATCTGTGCATGCTGTCTGCAGATTCTTTTTTCCTTTAGTCTTTTTATTTTATTTTATTTGTAGTGAATTTAAAGCCGCTGAAGGCAGCTGAAACGCTGCCTTCACAGACTGGAGCCTTTTATGCATTTGCACGTGATCAGCAGACGAGTGAGTGTTTCCCCTGCCACTCTGCAAAAGCACCTTCAGCCTCACCGGGGGACGGATGCTCTGGCTTTTTCTCTGGTCTCGCTCTCAGGGCCAGACACCGGCAAGTGTCTGTCTCAGCACCAGCGTTACTGCAGCCCCTGCCCCCAGGCAGGTTTCTCCTGCCCTGAGGTTCCCAGTGCCTGGCAGGATGCTCTTGAATTTGTCTTTCCAGTGTTGCTACGAGACCGAGCAGCATCCATCCCCTTTAGGTACAGCTGGAGAGCCCTGCCAGCTGAGATCCCTTTGAAAACCTCTCTCAGACCTGCTGGCATGGCAGGCATTTTCTTGGTCTCATCTCCAGTAGACATTGTGCGTTCCCAGTGCCCTGGGATTTTTGGATTATGCACCCACAGGGTGTGTAATGAGGGGTTCCTCAACTTCCAGCCTGGGCTGCTGTGGTTAACCCCAGCAGCTCTCCTGTCCTTACGGCTTCCCCTGCTGGGCCACGGGAGGAGCGTGAGATTGGTGTCTTTTGGTGCCATTAACTCCTTTTACCAGCTTCGGTATGTTCTGTGTTAGCCAGCCCCGTCTCCCTTGTAAAGGCTGCTCTCCATCCCAGAGCAGGTGTCATGAATGGGTGATTTAGACCGCTGAAAGGACCACTGTCAAAGGTATTAGCAAAAGCGGTTTTAATATGATGTTGTAAAAGCGCAACTTAACAAAGTTCGATGGCAAGGTTCACTCTCTTACTGTAGAGCACAATCATTTGAACAGTGATTCAAAACTGTCAAGACACAAATCAAAGTTACCAAGTCAAATCAAAGTTACCAAAATCAAAGTTACCAAGGCACAAATCAAAGTTACCAAAATCAAAGTTACCAAGACAAAATCGAAGTTACCAGGGCACAAATCAAGGTTACCATACTACAAGGTTATGCATAATAGCAGTCGCTTACCAAAGATCTGCCGGTGGTAGAAGGTCTCTCTGCCTCGAGGAGGAACCTTGAGAGGCGTCCCAGCTCAAGGGGAGATCACCGCCACGCAGCCACGCTGCCCTGCAGGGAGAGTGCACAGAAGGCTCACTTAGGCTGTCGTATTTATGGAATAAAGTTGTTGGCTTGTAGCCAAGTTACATGTGATGGGAAAGACATGCATGAGACTCCTTGTGCCCACAACTTTCTTTGTTCCTTGATAAAAGTGTTAATCGCGTGATCAGTGTTCCAAGCTCACATGCATCGGTGCTCACTGGGTCACTCTGCTCCTTTGTGGGTTTTCAGAGAACAGATTGGAACTCGAAAGTTCCTGGCCCAGCTATGGCTCAGGCCTTTACCTCCTTTGGAGCCTGTACCAAATTACGGCTACTTTGGTTAAGGGGTCTACTGCATCCATTGCAGCAGGTTTCTTCATTTTTGATTAACTGGGAGACTGCAGTGTGAGCTGTTCCCTTAATGAACTCATCTGTTACTCTGAGGACTTTGCACTCACTTTGCTACTGGCTAATATATTGCCATTAGCGCTCTGCTTTGCTCTGGAGTTTACAGCTTGTAATAATTATGTCTAATTTTGATTTTTTTCTTCAAATTACTACATGGGGTAAAAATAGACTCTGTAATTAACTTCTTCTAAAGAGACAGATACCAAAGTTAAATACTTTGGGGGGGGGGAAGCCAGCCCTGCGTGGAGCTGCACAGGGCACTGTTGGCACCTCCTGCCAAAGCCTTACTGTGGCATTTCTGCTTCCAGGATCGTCTGTGAAATGGGGCAGGCGCTTCCAGGGATCAGCTCCGGCCCAGTGCTCCTGTGCATTGGAGAGTGCAAGCCGGAGTTCACGGCCAAGTCCACGCAGCAGTACATGTTCGTGGTGAGTGTCCTGCTGAGGCGGGGAGGAGGGGGGCAGCACGCGTGTCCCCCCGTGGGAACAGCCGTGGTCTGCGAGTGCAGGGGTCAGATGGAGGGGGTTCATCACCAGAAGACAATCCCAAAATTGCCATCCTTTTCTGATGCTTTCCCCGTGGCATTGCATGATTTCTTGGTAGTCCAGTCAACGAGCGCAGTTTTCAGGATCTAGAGCTCGCGCAGAATAAACAGGATTTATGTGGGAACCTAAACCCAGGGTTCCCACAGCATCTGGTTTCAGCTTTGCACCTCCAAAATAGTGATAACCTTCTGAATTGCTAGGCTCGGTTACTCCTTGCAAAGTGTATTGTTGTAACCCCAGCAGGAGCGTTACACAAAGTGTAACTTTGTTCTGTACCTGAGGACTTTCTGTGCATGAGGAATCGTCAAGGAGTTGGAGTCAGCACTAAAAATTTTCCTTTGTTTGTAACGGACATTGTTACTTTGGTGCTTAGTTAATGCGGACGAATCTAGGGTCCTGCTTCTTGCTGGTTTTGAAGATGTTTCTACACATACATGTGTACACACATACAGGCACTGATAGGCCTTTTTGCATGAACGCAGAAACACCAACAGGAGAGCAAGCACCAGAGTCCATCCTTCTGCAGCTCAGGATCTGAGGTCCTGCTAGAAACTTAATCAACTTCCTGTGAAACCTAAACATATCTGAGTTAGTTTCCGTGTCTATAGATTTAATTTTTTCACTATGATGCCCTTCGGGATGGAAGGGTAATTCTGCATCCAAATATTCAGGGATTTTTTTCCCCCCTCCAAGGATGCTGGTTCAGTGTAGGCTTTCTCTATCCGCTTAATGGAGAGCTGCTCTCTGGGCTGGTGGGCTTCCATTGGTTGAGTAGGTCATTTCTTTCAGTTGTTTAATTAGCAGCCTTTTGATTAATAAACTTAAAAGCCACAGCTGGGGCTTCTCATATCTCCAGTTTTGCCTAAACAGGGCACTTCATCCAGCCACATTGATTTTGTGCTTAGTGGAATCTGTATGCAGGGAAATGCCAGCACTTACCAATGGTCCACAATTTGTAAACTAATTGAGAGATAAATCAGGCTAGCCCCTGCCACCCTATTGGTGGTGTAAGCAACACCCTCCCCTGGGGTTTCATTTATTCAACAACATAGCAGGGGTGCAAAATATCGTCACTTTTTGCTCAAATATGCCAGAAACCCCTCTGATCATCACAGGGCACTGCCAGTGTAGTCCCCAGATTTGCCATTGTTGAATGGCAGGTTCCCAAGTGACACAAGGAAGATGCTCTCTTGCTTTGTGTTAAATAATAACCAGGAGCCAGTGGAAGGTAATTGCAGAGATGAATCTTGGGAGTAGTACCGTGCAGCAAGCTGGTGAGCATATGCCAAGCATTATCATCCTTTGCATTGTTACTTCTGATTTCCAGCACTTACCCTGATTATATCATATCTTTTTCTCAGGCATCTAAAACTTCTAGCACATCATTCCCTTTTGTTAGTTGGCCTCTATTTTTCTCTTTAGCGCCGCCACAAATTCCATTACAGCTGGTTTATGCCATTAAAGTCAGTAGTAAAATTGATTGGTACCTTAAAGCAGAGCTCTGTTCTGACCCTGAGAGGGTTCATGCCTTAGTGAGCTCATCTGGTGCCTGACACCACACAGGAGCGATGCTGTCACCTTAATTACACCCGTTTTATCTGGGGAGGTGAAACCTTGGAGCTACTTTGGATCTGTAAATCTGTCATAATTATCACCAAATCATGAGTTGAAGATGGAAAATTCTTATTCAGCTTTCAGGCCCTCATCCAAGGCTGGCCTCACCCTAGCCTTGGGAGTTTTTGCAGGTCTCTAGGATGGACCCTCAGCTCTCCTGTCTTCTTCTTGTTTACAAGAATGACTGCTCGGGGCTACAGCCTGAGTTTCTATTTTTGGCAATGGTTTGAATTTCCAAGGATTGCAATGCTTAGACAAGGTGATGCTTGCACCAGAAACGTCAGATGCTCGTAGCCAGGAGATGCTTATAATTGATTTTGAATGCAGAGGAGGGCTGTCCTTTCCAGTATGCATACAGCTCTGTCACTGGTGTGTATCTGGGAACTGCTGGACCTCACGGACGTGTTAAATAACTGCTCCTTTCTGTCCCCAGGCTTCCACGAGCAGACTGGCCCCGGGGATGGGGCTGGAGGAGGAGGGTGCTGATAGTGGGCTCTCGCTGTCTGGAGTGTTCACAGCGGTGCAGCTTGTTCCTAATTCACCTTGGGAACAGTCGCCAGGGTTGGGCTGGAGACTGAGGGAGGGTTTTGATGGGCAATCACACACTGAACATGGTTTGGAGGTTTTTTTGCATTTTGGAATCGCTCCTCTTGGTTGTATGAAATGCTCCCAAGCCTACTTAGCATAACCATTGCTATTACCATTCAGATTGTCTAGTATTGTCACTAGCTGGGGTAATGATAGAATATCCTGAGTTGGAAGGGACCCATGAGGATCATCGAGTCCGACTCCTGACCCCAGCTAGAATAAGAGCTGTGAGCTGACCATGAGCAGTTGAAGTACAAGTCCTTCCCTCCTGTAATATTATTCCATAATTACCCACAACAGGGTGGATTGTGGTTTTTTTCTCTGGTCTATTCAGAAAGCAGGGTCAAACAGGCTTTTGGTCTAAGCTGCTTTGGCAAATGCTGTGGCACCCAGAAAACACATATTGCATTGTGAAAACAGTAGAGAAAACAGGACAAACGCACCGAGCTGCCAAGCAGGTGGTACCAGGGGAGTGAAGCTGGGAGGCTGCCAGCCTTTGCAGATGAGAGTCATAAAGAGGGTAATGTGAAAGCATTAGTAAAACAATTTGGAAATATCCACTGATTGAAAACAAATAAAAAGGTACCTGCTTTCTGCAAATTCTATTAAGGGGGATAAATTGCTATCCTGGTGGAAGGCAGGATAAAGACATGATATTACTGCAATAATATCACCAGTAAAATGTCAAGTGGGATCTAAGTTTGCCCACCAAGGATGTCTTTCCATCAGCAATGGGAAACAGGGTCTGCCCCCACAATACTATCGCTGGTGGTTCATATTACGCTGGAGCTGATGGTAGAGCCTTTTGTTAAAGTTGTGCAGTATTTCCCATTACCAGACCCTGGTGGGGTTTTTTGATGCTTTAACACATTGGCAAACTTTAAACATTTGGGTTCGAATTTCCATTGTGGCATTTTGCTTGGCTTGGGATATATTTAGTTTTTTGAAACTGCAGTGCAAACAGCTTACCTTTGTTTAGGAACAAAGTTGAAGGTAAATACATAATTTTGCCGAGGCTAAATTTGCGATCGTTTTGTTGAGGCACATCTCTCTTTCAGAGCTGGGTTTGAAAACTTAGCAGGAGATTTGTCAGATGTCCAGGATGCATCCCTGTTTTGCTTTTCCATTTTAAAAAGGATATCCCCTCTCAGCCAAAGCATGAAGATGCTCCGGGGACGGTCCTTCTCCGGCTGGCACTGCTTGCTCACAGCCCCCCTCGCAGCAGGCAGGAGCGCTGAGTTTGTCCTTTTCTTTCTCCAGACTCCAGCGGTGAGTTTCCTGAATCCCAGTCGCGGTCCAGAGTCAGGAGGGACGATGGTGACCATCTCCGGGCACTACCTGGGAGCCGGCAGCCGTGTGTCGGTGCTCCTGGGAAACCAGACCTGTGAATTCTACGGGTAAGGGACCGAGCTGGGCCAGCACGGGGTCCTGCCATGCACGTCCCGGTTATCAGGGCTGCAACACCGTCTATCTGCTGTAGCTGAACATGCAGCCATGGCAAAAATTCACCTGGGAACACCTGAAGGCTCCCATTCCCTCTTTTATTACAGGAAACCATCTTCTCTCTTACTGTGACTGAGCCTTGCTTGGCAAGGGAGGGATTGCGTCGGTATTAGCACTGTCCATTATTTCATTTTAATGCCATTATAATGTTAACTGGTCCAAAAATCTGAGGCACACATCACTGCGATTGTAAGATGGTCATAGTAGTCCTCAGTACCTGCCCCCAGCCCAGCTGATCTGAAGAAAATGTAACATTTATAAGAAACGTCTAGTTTCTCTTTTCACAGATCAACAGCTTGCCTTACTTTTATTGCAGCCACTGCTGCTGGTACCTCAAACTCCTAGAAATGGTCTGAGCGAGGGGTGGGCTTCTGCGTGGCAGAGCAAAGCCAGGATCTGCACACGCCTTCTGCTGAGAAACTTGTGCAGCCATCAATCTCCTCTGGGATTTCTATGGCAAATTTGCTTTTTACCCAGCAGTGTAAACACAGAGTTGACATTTGCAGGGTTTAATGGGTTTTCTTGGGGCTTAGTTAAAAAAAGATACATACAGTGTACATCTGTGTGCATCACGTACACATCCGTGCCCCATACCAAACGTACATAGGTGCCCTGCAACAGCTGGCAGTATGCATTTCATAGCGTGGGTGCAGCCTATGCGGGAACCTAAGCAAAGTGGTGTGATGTGCAAAGGGATTCTGCCTGTCAGATCCTCATTCAGGCTTCCCAGGAGGAACTGAGGAAGTTTCTGGGAAAGTAAAGACCCCTGGAGGTGAATTTCTCATCTTAGAAGACTGAGAGGTTCTCCAATACGGGAGCTGTGGGCGTTCAGATGTGGGACCATGTTGGGATATTAGCAGTGCTTATTCTATGTCCATCCTAGAGTGGTGCTTCAGGAGGTCTGGACACGCCAAAGTCTTCAAGTGCAGATCAATTCTCCAAGTGCTAAGCACTGTAACCGATCCGTCAAAATTTCTTCCCATATCCGAAGCAGAGATGCCAGATTGCATCCTCAGATGCACACGGGTAATGGTGTTACCACCAGCAGAAGCAGCCTGCAAGCTGGCCTGAGAGCAGGATCAGCCCTGTAATATAATCCCTTAAATATATGATTATATTCAGGCAACCTGCAGATACTGACCTGCAAAACCTGGAAGAGTTTTGAATTCTCTGTATGTTCTAATTACAGCAGGCAAGCAGAAACTTAAACAAAGCAAGCGGCAGTACATGAATGGCACCATCCTTCATGTGGGGTCACGCTGTGCACTTTGTTTTGCTTGGACTGTTTTGAGGCAATGAACTTCAATTGTACTCGAGGGTGTGGGGGAGCCTGATTAGATGAAGCAGTTTCTAATGAGATTCACTCTAATTACAGCTTCCCCCATTCTCCCCTCTCTGATCGGAGGAGTGGGTAGATTCACCATGACGACATAATAATAGCACAGAAAGCTAATTAACTGATCACAGGGAGCTGAGAGCAGCTCTGCCAGCAGCGATGCGTCACTCTGGATCTCACGCCAGAGCTAAGCAGGCGCGGTGGAGTCTGAGCGGCTGCGCCGGCGCAGGGCAGCAGAGCAGGCAGCAGGCAGCTCTTCAGCTGCACAGTTGTGCACGGAAACACTCTGAGAATCCGCAAGGAGGGTGGAGAAACGCGCTCCTCGCACAAGGATGCCTTCATGGTTAAATTAAACCTAGGTGGAGACCTAGGGAGGGAGGGAGGAGGAGGGTGGGAAGGGGTAGACATGCAATTGCATCAATAGGAACAGTCAAGTCCGGTTTGTTTCAGGTATTTTAGGGGTTGTTTCTGTTCCCTCGGTTGTGGTGGACGAGCATGCCAAGGTGTGAGCCGGGAACATTGTGGCACCCGCTGTTCCATACCCCCCTGAAATGCCCAGTTCCGAGTGATGTGCCCACGCTCCTTAGGGAGAGCGGGGAGTCTGTAAGGGCCCCGAAAAGGGGACCACACAGCATCCCCCTGCCCAGGCAGAGAAACGGGAGCTTTGCTGGAAGCAGAGCAGGGGCACGGCTGCGCTGGAGCCTCAGCTGTTCAGGCACCTCCACGAGTTGCCCAGCCTCTGAGGAGGACCAGGGCAGCAAAGGCTGGACGTTCAGGAGTTTTTGATTTAAGTGCCAAACCGGCAGCAAGGTGCTGAAGACCTGCCTGCCCTCTCCCCTGTGAGAAGCCGAAAATAAATGAGCCGCGGAAGCAGCATGGCCTTTTTGGCGAGCCGGGGGCAGGTTTGGGCAAGCGGGACAACCCACGGGTGGCCATGCAGGGGCACTGGCCTTCCAGGGACATCAGTCTGGCCCTTCTCCTGGGAGCAGCATCCCGGCTTTCCACAGAGCTGCGCGGTTCCTGGCAGCTCTGCCCCGGCAGCAGGAGCGGCACCGCTCGGCTCTCGTTCCCCTTCATCCGTCCGTCCATCCATCCATCCATCCACCGGCCCCTTTGTGCTTTGACAGCGCCTCGCTACCCTGCCACCTCGACCTTCTCCGGGGCTCCGATGGAAGCAGATGGTCTGTTGTGTCCGGCCAGCCAGCGCCGAGGCCGAGGTCACCCCTGCTCTGACGGGGAGACAAAGCTGGAAGGCAGCGGCGACGGTGGCACCGGCCTTCCCAGGCGGGGGCTTCGCGGGCTCCATTATGCTGCTCACAAGGGCCCGTGTGTGTGGTGGGGTGGGGAGGGGAAGAATTTGGCTTTTGAGTGAGCTTATGCATCCCATTTAAAAAGCAGCCATCTGTTTTCACACGCCCAACAGAAGGCAGCGGGTTCACAGAGGGATGTGGGAGGCTGCAGTTTGGCACAAAGAGTAATTTCAGGGAGCCTGCGCTTCGCTTTTGGTGGGTAGGCTGAGTCCCCTCCCGCACAGAGCTCCGTTCCCTCCCTCCCGTGCCAGCGAAGCCCTCCTGCCCGTCTCGGGAGCTCATCCCCTTCGCAGGTGTCAGAGTCCGGGGCTGACTGACGGCTCAGCCTTTTAGCGAGCCGCTCCGCTGCAGCTGCAGGACAGCCCCAGGACAAAGGGTCATTTTTTGCCCCCATGCTGCGACTGCCCGTTAACGCTTCCCCGGCTTCTCTCTTGCCCAGGCGATCCATGAACGAGATCGTCTGCGTGTCTGCCCCGTCAGCCCACGGCCTGGGGGCTGTTCACGTCTCCGTCAGCGTCGACCGGGCTCAGCTGGAGCGGACCTTGCTGTTTGAGTACATCGACGATCCGAAGGTGCAGCACATCGAACCCGAGTGGAGCATCGCCAGGTAACGCAAGGCTCTGACAGCGGGTCCTTGGCAGCGCGAGAGAAGCCAGCTCGCCTGGTCTGGGTCTTGTCTCTCAGCATACGCTCAGTGAGGCCAAAAGAGAGTCTGTTTGGAAATGCACGTCGCACCCAGCATCCTGGATTTGTCAGGGCTGGGCGTCTGCGGCATTAGCATTTACCGAAAATCAGGTCCAGAGTTACTACAGTAGTTGTGATTACCCAGGCAATTACAGCAGTAGCAGTCTGCACCGAGATTCTGGGAGCACGAATAAAGCCAAGATGACTTCCATCTGCTGAAGAAGTGCACAATGGCTCATTAAAGGCTGCTTCTTGTAGTCCTGGAATAAAACAAAACCAGCAACCACCAAGAAAGGAAAAAGCTGATGCTAATCAAAATGTACTGTTTATCCCAGATTCACTGCTAGGAACGGGGCAGCCAGCGCTGTCACATCACCGTGACGTTGTCGCTGCTGAAAACCCTGGGCCATACTCGTCCCCTGGTGTTACTTTAATGGTTGTGCTCACAAGCGCTGTAACACAGCTATTCATTTCAAATTCCAATTATTTTTTAAAATTGCCCTTGAAAGAAATAAGTGTCTCGCAGCAGGCTCTGCGAGATGTTTGCTTTGTGTCCAAATTCAAGATCGTGTCTGGTTTCGGGCGAGATGGGTTTGATGGTCAGGACTGCTAACAGAGGTGCTCTGAAGGGAACAGCTGGGCTCTGCTCTAGAGGTGCTGGAGACTCGGGTGAATCTGGGCTGTGCTGCTCCAGTTAACACATGAGAGAAGAAGCCAAGAGTGAAAGACTTTGCTCAGGGGCACTGGCTGTAGGAGAATGGGGGTACTGTAGCCCGGGGGGTTGTGTCCTCCCCGGCCCTGATGGCACCGGGTGCTCTTCATCCCTCCCCTGCTCCGTGAGACAACTTGCTGCGTCTGCAGTCCAGATGCAAGTGCACGTCAGTTCCTTCACTGCACGTACCATTTGTCGTGTTCCTTAAAAACATCACTATGTAAATCATTAAACACTGTGACTAATTTATTGTCTTATGTATTTAGTCTCAGCTCAGTTGATTTCTTTGGTCCCATTTCTCATCCTGCTGCCTTGCAGTGCTGTTAGGTGGGAGAGGGTGCAGCTGAGAGTCGAAAATCTAGCTAACTTGAGACACCACTCCTCAGTGACTCAGGGAGTGGATATTAATCCATGCTGTCACCTGATGCCTGAAGTGTCTGCAGAAAACATCTTTCTGAGATCAACGAGCATCCTTATTGTCAAGCACCGTCTCTCTGCACACCCCCAGCCCCTCCTGCCAGATGCGTTAATCAGGTGTCTCCTTGTTCTCCGCAGCGGATATACGCCTCTGACCATCACCGGCTCCAACCTGGACGTGATCCAGGAGCCGAGGATCCGCGTCAAGTACAACGGCAAGGAGTTCGTCAACGTAAGTAGCTGCTGTCGGCGCAGTGGTGCCGGGCTGTGCCTGGGAGCGTCCCTGTGTGCTGCCGCACGGCCGGTCCCCCCCCACCCAGATGCACGCATGCGGTTACTGGTGCCAGTGCTCTCTGCGTGGTGAGACTTGCTGTGGCAAAAGCTGCTTTGGGGGTGTTTCCCTAGACTTACCCGAATTGGGGACCCGGGCAAGGGGGGTGCTGACACACAGAAGTGGGAAATTACTTCCTCAGCAACACAGTAACTGCCAAGGAGTTTTCAAAGCTAGAAGCGGAGGACTCCATTTTAGGTCATCTCCATTGCATAAATTCTGTCTTGGGTCTGATAAACTAGTTTCGCTCCTGCAATTCCCCCTTTCGTCAGAGCCCCTGAGCCCCAGGAGCCCTCCTCTCCCCAGCATCCTTCCATTTCCAGTACCTAGCTCAGCTCTACCAGCACATTACAATGGAAAGTCCAAGTGTAGCTGTCCCCATCATTCCCAGCTGCTCCACACTTCCCATTTTAGTCCTGCTCTTTCTGTAAAAGCCCAGAGCGAGGCGCTGAGACCTGCCAGCTTCGAGGCTGCTATGTTTAACTAGGCTCTCCCTAGCTGCCTCTCTATAAATAAACCTCCTATTGCTGCAGCTCTGGGCCCCGCAAGCCTGTACCAGCCCAGGGAGGGAAGGAGAGAGGGGAACCGCTTCTGAACAAGAAGCTTTCAGGCCACTTTTGCAGCTAGATCACCACAGTAAGGCCAGGTGCTGCTTCCCCGTGCTCTCCTCACCATGCAAAGGATGCTGGCCATGGGGCTTTGGGTATTTTGATGAAGCTGGGTGTTGCTTTTCTGCCTCCTTCCCCTCCTCCCGTCTATCACCCTGATGTTCCCAAGCAAGGAGTTGGTAGCAGAGTTTGGGGTTGATCTGAAATGCCACCTCCTTCCCCTATCTGTATTTTTTCAGTCCAAGAGTGAGAAACTGAAATAAATCCTCAGCTAAACAGGAACTAAGATGTTCTTGTATGCTACGAATAAGAATTGTACCTCCAGGACCCGCAGGAATTATTTTGACCACGTAAAACTGAAATATATTGTTTCTATGCAGTGATCTTTCTGACTGAATCTGTATTATCTTGGAAAGGGCAAATCACTTCGCAGTCTTTTCCTATTCCCTTTCTTCCTTCCCCTCTGAAGACCTTTTTCATCTGAGCTCTTTTTAAAAAGACATCTAATTTTGTTGCTAGCAGTTGCAGTTATAGTGCTACAAAAATAATTCTGAAGACACAAAATTGAGTGAAATTAAATCTTCCACTTACGGAGGGAGGCCAAATGGTTGGGCTCTTGCTGCTTTATAAGGCAAGAGTCTCATAAATCAGCCAGCTTCCCGCTTCCAGGGCTGGAGGACCTGTGGGTGTCCTCAGCCTGGCAGGAGATGACCTTCGTGTTACCTCCAGCCCATGAGTGTCAGATGATCGTTCCTCTCCCTAGCTGGCATTTGGGAATTGCCTCTAATCGCCCGTTTGTAGCAGGGACCAGGTATTCGCTATGGGTGTGTTTCAAAGCTAGCATTGCCAAAGAAGATGCAACCGGAAAGAAAAGAAAAAA
The DNA here is from genome assembly GCF_000737465.1 of Haliaeetus leucocephalus. NCBI lineage: Eukaryota > Metazoa > Chordata > Aves > Accipitriformes > Accipitridae > Haliaeetus > Haliaeetus leucocephalus. The sequence goes on from NW_010972504.1 coordinate 2,058,611, forward strand.
TAAAGAGAAAGGGCTCAGTGATCCACTATGCAAGCCTCTAGCTCCTTTAGAACACTGCTCATTTTGAAGCTCACTCTCCATCTCTGCACCAGTGCCTTTGCACTGGCCGGAGGGGAAGCAAATTCCCCCAAACTACGGCTGCAGTGCATGAAGCCTGTATTAAATATTGCCAGCTAAACTGGAATCCGCTGGGCTTTTCAGGGAGTATTTAAGGAATCAAAACATCATTGTCCAGGTTGGGATAAGTTTTTCCCTGCCGTCTTTCAAAGCATTGCCTTCCCCGCAGGTCTGCAAGGTGGTGAACGCCACGGCGCTGGCCTGCCTCGCACCCCCCCTCACCCCCGAGTACCGGCCTGGCCTGGACGCCGTCGAGCGGCCAGACGAGTTTGGGTTTATCTTTAACAACGTGCAGTCCCTCTTGGTCTACAACGACACCAAGTTCATATACTACCCCAACCCGACGTTTGAACTCCTGAGCCCGACCGGGGTGCTGGAGCAGAAGCCGGGGTCACCCATCATCCTGAAGGTAAGGAGACCCTTATTTGCCCTGTGGGAAGAGGCAAAAAAAATCCCAGAGAGAGGAGTTTTATACCCCCTTTGGAGAATGGGGTACACTAGACAGAGTCCCATCGTTTGCACAATCTAGGAACGACATGAAAACTGGAGAAATGCACTGCATCTTTGTACAGTCTTCTCTCCCCTTGTCCCTAGGGCAGAAACCTGTGCCCACCCGCTCCTGGAGGAGCTAAGCTCAACTACACCGTGCTGATCGGAGAAACACCCTGCGCTGTCACCATCTCCGAGACCCAGCTGCTGTGTGAGCCACCAAATCTCACTGGACAGCACAAAGTGATGGTGAGGGACCAAACGCTGCTGTCAGCATCCCTTCCCTCCCTCCCCATCCTTTCTCCTCCTCCTCCTCCAGCTCCCTGACTTGTTCGGATATTGAGTGCAATTTCATGTCCAAGGATCGGTAGGATTTCAGATCTTTATGGCTGTCTAATTGGAAGCTTAAAATATTGATGTGGATTAGCACACAGAAACTTCTTATTGCCTCCCTGAGATTCACCATCTACTGTCAGAGCCTTCTGGAAAGAACAAATCTTTCTAGCAGTGCCTTCAGCACCCGGTAGCATCCTTTCTCTGGTGCTGCTTGCTCTTCCTTCAGTAGGTGAGACTGTTTTCAGTGGGCTGTGTTCTCCCTCCTGTAGGGATTTTATCAGTCCTTGTACCGTATCTGATCTGCTAAGCGGATGGAAGGGTTTTGCTTTTTCCCGAAGCAGAAGCAGCCAGGGACATCTGAACACTGGACAGGTTGGCTCAACAGCCTCATCCAGGATAACAGTTGGTGTCTTCCTCTGCTTTGGTTTTGGGCATTGCTGCTTCCTCAAATCCACTCACAGACCAAGCACGCAGCTGCTGAAGTGCTTGAGTAGAGCCCAAATGAGATTGTAACTGTGATTTATTTCCCTTTAAGTTTAGCATCCAAAACATATTCAGATTATCACAGCGTGATTCACAGAAGCGCAACCTGGCTGAGAGCTGCTTGCATCTGTGGCCAGGGCACATCCAAGAAAAGCCTGTCCCAGCATTAACCTCCAGCGTGTTTGCTCTGTAGCTTTCACATCGGGCATTCTCTTCCCTTCTCTGTTCTCTCTTTCCAGTCGCTCTGGTTTCTTGTCAGGGAAATTATCACTGGGTTGCTAATGTCCATGGCTTACAAAAGGGAGTTGAAAGCTTATAAAATGAAAGTCAAATGGAGCCATCAGATAATAAGAACAAAGCCCAGATAGTGAAGGGCTGGCACATTTATCATGACTTGAAGCCTCCCTGTGCTCGCATAAGCTGCACCCTCTGTGTTTGAAGGCGATCGGAGTTGCTATAGTCTTGGCTGAATCGGAGGCACTTCAGGGCTTCCTCAGGGGTCTGTACAGCCCGTGCGGTGCGTGCCCCAGCCGGGAAGGACGGGGCTTTGGGACAGGCTGACACCCTTACCCGAAGCTGCTGGTTACCTCCGTTGTGCTTTGTAGGTGCGTGTTGGTGGTATCATCTTCTCCCCCGGTTCGGTGAGCATCATCTCAGACAGCCTCCTGACCCTGCCGGCCATCGTCAGCATCGCCGCCGGAGGCAGCCTGCTCCTTATCATCGTCATCATCGTCCTCATCGCCTACAAGCGCAAATCCCGAGAGAACGACCTGACCCTCAAGAGGCTGCAGATGCAGATGGACAATCTGGAGTCCCGGGTGGCCCTGGAGTGCAAGGAGGGTCAGTACTGCCCGGGACCGGGCTCTCTCTGTGTGCTGCGGCCCCATGCTCTGGTCCCCAGCTTTCCCCACCGGAGCCACCCCAGTCTCCTGATTTTTGCAGCGAGGAGCGGGGTGCGTGCCCCCACGAGGTTTGCACGCCTGCCCCGCTGCGGGAGGGTGGGCAGCAACAAGTGTGTCAGCGGCAGACACGGCTCTGCTGCCTGATGTGCAGAGAATAGGATTAGAGCTTGATCCTGCTTAAGCGACATGCCTGGATCGCATTGCGAGGACGGCGCGAGCCCCAGGGTGCCCGGCACAATATGCCCCCTTGTCTAATGACCTTTTAGTGAAGGGCTTTTCAAAGTAAAAGGCACAGAGTGAGATAGGGAGCAGAGGAGGTTCGGACCCCCAAGAAACAGAGTGTATGCCAAATGGAAGGCGGGAGGGCTGGAAAGCTGGTCCAGTCCCTCCTCCAGTCCATAAGATATGAGCCCAGAGCAGCAAGAGTAGGTCTGAGGAATAGGAGGAAGCTCCTCAAGTATTTGCTTCTGGGAAATCTTGGGTGTTATTTGGACCAGCTAGACCTGCCGCTTGCGGATTTCAACCCAGATGAGTCTTGTCCCTTGCAATGAGGTGGCTGAGCCTGGCCTCTCCAAGGGGAGCGAAGGTGGAGGTGGGCAGTCCTTTCTGTAGCTGGTGGGTTGAGACAAGAAGCAGTCTTGTTTCATACATCCTTCCAGCTGGAAAGGAGCTTAGTAAATCAAAGAAAAATAAATAGAAAGCTGCAAATTTCATAGTGTGACCTCTGTATATGTAGGGAGTTGCATTGGATTTGTTCAGCTGATTTTTAAAGGATAGCCTTGAAAGCACAGGACAAAGAATGAGATGTGTTCAGGAGAGACCACAGCTTCGTCACGGGCACAGCCTAGCTGGGGTACAGAGACCTTACTGAGCCAGCATTTCATACTTTGGAGAATGAAAACAAGGACACACATACAGCTGTATAACATGGTGATGTTATGTTATGTTGCGAGAGGAAGAATAAATTCCTTCCTGACCCCTGCAGCAACCAGTTGCTGCTTGGATTTGATCTGCATCAGATTTGATTATTTTGGCAACTGTTGATAGAGGAGGAGAAGAAGAAAGGAAAGTATGGGAGGCACCAAGTTATGGAAATAGATCCTCATTTCTATCTGCACCCTTTAAAGGTGTTTTAGGTGTGTATACACAGGTGTGAACTGCATACAAATTAATAAGCATCTTTTGTTCTCGGCATCTGCTCTGTGCAGTCTGTACTATCTTGCTCTCAGCTGCTGAGACAGAGTCTCCAAGGGTGAGGGTCTGTCTGAGCTATGTGGCAAGGTCTCCTCCGAATCGGCTTCCTCAGCTGGCCCAGTTACGGTTGCTGCCGAGCGCCCAAGGAGAGCAGCCAGCCAGCCCTCCCCAAAGCCTCTGCCCCGCAGCCTCGGCTCCCAGAGCTCACATGTGTTTCTCTGTCTTGTTTTCTTCTCCCCAAATAGCTTTTGCAGAGCTGCAGACAGACATAAATGAATTAACCAGCGACCTGGATCGCTCCGGGATCCCATACCTTGACTATCGGACGTATGCCATGAGGGTCCTTTTCCCTGGCATCGAGGACCATCCTGTCTTGCGGGAGCTGGAGGTAAGGAAAAGTCTGTGCTGCAGCCCTTCAAAGTTTCCCTGAGCCCTCAGGGAAGCCAGCATGAAACCCCGAAGCCCCTTTATGCCTTTTATATATATATATACACACACACATATATACACATTTCTTATTAGAGGCACTGGGGTTAGCAGGATGAGCCCCGAGTTAATTTTAAGTAAGAAGCTGGTGTTTTATCTCCATCGCACATTGCTTGATTCCTTTTGGTTTCTTCTCCCAGGTGTTGCTTTAGTTTTATTTTATGGGTTTTTATATTGCTATAGGCCGGCAGCAAAGCATGCCAGATAAGTTATCGGTGTCCTTTTAAAGTCCCCTTAATCACCTTACGGTGCAGGGGAAGGCTGTGCGCCTGGGAGCATCCTGCCTGGAGCATCCTGCTGCTGCTGCTGCTGTTGCATGGCGTGTCCACAGGAGGGCAAGCGCCGTGCCGAGGCATGGCCGGCCTCCTGCCCGGCTGTGAGCAAGCACTTGCATCTCCCTGCTTTTTCTACCAGTATGTGCAAAAAAAAAAATTATATATATATATATGTATAAGATTTTCACCGAGGATTCAGAAAAATTGGTAACATAAAAAGGTCCATCAGATCACCTTGCAGATGGGCCCTGCTCACCTGTGAGAGTGCCAAAAAAAATTAATGATGCTGTTTCAAGAAACATTATCTGCCACCAAGCTAGGGGCTGCCATCCTTCATCGGGGATGCCCAGAGGTACCGGGCTCAGCGCTCCCTCTCGGAGACTGGCATTGCTCCAGTAAATCCTGAAAGTCCTATTGCCTTCACACAGCCCAGGGGGTGGCCCAAATCTTTAGCCAGAGATGTAAGAGGAAGAATTCTTGATTGCTGGTGCTCCATACGGCTGCATTGCTTTTCCAGGCAAGCACTACTTAGCATTAGTGCATCAAATTAGATTCCTCTCTAGTGGGCCACCAATGCTGAGCAGTTGCCGTGGTGTTGGTAAAACTCACACAGGCTTTGTACCAGCCTCTCCCAGCCCATTCCCATGCCCCGAGTTTTCCACTCCCGCACATTATGTTCACTGTTTAAATTGCCAAATAAGCTGATGCTCTAGCAAACAAATATGAATGCTTTTTATTTGTTTTACTCATGAAAAACAGAATTGCAGAAGTGATAAATGTGTTGCCAATTACACAGTTGCTTAATTATGTAACGTTAGTAAAACCAATACATAAGTCTCCAAGATGTTTGGTAAAGAGTTGCTTAACGTAGTTCATCATTTTCACTTGTAATGAATTACTTGAATCTGCAACTGGCTGAAAGCCTCAATTAATTTTTACACTTGTCCCATAGTAAAGCAATAGTCTGAATTAGTATTTAATTTACTTACAGGAGTGTCACTTTTTGTGCACAACAAGCAAAACTGTGTGTCATTTATAGGGCTGTTAGCCTTAAAGCAAGAGCTTTATGGCATGCAGAGGGTGCAGCGTGGAGCAACGATTAAGGCGAGCCGTCCTGAAGTGCTGGGGGAGGACAGAAAGGGTGACGCTTGTTCAGGACTGGCCAGAGACCATGTTCGGGGATGCTGAGGCCTTGAGAGGTGGGGTGCTGGCTCTTGCACCCAGGGTTAAACCATTCACCCCAACCCTAGTGATGGCAGAGTGACCCCGTGGTGGTGCAGGGCTGCCCACCGGTCCCTTGTCCTCCCGTGCCTTGACTGATGGGCATCCTCTCCTCCACCACAGGTCCAAGGGAACGGGCAGCAGAGCGTGGAGAAGGCCTTGAAGCTCTTTGCTCAGTTGATCAACAACAAAGTCTTCCTGCTGACCTTCATCCGAACGCTGGAGCTGCAGCGCAGCTTCTCCATGCGCGATCGCGGCAACGTGGCCTCGCTCATCATGACGGGTCTGCAGGGCAAGCTGGAGTACGCCACCGACGTGCTGAAGCAGCTGCTCTCCGACCTCATCGAGAAGAACCTGGAAAACAAGAACCACCCCAAACTGCTCCTGCGCAGGTAACGCAGGGGGACGGGGAGGGGACGGGGCTGCGGGCAGGTCAGCGTGGTTCACCGGGCTGGCACAGCCACACTGCTGGTGGCATCTGGTGGATCTGCGGGACGAGGGGGCTGGTGTCAGAAGGAAAACGCTGCTCTCCATGGGGGACTTTGGGTGACCGGTCCATTTCTTCGCCTGTCTCCAGGACACAGGGTTAACTCTATTCCGTGATTTCACAGATGGCTGAACAGGGTCTTAAATTGGATCCAAGAGAGCTATTACCTCTGCTGTGTGTCTCTCTCACTCATAATCTCCTACCTTGCCCCAGCAGTCCCCCCTACCCTGGCTTGGCTGAGAGCAGGTGATGCTGCCAGCGCTGTCACCTCTGCCATCCAGCTGCCTCGTGCCTGCACCCGCCTGAGCGACCTCCTGCTTCTCTCACCCATGTGTGCAGAGATGTCCGAGCAGTTCAGCAAAGGGGTTTAGCCCCCACTGCCGGTCCTCAGGGCAGCATCGTGGCGGGGAGGTGAATGGCACAAAAACTGGAGCTCTCCCTCACCTGCACGTTGCTGGTACCAAGCAGTGTCCTGTGCATCCGAGCAGGGAAAAGGAGACGCTAGCTCAGGGACAGCAGGGTCTGGAGGAGCAGAGATGCAGCTCTTTCAGCCGTCTTACCGGGCTTCAGGCTCTTAAGGACAGGAGCCTGATTTCTTACATGTCTGTACAGTCCTTAGGGTCCTTGTCTCCCACAAGCTGTAGTATTATCGTGATGAGTAGAGCATTAAAGACCTAGTGAAGAAAAGTACCTCTTGGATGGGCAATGCCATGAATTGCCCCTGGAGCTGTCAGGGAAAGGCAGGCTGCCCACCAAGGCTAGGTCTCCCTCCTGATGGCAGCCCATCCTCTGCAGCCAGGCTGCTCCTGTGTCCTTCACCCTCATGCATCTGAGCTACCTCGCAGGTATTTGTGGGCTTTATCCTCGCGGGATCCATGTCTGCCTGGATGGAGCAGCAGCGTTTGTGTTTCACAGCTGGGGGAAGGAGCTCAAGAATGGATTAAGCAACTCGCCCAAGATCATGTTGGGAAATGGCAGAAAGAAAAAGGGGAAAAGAGCCCGTTAATGAAGGCCAGATCAGCAGCCACAAGTAAAAGGCTACTCCTGTTCTCCATGTCATGAGCCATCTCTGTCCCATGTCCCTTTGGGTCCTGGCCGTGCTGCAGAGCCTGGCCTTGGCTGGCGGCAAGAACGTGGCTGCCCCGTTGGCTGCGCCTGCGGCTCCGCCGGCATCTTGCTGGAGCGGGAGGATGAAGGAAAGGAGAGTATTTCACAGCTCTAGGAAAATTTCAGGGATTCCTCCAGCCGTAATGAATATACTTGACAGGAAATTGCTTTAAATCTGGCTGTGTTTGCGGAGGCAATAACTCATCTCGGAAAAGGAAGCCGTCTTAATTTCCCCCGTGGTTTGACGAGTTGCTGGGAAGGCATCTTCTGCCTCAGCCATCAATAATGTCTTTTTGTGGTGCTCCAAAAAATACACGGCTGGTGATCAGAGTCATGCCCCCTCCTCCCCGCAGCACCCAGCAAAGAGACAGGGCTATGGGCAACACCAGCAGCATCGAGGCTGGCTGTCCCGTGCCAGGATTTAGCCATTTCACGGGAAACCTGACCTTGAATGTTTCCAGGGATGGGGCATCTACCACCTCTCTGGTCCAGTGTTTCACCACCCTCATGGAAAAAAATGTCTCCCTTATATCCAGTCTGAATCTCCCCTCTTTTAGTTTAAAACCATTTCCCCTTGTCCTATTGCTACAGGCCCTATTAAACCTACGGCTGGAGCCCTGTCCCAGCCCTGTGCCCCGTGGGCTCTCGGGTGGTGTTGGTGCACAAAACAGCCCGGGCTGGACCGTCTTGCTCTGACTTAATAAGGAGCGATCAGCCACAAAGTGAGATATGTTTTTTTTATTTTTTGAGCTCTCTGGTGGCAGCAGTTGATAATTGGCGCTCAGTTCTTTCTCTCTTTCTTCCTTGTTTCCCCCTCTCTCTTTCTTCCATGACTACCCCTCGCGGGAGACAGCAAGAAAGTTGACATTAAATCAAATAGCTGCTCTGGTTCCTGGCACAGAGCACAGCACGCAGCAGTTCGGAGACCTAGATATAGCAGGGAAAATTAATAAAATACATATTTATTTTTTGGGTTCTCTCAGCTCTTTTTGTTTAGTTTTGTTTTATTCCTGGTGCCTCAGAAAGTCGGAGGGGCAGCCAAGGCACTGGTTGCTGGCGTCAGACTCCTTTGGAAAGTCGTCTCTGGATCGTGCTTTGCCCTTGTTATGTGGTCAATATGCGAAGGTTTTTCTCCAAGTCTAGGGATCCTTCCCTGCCACGTTAATCTTCAGGAGCTTATTTTTTATTTTAAAGGCAGACCCTTAACAGCGCTTCAGATACCAGCCCAGCAGCGGCGTACGAGGGGCAGCACAAAGCCCGGCAGCAGCTATCGCTGTGGCTCGGCAGAGCCCTCCCCGCGTAGCGGAGAGAAAGAGAGGTCAGGCCCCGTGGTGGTGGGCAGAGTTTAAGGGATGGCTTACCCAGCCATCCACCACCGATCCGATTTCAAAGGCAGAGGAGGCCAAGGAAAGTATATGCAGCAGACTTGTTTGCAAGGAGCCTACAGTGCTCCTGCTGCACCCAGCAGCGATGAAGGTTATGAGCAGCCTCTTTCCTCAGCCAGTGCAGGACAGCGATGATTAACTCAATTGTTGGCCGTCCCCGGGACTGATGCACTGCAAATATCTCACGGTGTCAGTCTGTGTTGAGATGAGAGTGAGATTCAGTGCTTGAAGGTAAGGATAAATGGGGTTTGACAAAGATGCTCCGAGGTGTTTCTTTTTGCTGTTCCATTCAGCTGATCTTGTATTTCTGATAAAGAAATAAAAGGGAACAGCTAGGCACAGGAGTATCCGATACCCTTCTCCCACACAACATGCCCCAACTTCTCTGTCACTCCATATTTCAGTTATTTTTACGCTGCTGGTGTCGGTGTCAGGGCATGAGCCGCCAACAGGGACAGGACACAGCATTACTTCACTGGTAGGCCTGATCGGGAGGGTTGCCAATTCTTAATTTAATATTCTATTAACAAAGTAGTTTATTAAATTAATATTCCCCCTGAAGTCCTGAATGTATAATTTTCTGAGTTTTTCACCTATTCTTTAGTTTGTATCACTGACTCCATTTTCCGTAGGTCACTGGTGTGGGAGTGTGCTAGTGCTTCTCCTCCTTAATTGGGTGACTGAAATATTTTAAGCAGGAGAACAATGTGTGTGTCAATTTGTAGGATGAATTTTTAGGCACTTAATCAATTCAGGCTTAAATTCTTTGGGGATCTGCAGACATTTTCACAAATTCCTGGCAGATGTTGCGATCCTAAGAGATGATGGATAACGTGACCCCAGGTCTGCTTGCTGACTGGCATCAGTTTTTGTTTGCTGAAATCTGTGGTTTATACTTGATCTGCTTGACTTTGGGATCAAACCCTGTTGCTTCTATAGTGTGTGCTTTTCATTAAATGCCAGAGTTTTCAAACATGCAGGATGCTGGATAAATACATACCAAGAGGCAGTCCCTAATTCAAGGCAGCAGAGCAGATGGAGGAGAATAGGGAAAAATGGGTCCGGAGCGGGACGGTGACTCGCTCCAGGTCAGGATACGTGCGGAGGCGGAGGCTCAGTGCATTGCCGTGCCCGCCGGGCATCTCCTGAGCAGGTTGGTGGCCCAGTGCTCGAAAAGGTGGTCGGCAGGAACAGCACCGGGAGCAGAGCTGCCGGCCAAGGGGATGAAGGCGCAGAGAGATGCCCAGACCTGGTGGGACTGCTGCCTCGCTGCAGGCTCACGGTGGAGGCAGATGGTCCCCAGAGGCAAGGGTGCTGCAGAAGGCGAGGGATGGGATCCATCCCTCTTCGCTTGCTGAAATTTGGACCAGATCCTGGTAGCGCATGTAGCACGAGGGGAAGGCTGGTAGTGCGGAGAACCACGTTGCCCAGGGTCACGTCGGCAGCTGGCCGGGCTGCGGCGGAGCAGCTCTCGCCCGCACGGCTTCACGGGTGGGCTGGCAGCCTCGCCTGCCGCCCCCAGCGTGAGCTGCGTGGTGGGGGCTCAGACGTGGACTGTGAGCCACCCTGTCGCCGTCCCGGGAAAAGGGATTGTGGTGCTTTAAGGAAAGCCTCCCAGTCCTGCAGAGCCGGCATTAAAAACTATCATTAGGAGCCATTGTATTTAAATTAGAGATAATCTCGGGCACAATGTGGGGAGAGGACACTGGGAGGGACTGGGGAGAAAGCTGCAATTTCCCTGCCATTGTCACTCTGCTGTCCCTGATTGCCAGGAACTGCTGCAAATCCCAGTGATTTACTGAGCCAGGCTGTAATTTGCGCCACGTGCGAGGAGCCGAGTGTCACCAGGCTCCCTGTCACCAGCCCCATCAGGGCTGTGACGGGCTGTCAGCTGGGCGAGCTGCTGTCAGCTCGGTGCAGGGGGGCTGGGGGGGACAGCACTGGCCAAATCCTGCTGCCTGCCTGGTCCGGGGCCACGGCTCGGCTCTAAGCACCGCGGGAGCTGTGCCAGGGTGCAGCCAGGTGGTAGCACCCGGGGACATTTGGGGGCCTTCAATGCGTGGTTTGGGTTTGTATGTAATGTACGTGTCCTCCTGGCTTCCCTAGGACCGAGTCGGTGGCCGAGAAGATGCTGACTAACTGGTTTGCCTTCCTCCTCCACAAGTTCCTCAAGGTAAGGAGGGATGGAGCTGAGACCCCGCTGCTGCTTTGCTGTCTCACCGGCCAGCCATCCCCGGGGTAAATCTGGGCTTGAAACAAGTCAAAAGACATAGTAGCGAGGCAGGGGAGGTGGAAATTTGCTCAGAGATGCCTACACGTGGGGCTGCTGTTACATGGGCTGAGTCAAGCTGTCACAGCTTCCTTCAACCCTCAGATCGCCTGGTGTAGTTCTCATGTACTAGAGTTTCTGTTGCACCTCTTCAGTACTTAGGAGAAATTCTCACTTACATCTCCGTGCCTGGGCTTCCATATTTTTTAACTTCATTTGTGGTTTTGGAAGCCCCACAAAATGTGCTTCATGGGCGTGAACGACAAGATCAAGATCTCAAATTCCTTTTTTTACAGCCATATAGATTCAGTAGAGATTTACCAAGCCAAAGACAACATGCCCATCGAGCAATGGAGCTCATGGTTTTGGCTGTTCTCTCTGGGAGCTGCTGGGAGCTGAGCCTGGATTGCACGTGTGCTAAAGATTGAGTCAATGGGACTGTGCCTCTGCTGAAATGGATCATGTGCAAAACCTGTGTGCAGGCCAGCAGTCCTGGAGGAGATGCACCTTCACCTCTGTGTTAGTTTTGCTGTCTGTCTCGTTGTGTAGGAATGTGCTGGAGAGCCGCTCTTCATGCTCTACTGTGCCATCAAGCAACAGATGGAGAAAGGTCCAATTGATGCCATCACAGGAGAAGCCCGTTACTCCCTCAGCGAGGACAAGCTGATCCGACAGCAAATTGAGTACAAGACTCTGGTGAGTGATCACTGTAGAAGCAGCCACCGAATCGCTTCTGTCCTCCCCACCTAGGCGTGAGCTGTTCTGACCTTGTGACCAGTGATTAGGACACTACCGTGAAGCATAAGTGTTGCCAGTGTAATAAAGCCTTGTGCTGCTAGACCCATGCCTAAGTCAGGTGTGTCCCTAATTTGCAGGTACAAATAGCCCGAGCTAAGATTTTGAAAAGCAGTGTTTGAGGGGAGTGTTTTATCTCCCTGTGCGTTGAACATTGCCCTCCCTCTAGCAAATGAAAATGGACATCCAGCACTCCTATCTTAGTAATCATTATAAATATATACTAGATACAGTAGCAATGATGCAATTAGGGTTGCAGTGGGTTTTTTTATGAGAACGGGTTGTTGTGACACATGTGGTTACAGTTCTCCCAGATGCTTTTCTGAAGCCCTTTAGAGCATGGTGTGGTTCTCCTTCCCTTCCAGATCCTAAACTGTGTGAACCCAGATAACGAGAACAGTCCAGAGATCCCCGTGAAGGTGCTGAACTGTGATACCATCACTCAAGTCAAAGAGAAGATCCTCGATGCAGTATACAAAAACGTCCCATATTCTCAAAGACCAAGAGCTGTTGACATGGACTTGGGTAGGAGCTTCCCGGCCTCATAGGAGGGGGAAGATCAGAGAGGTTGATCAGTGATTCTTGGTGGGTTTTGCAGAGCTCGAAAACTAGAGCTCAGGCTGCACAACACCATACGTGTTTCTGCCCCTAGAAAGCATGGGCATTGCTGTCAGATCCTGTCAGATGGGTTTTGAGCTCTGTGGGATCAGCTAATTGCCTGTTGACCACAGAGCAAATGATTCCTGAAGCCTCCTTCACTCTGCTGAGAATTTAGCGTTCTCTGGGTGCCTCTTCCTGGGAGATGGGCTTTTCTACAGGCTCGTCTGTCCACTTGGGCCAGAAGTGGGTAGAGCCTGTTAGTACCTTTTCCCTCTCTGACCATCGTGTCTGCCTGGTTTTTGCCTCTCCCACAGAGTGGCGGCAGGGCCGGATAGCTCGTGTGGTCCTGCAAGATGAAGACATCACCACCAAGATTGAAGGAGATTGGAAGCGCTTGAACACCTTGATGCATTATCAGGTAGGAAAACAGCCCCAGCAGACAGCTCCCAGAAAGCTGCCAGGGGGGGAAGAAAAGAAAAGCAGAAATTTAATTCCCAACTATCTCATCTGCCAAGACAGACAGGGAGGTCACATTTGTATGATAAACCAGACGAGTTCAATGTGCTTACGCATTAGATGGGAAAGCAACCTTGACATGGATCTTAAAGAAACTAGCAGAGTTGAAAATTGGCTAAATTAAAACCAGCAGCCGTGCTTGTGAGATAGAGGGAACAGTGGAGAGGGCTGAGCTGCCACTGCGGGGGCTGCGGCAGCTCGTCTCTTATATCCGTGATCTTTCTACATGTTGACTCTTGAGCATCGTGCGAGGAGTGAAGAAGGGAAACAGAGCAAATACTTAAAATACTGTCACATGGGAGGGTTGAGGGAGTGCTGTGGGAAGGTACAGGATGAGGCCACATTAAGAAAAGGTGAATATCAGAGCTACGTCTTGAGAGAGTGACATCAAATCTCCTAATCCCAGACCTAGTCTTCCAAGCCAAGTAACAGGAGTTCTGCCACTAAAGTCATATAAAACAAAGCTAGACAGCGAAGATGCTCTATTGTGCATCAGCCAGGGTGGGCGAGGTGACCTAAGAAATTGTTGCCATCTTTAGCTTTTGCAGCTTGCGTGCTCCAGCCCATCCCAGGCTTCCCTGGATAGGCATGCATCTCTTGGAAGGGGCTTCTTACGGCATGTGATAGATGGAAAGAGAGGTAAAGATGGAGCTGAGGAAGGTTTGGTTGAAGAGAATCAAAGGCTTTTACTCAAAGCCTGTCTGCAGCAGAGGGTAACTGCATTAACTGGGACCTGTAACCTACTACTGTCCATCACTACCTACACAGAAGTGTTTAGTATTTAATCTGGCATCTTTCCCTGTTTATACACCATCTCAAGTCCATCAGCGTGACTCGTGCTGTGTAAGTTGAATGTGAGCCAGTATTGACAGGAGCCATATAATCAAGGAGCGAGGCAGAGAGAATGGCATAAATATGCAAAGTGCATGTGAAAAAGCACCTCGAGGGTCAACTTTTCCAAGCAGCCTGAAGGATTTAAACACAGATTACTGTAAAATGTCATAAGAGTTGCGCAGATGAATTCCATTGTTTCTAAAATCTGTTTTACCTGACAGTTGCAAGGGATTAACCAACACTCAGGGAAGCAGCGAGACTTTATTATGCCTTGATCTTTAAAAGTCATCTTAAGGAAGTCACAAGTGAAATCTGTGTTTGTCTGATGTGTGTTGGGTGTGAGGGGAGGGAGTACTTTCATTTTAGTGCCTGTGGGAAAATCTGAGCCACAAGTTTACCCTTAAAATAAACAAAATCCTTGCAACACTCAAGATGCTGCAGCTATTCCTGCCATTCGAATGTCAGTTTTGTTCTGGAACAAAGTAGAATTTTGCTGCCAAACATCCAAACAGGTAGCAATTGTACATGTCTCTCCCTCCTCTGGCCCAAGCTCTGCACAGCCCGACAGAGCTGTTTCAGCCATAAAAAGAAGCCAAGTTCTCTGCACTGCAACAGAAATCTTGTCAAGGCAGGGCTTTTGCCAAAAACAAACAGCAATATTTTTTTTTTTTATTCCTACCAGGTTTTTTTTCTGTTTGAGTAATAAATGTTTTTATTAGGTATCAAAAATACAGATGCTCCAGGACTACACAGTAAAACAAATATGTGGGCAAAGGCACAGCTTAGAAGAGGGTATAAAATCATTTGAGTTTCAAGCGCTGCTGTCTCACCATTTTAACTGGAGTGTTACATATAAAACGGGTGTGGTTCGAGCCATAAAAATGAAATCTAGATTTCTCCAGCTTCTGGAGAACTAGTGAAGACGATTCTAAATTTCTAGAAAAAAACAAAAGCTAGCTCTGTAAAGCGCTCTCCATCTTTTATTCAGAGCTGTGCTGTCTTTATTCTGATCTGAAGGCAAAGTGATCTCTGGATTTGCACACAGTAATTGGAGATGCACAGCCCCTGTTTCCACCCGATAACAGCGGGCGTTCTGTGGTCTTTTGCGGAGGTGCTGTTACCTGGGAGTAACGGCTGAAGCAAGGACCAGAACCTGCCCGCTCCCCGCAGCCTTGCCCCTGCTCCTGATTTCTGGGGTCCCTTTGCTCCAGGGCCCCGTTCCCTGCAGCGCCTGGACTCGGACTCCTGCCAGGGACCAAACCAGCCTCCTGCTCACCGTGCTCTGGGGCAGGGTGGGGAGGCTCTGCAGGGGACAGTTATTTAATTCCGAGAGTTTCTCAGCTCTGCACTTGGCTGCTGGATTTTGACACTATTACATTTGTTTTCTGCATGTTTAGGATGATAAAAATACAATGTATATATCTGCATCAACGGATAAAATGTATTTTTCATGGGAAGCCTTTGCATGTAAAAGCCAGATTGGATTTAAAAAGAAATTTTCATCTTTCTGTAATATTTTTGAACCACTTTATAGAATTGTATAGAGAACTGTATGCCTGCTGCTTATTTCTTCATTTATAAAAATAGATGTGTAGCTTAAATAGGCATAATTCTTTGTTAAATTCTCTGGAGCTTTTAAACTATATTGTAAGGAATTGTATTACATTTGTGTAGTATCCTTTTGGTTTCATGCCTATTAAAATCCATGGGAGAGTCTTACCCTGCGTGGCTTTACTCAGGAAAAATGAAACACTGAATTTAATATAAAATGATTTACAGTGGCTCATGCAGGGTTAACTCTGAGGCAGCAGAGCATGAATACCTGTCAGCCACTGTGAGTCTGGAAGGGCTGAGAGACTAGAAAACTATTTTAAATGAAAAATTAGAAGCAAAGAGGGAAGATTTGTGTGGAAAATGAGACCCAGGAGCTGAGGGTGGCGTGGATGTGGAGCCAGCATCCTCGCTGCATCCTCACTACCCCAAGCAAACACAGTATTATTGTCTGGGCTTCTGCACTGCTGCTCTCCCTGCTCCAGGTTTTATTTTTCTTTTCTTTAAGGTGTTTTGTGCAGCATGTTTCCAGCTTGTAGAAGACTCGGAATATTTATAAAGTTGTAAAACAGCCAGCCAGCTTTGCAGGCATCTCTGGGGTTTTATAGTAGTGTGGCAACAGCAGAGCGAGATGGGAAATGAATGTGTGTTACATCTGATGTTAATTTGCACACTGGTATTTTTTAGCTGACAAGAGCCATTCGACCCAAAATTTAGAGAGTGAGAGTCCTCTGTGTGTGTGGAATTTTTAATGCCTCTCTCCCAGTTAACCACAGCTCTGGTGAAAACAGATCCCGGCACAGGGGCTGGGGAGCTGCTGCCTCCGCGGGAGCACCCGGGGCTGCCGGCACACTCAGGTTTCTCCCTAGTGGAATTGAACTGAAGTGGCAGCTAATAACAGCCTAAGAAAATAATATCACCACTGAGTGTTCCTTCCATTGACTTAATAAATTCAATGAAGGGAGGCAGGAGCAGAAGAGGAAATAACGGAGATGTTTGAAGTGTTTTGCTTAGAAATACCTCACTTTTGTACTGTGAAACACAAGTGACTATGATTTCCACCGTCACTAGCAATAATAACAACTCGCATTTACATGAAACCTTTCATCTGAGTGGAACCCAAAGCCTTGAAGGCAGCGAAGATCGCTGTGTGCGGCTCACCTCGCGGCGGCAGAGGTGGCACAGACGCCCCTTCTGCTGACAGCGATGCCGGGGGAGCAAAATCCAGCTGCTGCCCTGGAGCTTCCCTGTGCGTAGAGACGGTCCCGAGTCCCTCACAGGACTCCGGGCAAATAAGGGAGGACTTGGTCCCAAAAGCAATTTCTCCAGCCTGAAGAGGCGTTTCTTTTGTGTGGCTCCTCTAAAGAATGTCTTGGCTGAGCCCCGGCGGGTCCGTCAGCCTGCGAGATGCAGTGACTCCGCGCTCTGCTCCCTTGCCGTGCTGCACCATGGGCCACGAGTTCAAAATTAAAAGACACTCAGGCCCGTTCCCTGGAAACCTGCAGATTCTTAATTAAGGGAAATAAGTTAAAAAACTTCCAGTGACTACTAGATTTATGGGGAGGATAAAATTAAACATGGCTACTAAAATCTGCTATAACAAAATCTTGTTAGCACTAATGTTCATTTATAGTTTGACTTCCCAGCATTTAATTCCTTCTCTGGTGCAGTAGAGGGACTGACAATTTAACACCCTGAAAGATGGCTTTATGACTTGCTCAGCTGTAAATCAAACTTTTAAAGTTCGTAAAAATTGCTAAAATAAAAAATGGTTTAATAGGAATGTTTTATGGTCCATAACGTTATTATAGCCGTTTTATTCCCTCTGCATTGTTACTTTAATTGGATCACAACAATTCTTGAGATTCTCATTTTTATTGGATAAGACGTAATCTTAAATCAGAACAACCAAAAACATCTTCAATACGTCTTTTGATTTATCACTCCTTTCCTTCAGTCCCTTGCTGTAGAGCTGCTGCCGACCCAGCACGGAGCTCAGCCCAACCCGGAGCGCGTCTCTGCAAGGGCTGGCCAGCAGGATTGCTCCCGGTGCCCTCGGGAGCTCGGTGCTGTGCCGACAGCTCCCTGCCCGGGCTGGGATTTCTGTTACCTGCGTTTGCTGGATGAGCAGCTGGTGATCACAGTGTGGACGGTGGATCTCGCTGATCTTTTCTTCTCTTCCTTTGCCTCCCCAGGTATCAGACCGCTCAGTTGTGGCTCTCGTTCCCAAACAGACCTCTTCCTACAATATTCCTGCCTCTGCCAGTATATCCCGGACATCTATTAGTAGATACGGTAAGAAGCAGAGTGAAGGGCCTGGAAACGATGGCTCACAGATAGTGACTGGGCATTGCTCCTGCTGCACTGCACATTTTAGAGCCAGCCTGGAGCTTGCAGCTTTCCTTGAGGAAAGTATCTTGATGGGGCTGGTATTGAAGCTGCCTTTGTTGCAGGAGGGCAACACCTTAAGGGAATTAGGTGGGGACAAAGCAGCATCTTCCCCCAAAGAACCACACCACCTCAGCCAAAATGAAAGTACGTTCATGTGCCAAGCAGAAAAATGTCCTTGGCTGCTGGTTTTTTTGCAAAGCTTTTCTGTCTATGAGCAGAACAGCAAAAAGACCAGAGAAGCTGAGAGGAGGGAAAAGGAAGTGCCAAGCGCATGAGCAGCCTTTGGAAATGTGGGTCTTGGAAAAGCCCAGGGAAAGGCTTTTGGCTCAGAGGGGCTGGATGCTGCAGAGCACCCATGGGGCTCCTGCTGCAGGAAAGCAGCTTTGTGCCCCTCGCCTGTAAGCAAGACTGCACAAGAGAAAAGCCTGATTCCTTCATCTATTTCTTCTTTAAGTGGAGGATCCTGAATTCTTAGCTAATGGGTCAAAAATGGGTAACGGCAATCTTAACTCGGCGTGCTTGGATGTGCACTCCTGGGAATTAATTATTTGCATAATAGCAGGGCTCAGCACTTCACAGAGGGTCCCTGAAGACGCTGCAGCCTGAGTAAATGAGTCTGCGAGGTGCCAGGTGTGCATTTATAGCACTAAATCCACAATAATGGTAATAATATACTTCCATAAAAGGCAACAGTGGCAAAATCTCTAGTGCACTGATCTTTCGTTATCTTTCATTTTACAGAGTGTTTTACAAACGAGAGGTCTCCTGACAGGCCCATCTCCTCCTCTTGTTTATAGCTCCCAAAATAATGGTTTTTTTTCTCGAGCAAAGGTTCTGAGGAGCTGTCCACAGGAGAGTCCTTAGGCAAAAGCCAGGAGAAAAGGCATTTCTCCTGGCGAGGTGTAGTCCACCTGACTTCCCGTGCTTCAGGTGATGGAAAAACCGAGGCTGGGTCACACAGCCTGAGTCCTCAGTGCTCATTGATCTATGTCAGATGGAAAAGCTTTTGCAAACTACCAATATGAACTATCATTGCTCATGTTAAGATTAATACTTCTAATTGTGCAGACAGAATTTAAATGAGATACTTATTTACTTCCCCCATTATATATCAGTACAGAGCTATATTTAAAAATAGAATTACTCGATGCTTTCCTAGCTGTCCCCCTGTCTGTCTCTTTAATTATATCAGTTGGAGTACTCATTTATCTAAGCCTTAATCAGGGATGAAAATCTAGCTAGTTTGGTAATGACTTGCGTATTTCCTTCGGCTGATTTATGATTGATCCCCTTACTCTCGATGAGGAGGGTGAGCTGTGAATCGGAGGCTAAACTTGAGAAAATGCACAAGGTTCCCAGAGAACAAAGAAATTAAGTAAAAGGAAGAAAAACCCAACAACACATGCTTGTGCTGTTCAGCCCCATATCTCGGCTTGAAGACACCGTGGATGGGATCCAAGGAGGCACATTCTTTGGGAAGTTAAATATATCTCACATCCCTCCATGGTTTCCAAGCAATTAAGGGAAAAACCTTTGTCTGCTCCCCTTCAAGCTCCCCATTCCTGCAGGACTGGCCTCGGGCTCTGCAGTCGGTGCTCAGCTCGAGCCCTTTTTGCTCTAATGAAAACCTCAAGAACAAGGACAGCAGTTTCTTCTGCCCTTTGTGCTGATTCTGCCAGGCAGCTTGTTATTATTTACAAAATACTGATTATCAGGGCTCCAGTGCTGCAGGAATTGGTGCCCAGGGTTAATGTGCATGAGCTGTAACTCATGGAGAAATCTTGTATGGACCTGCACTACTAAGTTCACATAAGTAAAAGAGGTGAATGGAGCAGAACAGTCCCATGTCTGAGTGTGAAAACAGAAAGGCTTGAGTCTGAGGAACTCTATTCAGAGAAGACCAACACATATCTTTGGCAAATGCCAAATTTTGTTGGTGCCTAGGTTGTATTACGTTTCATTACTCCATAAAAATCCAGTGCAGATGATTTTGGCATTCGTGAACACAGCGGTATCACTCAGAAGAGACAGGGAAATGAAAAAGGGGTTTGGTTTGAGCGTGACCGACTTCTCTCCCCATCACACAGACTCCACCTTCCGCTACACCGGCAGCCCCGACAGCCTGCGCTCCCGGGCCCCCATGATCACCCCCGACCTGGAGAGCGGAGTCAAGGTCTGGCACTTGGTCAAAAACCATGACCACGGAGACCAGAAGGAAGGAGACCGGGGCAGTAAGATGGTGTCTGAGATCTACCTGACCAGGCTATTAGCTACAAAGGTAACTGCCATGCATGAAATTCCCTTGGGAAATGCATAGGGACCCTTTAGGCACACTTGCCGGGTGTCCTGTGCAGTCCCTAATGGTGCTCAGCTCCCAGGGGGTGAGGGGACTGTCCCTGCCAGGCTTTCCCGGGCCCCAGGGGTTGGGTGGCTCCTGGAGCAGCAACAGAAACAGAGCCCAGATTTCCTCACACTGCAAGGTGATTGCTGCAATACTTGATTCCTCTGCATGGTTTTAAAACACAAAGAGTTGGAGAGACGCAGCACTGCCTGTAAATACTTAACTGGTTTCCTTGGCCAGAGAGAGTTTTCCTGCCTTTCACCATGTGTTCATCACTGTAGATAATGCAGATTTGCTTTTGAAAGCAAAAGAAATTGTTTCAGGTTAGTAACAAAGAGTAAGCGCGGGCGTGAGTAGCTGCAGGCTGGAGCGCTCCCCCGGGGTCCTCCAGCAGCGCAGTCAGCGTTCGTAAAGACCCCGACCTGACTTATTCCTGCGGGGTCCGTGGCAGCGCTTTGCAGGGCCGTGCAGAGCTGGCGATACCATCTGGCATCCCCTCCGACCACCGCTGCTTAGCCAAGCGTGCGCCCGTCCCTCCCTTCACCTTCTCGGTTGCTGCTCCCATTAGGGTACGCTGCAGAAATTTGTGGACGACTTGTTTGAGACGCTGTTCAGCACCGTGCACCGCGGCAGCGCGCTCCCACTGGCCATCAAGTATATGTTCGATTTCTTGGATGAGCAGGCAGATAAGCACGGCATCCATGACACAGATGTGAGGCACACATGGAAGAGCAATTGGTAAGAATGGAGGAGGAGGGTGGAAGGGGGGCAAACCTCAGTATTGAGCAATTACCTGTGTCCTGGGGAAAAACAGAGATGGGGAAGAGCTTTGGGAAGGCTGGGAACAACCAAGTCCCGTAGCTCCAAAGCATGAGATGTACCACGAAGCCACGCTGATGCTTTCCAACCAGCACCGCCTCTGCCCCCGTGCAGATGTGGCAGTCGGGTTTGATCCTGGTTCGTGCTGAGCCCCGTGCATACGCGAGCTGAAACCCCGGTGCAGTGTTAAACCACGAGCCTGGCTATCTGCGAGTCCTCTACCCGGGTGGGAGCTGGGCACTAGCCTCAGGCCGTAGATCCACACATCTGGACTTTGGAAATCACTGGCTTTGCAGAGCCGGTCTGGTAGCTGGAAGCAGGGCTCCGTGCTTGCACCACCCTGCCCGTGCAACCGTGCTGTGGCACGAATGTCGGTGCAGGCTGGAGGGGGAGATCTCGGCGAGCGGCTGCACCTTCCCCATCGTTTTGGGCAGCAGCTGGAGCAGCTGGGGAGCGGGAGAAGGGGGCGAGGGGGGAAGGATCCAGCCCCGCATGAGGCCAACGTGGACTGCAGCAGGGTTCAGCTTTCTCCGAACAATGGGAACTCTCACGTCTCTGCCTCTGCTGTTATTTTAGGATTAAAAGCTCCGTGGGTTAGAAATTTACCTCTCTGAGGAAGGAAGAAAAGCACAACAAATGGTTGCTCCCTGAAGACTTTGTATTTTCCCCCGGCTCCCTCGTGGTTTCAAAGGCCTCTAATCATCACGGCTGCCAAAGCTGGGTTCCCCGCTAAGGCTGTGGGAAGCTAAAAACAATTTATTGAAAGCCTTAGAAGAAGGAGTTATTAGGATAAAAACTCCAGAATCACAAAAAAAGATGAGACTTCGTAAAGCAATAAAAAGGAAAGCGCTGACCAGCAGAGTTTGCTCTGCCAGAGCCATCAGACCACACGAGCCCTGGTCCTTCCTTCTGCCCCGGGGCTTGGGGGGCTCGGGAGAAGGGCGAAAATTCGGTCTCTGAACTAACAGCTCTGCTGAGCACTTCACTTGGCTGCAGCGTTCCCAGAAAGGGGATTTTGGTGGGGAGATGGGAGAAGGCTTATGCCACTGGAGCAGGTCAAAGCAAACGGGGGCTTGGAAGGGAGAGCTGGGGTAACGGGGAGCTGGCACTGCCAGGGACGCGGCTGAGCTGCTTGCCTGCAGTGCAGCAAGAGTTAAGGCTGAAGTCTTCAGTGCAGCTAGCTGGATAGACAGAGAGAGCTGAGACTTGAAAGGTAATAGAAAGCAGCAGCTGTTTTTTTGATCCTGCTATACAGCCGAAGAAAAAAGGAATAATAATTCCCCTTTGATTGCAAAGGCCTCGGGATTTGGGGACAAAGCCTCTGATGCCTGCTGCACCGCTCGCAGATGATGGACTGCGGAGTGGCCGGGCAGCGGCTGATTAGCGCGGGGGCGGCAGTGCCGCTGCCCCGGGCCCAGCCCCGTGCCGCGGACTCCCACTCTAACCAACTCAGTTTAATGGGCTCCTCGCGGAGCTGCTCACCCAGCACCGCCGAACGCTGCTCAGCCCTGCCCTGGCGCAGGCAGCCTGCCCTCGGCGCCTGCTGCCCGCCTGGCTCTCGCCTCCTTCGCCTTTCCGTGCAGGATCAGACCCCAGAGCGGCTCCCGGGGC
Source organism: Haliaeetus leucocephalus (assembly GCF_000737465.1). Lineage (NCBI taxonomy): Eukaryota > Metazoa > Chordata > Aves > Accipitriformes > Accipitridae > Haliaeetus > Haliaeetus leucocephalus. The sequence continues at coordinate 2,080,820 of NW_010972504.1, forward strand.
GCGCAGGGCAGCGGTGTCCAGCCCAGGCGTTGCGGGACCTGTCGCAAGCAATCCAGGCAGGACTGGGCTAACTGGTGTTTGAGGGACCTGGCCCGGCTCCTAGTCAGATTATTGCTGCTTCCCACCATTTGTATTCTGCTTGGGAACACAAACTGCAGCAAGTGTCCTTTCCTAGCCTTTGTCTAACATTTAATTTTGTTTCTTGATTTCCCTACAGCCTCCCTCTCCGATTCTGGGTGAACGTCATCAAAAACCCCCAGTTCGTGTTTGATATCCACAAAGGCAGCATCACGGACGCCTGCCTCTCTGTTGTGGCTCAGACCTTCATGGACTCCTGCTCCACCTCAGAGCACCGCCTGGGCAAGGATTCCCCCTCCAACAAGCTGCTGTATGCCAAGGACATCCCCAGCTACAAGAGCTGGGTGGAGAGGTGAGCAGCAGCAGCATGGGTGCTGGGCTGGTCTGGGTGCTCCGATCCTGTCCGACCTCCTGCGCCGAGCGGTTTTGCTCTCGGTGGCCGATGATGCAGCAGGGTGGCTCTTGCAGCGAGCTGGTGGCACAGCTCAGCCCTACTCAGCATCTCTGCTCGTATTTTCAACTTGTTACAGACCAGGATCCTGTTTTGCTAGATGTAAGCATAAAGCGAAATGATGTCCTTTTCCCTGTGTTGTCCTAAAAGTGGATTCATTACCCGGAGTGCGATAGATCAATCTCACACACTCAGGAAAGATATTGCTTTTTATTCGGGCCTGGGTGCTCAGTGGACTTTGCACAAATCAAGCACACCAGATTCATCAGGTGTGTCCCTTTTGTACAGTAACAACTGCATCTAATTTATTGAACTACTCCTACCTAGTACATATTCAAACTCTCTAATGCATATGCATAGGATCGTATAACCATGACACATCAAATGCCTCCTCCGGATGCGCGGGGGTCTCGGGTGGTCTTCGGTGGTCGTTCGGGGAGGTATCCCCTCCTCACTTTGACCGCTAGGTCGCTCTGTAGTGGGTCAATGGTTCCTTTTTCTGCCAAGAGGAACGCACCGTCGATCAGGAAGAATAGAAAGGACCAGGATGATCTTGGCTACTTCTCTGGGTATTATTAAAATTGTTTGAAGTTGAAAATGATTAACTAACTTAATTTAAAACAGGATTTCCTATATCTGACGTCACCTGCAGAGCTTTGTTGAAATCCCAAGGAGAAGAGGGGCGTTTGGAGCCTTCGTGTTTCTCACGGCCTCCCTTGGCCTCTCCTTCCCGCAGGTATTACGCAGACATCGCCAAGCTCCCCGCCATCAGCGACCAGGACATGAACGCCTACCTCGCCGAGCAGTCGCGCCTGCACTCCGTCGAGTTCAACATGCTGAGCGCGCTCAACGAGATCTACTCCTACGTCAGCAAGTACAGCGAAGAGGTGGGTGTCCCCTGGCGGGGGGGGGATGCACGTGCGGCGTGGGAGAGGAGCCGTGCTTCGGCGCGGCAGCGGGTCACGCAGCTTTCCCCCTCGCTGCCCCCCCAGAGCTCCTTCCTCCTCCTCATCCTCGACGCAGCACGACCGTAGCTCGTGCCGCTGCTGTCCCGCTCTGTTCTGTTCACACGCAAAGAGGTTCAGGTCCTGGCCGTGCCCGTAGCATACTTCCCAGGAGGATTGAGAGCTAAAATATTGTGGAAGCGACTGGATTCCTCAGCCTTGGCATACGCCCAGTGCAGCCCACTCCTAAATGCAGTGGAAAATCATCATGACCCAGTGAAGCTCCCCAGAAACATCCCTGTCTTTTGGGAACAGTGCGGTACAAATCCCATGTTGCAGTGACGCAGACTCCTGTTTGCAAAGAATCCCTGGCAGCGTGAGCTCCTTTAATGAATGCATCACTTGAAACCAAGTTCTCGCCATCTGTTCCACCCCTTCATTTCAGTGTAAGAAGAACCTATTTTGCAATTATGTCCGTTAAAAGGAAGGGTTTTGTCATTTAATTGCATGTATGCATTTGTGATACAATGTTACAGCTATTTTCCGATTAGGGCTTAAAAATCTCATAACTTTCATGCTAAACGAGACAAGAAATGTGGAGTCCAAGGTACAAAAGCGGGAGCGATTGTGTTGTGCGGGTAACGTGCACTGAGCAGTCCAACAAATCAACGAGCACGGCTGCGGCATGGCGAAGCGCTCGTCGCGTTGCGTTGCCATTTGTTATTTAAGTTTCACACATCCGCATTTCAAGTTGCTCACATCTTGCTGCCCACCCACCTCTACCACCCCCTCTCGCACACTGACTTCTGTCTCTTTTTTTCTCCCTTTTTATGTTTTCTATACCAGCTCATTGGGGCTTTGGAGCAGGATGAACAGGCACGTAGGCAGCGTCTGGCATACAAAGTAGAGCAACTTATTGGTGCCATGTCTATTGAGAGCTGAAGAAAGGTTGCGGTGCTCACGGACGGCAAAGGGCAGAGGATTGCACGGACTCTCGGGAATTAAGAGGGAGAACAAGCAAGAAAGGCGCCGGACACATATAAATACCAAGGCTCTTCTCGGGGGAGCAGAGACTGGCCCAAGGACTGACTGTGTTCAAAATCATATAGGATCTGGTTTGAAAAGGCAGGAAGAGAAAAAGAGAAAGCATCTCAATCAAAGTCAAATCAAGATGGATCATTTTTTCGAGCATACATAGAAAGAAGGAGCCTGGAAAGTCTGGATGTCTCCATGACTGCTGCTTTGCATGAAAATTGTTTGATGTATATTAGAAAATAAAACTTTATTTAAAGGTTTTTTTTTAAAAAAAAAGAAAAAAAAGGAGAAAAAAAAAAGAAATAGAGCAAAAACCACAGAGGCCACAGAGATAATCCTGGCAACAAGGTTCAGCTCTGAATCCTGTCCTCAAGAGACTCCTGAGGACTCAGCTCAAGCATTCTGCGAACGGACTCTTACGCCAATTGGAAAGTTTGGAAAACTGAAATTTTCTTCTTTTTGGGATCTTATAAAAAATATGAGCACAAGTTTGCACCACACCTTTTTACACAAGTAAAATAGCAGTTTAGCCAGAAAATAGTTCAGTGGCTGAGTAACTTATAGGCACTAGAAGGAACTTTACCTGAATTGCAAAACCATCAGATCATCCGACCTGTCTTGAAATCCAGCTTTATCTATGTATTTATATAGTGTCAATATATCTATATTTTTTTTAAATCCCATTTACCGTTGAACAAGGAAAGATCTGGTTTTAAATGCTTTCCCCTTTTCCACCCCTGTTCCGCCTCGCCGGGCACCGGTGCCGCCGCGGTGATCCGGCAGCGTCCCGCGCGGCGGCGTGGCCGCAGTGGTGCCCGGCCACAGTCGGCGCGTTGCCGGTTTCTGCAGGTACAATTTGCGCAGAAGCGACCGGCTGCCCTCTCCCCGTCGGGCAGAGCTGGGATGAAGCCTCCTTGGTTGCGTTTTGGTGGTAGTTTCTGGCAGCCACCTCTGATTTCTTGCAGTAAAAACCAACAAACCCCCAATGTTTACAGTGAGCGATACTTGAAAAGACTCGACGTAGCGAGATGAGATATTTATTGCTTTTCTGTTTGGCTTGCAGAGTTGATCAGCACAGGCTCCCTTTGAGTTTCTCTGCTAGCATTCGTGGTGTCGCCCGGGGTCAGGCGCAGGACTTGTATTTCCACTGGGGAGGGGAAAGAAATCTTTGCTCTAGGCAAGGGAAAACCTTAACCAGCACTCCACAGGCCAGCTAGCACTGTCGTCTTGTCTCTGTCTCGGCGTCTCATTGTGATATTTGGTTCCTTGCTGGCCCCGACAGGCACATGTTCTTGTGGCCAGTGACAGGCAAATGTTTGTGAGTGTTATTTCTTTCAAAGACACCAAAGCTTATGTGTGTCCCTTTGTAGAGTGCCAGGAGGGGAAGGAATGCTGTAAATATTTCTCTCTGTAATAAATATTGATATTTGTGCAGGCTGCAGTGGGGAGGACAGGGTGATTAGGTCTAATGGAAATACAAGTATTGACTGCATGAGCTTGGCAGTGGCAGCAAAATAGCTCCCGGCTTCTGCTCAGCCCTCCCAGGCAGTGCCATGCCAGGCTGGGAGCTTAGTTTGCAGCTGGTGTGTGTCGAAGGAAAATCCATTTTCATATCCATCCCAACTCCTCCACCGTTCCTGCCCAGAGGAGCCCGGGAGGGTCACCGCGGGCTCCCTGTGCACTGGGAGAGCTGCCGGCTTTTGGTCTCGAGACGCAGTTCTAAGGGGAGCCAGCAACAGGGGAGGGGAGAAGCATGTAGAGAAATACTCAGGAAACTTGTTGTTTTAATGACCGTTCAGTAAAAGCCATGCCGAGTCCGCTTTCTTTTGGTAATCCACTTTTGTGAGTTTCTCTAGGCCCTATTAATACTCTGGAAGAAAATACTAATGATAATGATCAACATTGTGCAATAAGTTCTTGACATTTACAACAGCCTCAGCCTTTTAACTGGAGGGCTTGGATTTACTGAGACATGGAGACAGCTGGCAGAGACAGAGCAACTGAAAGCAGAGCAGGATTCGTACTGCCTGTTGTCGGGAGAGTTCCCTTCCCAGGGATCCTTCTCCTGCGCAGTGAATCTAATTTCAAAGACAGAAAATGTGCAAAGGTCCGCGTTGTCCTATTAAAGTCTGGCATCCCAGTGCCGCGGACGTGGTGAATGAGCCGTCATTGTGGCAGCCGCCAGCCTGCCCTGCTCTTTGCTGCTGGTGTTACAGGGGATTGCAGAGTGTCAGGTTTTGAAATCCTCCAAGGCTCATTTTTTACGGGTTTCTGTTACTGCTTTTCACAGTGATCCGGCATGAAGCTTATGTGAGTGGTTTCCAGATCTATATTCTAGTTGTGGTCATTGTTTTGGGTATTCAGATCGTTCACCAAATTCTTATGGTACTCTGAAACCCAAAGAAAGCATTCCAAATGGCTTCGAGATGGTTTCCAAACACTCCTAAATATTAGTCTGAATAGTTATCTCTGCAGGATTCACAAAATATGACTGCTGCCCAAAGCAAAGACCTGGCTTTTCATCACCTGGGTGCTGGTGAATGTGTGCTTGCCCTACAGCCCGCGTCAGGCCCTCGTGGTCCTCTTTTCTTCACATCTATTGGAGAGGCCTTTGCGTAGCTGCTTTTAAGCCTACTTTCCTCCTCCTGCTCTCTACCTTCTGGCCAGGAGCATCCCATAAACGAACATTTTGTCATTCCCCCCTCCCCAGTATTTTCTCAGCAAAGGCGGAGGTCCCCAAGCATCCCCTGGGTACCCTGGCAAGGGGTTTGCTGGGCAGTGCTGAGGGTGGGTGCTGCAGCGACCCAGCAGCAATGCCAGCGATGCCGGTGACCAGTCTCTTCCACGTCTTGGCTGCTTGGCTGGTTTGCCCTGTAACAGCCTCTCCCCCTTCCCCTGGCAGGAGCCTGGGAAAGGGCCCGTAAACTGGGATTATCCCGGAAGGTAAAGATGAGGGGGAAAAAGAAAAAGAATTGCAGAGCCCGGAGGGATTGGTTTGTGAGCAAGGATTAAAAGAATCCAACGTGTCCGTGCTGGCTAAACGCGGGGTCTGTATTCCATGAATACACCAGCGCGCCAAGCGGAGAAGGGGACAACAGTTTATTTTCTGTGCTGTGGAAGGAAGGTGAGCAGAGGAGAAAAGGGAAAGCAGCAGGAGCACTTTGCAAACCAGTAAGCTATTACACTTTTGACTGACTTCCGAGGGAAGCAGCAGAAACATCTCTTCTTCCATCATCTGAAAAGGCTTTAGGAGGATGGCATAGGGAACAGCATGGTGCTGACTGGAAGGGGTGGCCTATAAATAATCTGCCAAGCGTCTACTTGTGGTGGTCGACATGAATTACGGATCTTTACAGGCAATTATACGGAATGAAGCAACATATCCCCTTGGGGCAAAGTGCTTGTAATCTATTGCCCTGTTTGCATCCAACTTTTCAGTTACTCCTTTGGGAAGAGGAAGCCTCAGATCTCAAAATGGCATTTTCTTCGCACTTGCAGCAAACTGGACTCGAGGTTTGGTCAGGAGGGGGCAGTGACTTTGCCTTAGATGAAACGATTTCACATCCCTCTCATTGCCCCCTTCCTCCTGCAAGGCCAGTTGGTGTTTTGATTCTCCGGTTCACTTCGTTTCAGGTATTTTGACATCAAAGTGGGAGACGTCACTTCCCGGAATCTCTCTGCCTGGTGTCACTGCTTAAATAATTCCATTTAATCTTCTGCTCATGAGCTATCAAAGCACCCACTCCAAGGGGGAGCAAGGTGCTAATCAAACGCTTCTCCACCTTGAAAGCCTTTATTAAAAACCCATATACAAGAGTCTAACTTATAGGCAAGCTTGTCTCCGCATGAGCCCTGCTGTGGAGCAGCCCACCAAAGTACAGAGGATGTGGACGTCAAGTGGTCCACGCTTTGCCATAAAGGATGAATTTATGTTTAAAGGAAGGCAGAAGAGATCAGCACGGCCAAAGTGCTGGAGCCCCAGTGGGATCCAGCACGGACCAGTCCGCAGCTGCGTGAAGACCCACCACGGGAACCAGCGCTGAGAAATAAAACCGCAGCCACGGCCTCACTGCTGGTGGGCAGCAGCATCCCCGGCAGCACGCGTGGCGGGGAGGTTTCTCCCCAAAAGTGGCTGGACGTGGCCGTGCCGGACGGCAGTGCCTTCCCGCAGAGTCTCGGTGCTGCGACACAGTGGGGATGGCGAGGGCAGCCGCTCGACGCGGTGGCAACAGAGACCTTCATCACAGCAGTGCCTTCAACACACTGTCTTAAAATCCTCACGGCCCGTCCCCACGTAAGTTCTCTCTCCTACCTTCAGCTGGACTTCACCAAAAATGTTGTAATGTAGGAAACAAGTTGGGTGGGTGTGCGGAGGACAAAAGCAAGAGGGCTTAAAGCTCTGGGGTTGCGTCCCTGCACGCTGCCGACTCTGAGCGCCTCGGTGTGAGTCGTCTAAGTCTGCCTGGAAAGGGTCAGAGCGCTTCCCTCCTCCGGTGGGCACGACCTACAAGCGAGGTCTTCTTTCCAGAAGTCCCACGCAGCCAGCGGGGATGAGGAGCGCCGACCTGCCCGCTGCCCTCGCTGTCCCCCTGGGCAGCAGGTTGGCAAAGGGCAGCGCAGCTCCCGGCACGGTCCCTGTGATGCTCCTGTCCCAGCCTGTGCCTCGAACCTCTTCCCTGGCAGCAGCCCAGCCACGTTCTCACCGGTCGCTGGCTCTTCTCCATCCAGTTTGCAGTGCTGTCAGAGCTCACCTGTCACGGGGACTCAGCTCGCCAAACTAAATGAAACTAAAATAGACTGACTTGAATAAGCTGGGACATCAGGGGAAGCTCACGAGAGACTGTACCCTGGAGAGAAGGAAAAGCGTTCAGAGAAGGATAAATAACTGACATCAAAGATGCATTAAAATGCCACAAAGCATTCAGCCATCCTATTTCAGAATCGCATTGGTACCATAAACCGCAAGCCAATAACGCAGGGAGCTGCGACGTTGTATATAGTTGCATACTAGGTAGAGCTAGGTGAGCAGTCCCGTCTGTTTAGTGAATGTGTCTTCGGTGAAAACGCCCGCATCTCCCCAGCCTCCTCCCAGCCTTCGCCCGAGGCCACTGAGACCGGTGGGTCAGAGGCTGGAGGCAAAGCACTGGTGACAGCTATGAGGCCACCCAACACCCGTATGGATGGGATGGTGGTGTGGGGTTTTTTTTATTAAACATTCTGTGGGAAATAATCAGAGTAAAAGACACCAGTGTACACTGCGAAGAAGGTGCCATTCAGGATCCGCTGAGCTGAGCAACCCTGAATGTGCAATTTAAATGTAGGTCAGCCAGATTAGTTTTGAAGGGGAAGAGGATGGGAGTCCTCAAACCAATTTTTGCTGCCTGGAAGGCTTTGCGCAAAGCCTCTGTTTGCCATGAAAAATCCCCAGCTTCGGGCAGAGGTCCTGTTCTGGGTAAGGCACGGCACAGAGGCCAGCATCCCAGCCGCAGGCGGTACCTATTGCCTTCCTGGCTCCTAGCAGAAAACTCTGGGTCTCCGGCACGCATCCTGCAGCCCGGGGTGCTTGCTGGGTGCCGGGGACCGTGCCGGGGGTGGGAGGTGGGGAGGCGAAGGCAGTGGGGCAGCACGGGACGGCAGAGACCAACTGCTCCCGTGCTTGGAAAAGCAGCTCCTCGTCTCGCCCGGGCGTCTGCGCTGACGTTGCTGCTGCGGTTGCAGCGGGAGCAGCTCAAATGCAGCTGAAAGTGTTTTGGCCGTGCGGTGAGCACGGCGGTGTCTGTGTGCTTGTTCTTTCAGATCTCCGTTTGCCCCTGTGTTACCCATTCCTCTCCTCCTTTCTTTGTAAAAGTGGAATATAATACTGTTCCTGCAGCGCATGAGAACATGCTCAAAAGACCTGCAGGGTCCATCCAATTGCATGGACAATATCCCAAACTCTCTGGGCCTCCTGAGGCTGCTGAATCAAACACGAGATCTCCCGTATGGCCTTTCCTTTGAGATTTTTAATACCTCTATTTCAAATAAGCTTGGAAGTTTATGCAACAGCTTCTCCATCAGATGTTCCCATCTCATGGACTGAGCAGCAGAAAGGTGCACCTGCAAGAGGAGCTGTTGGAAGGAAATTAGCTGATGAGCTGATTTTGCCACGTTTTTTCATAGCTTCAGAAGATACTGCAGTAGGATGTCCTTCTCTTATTGATGAGTGTTTCTGTGTTAATGGCACTTTGGGGGCCGTTACGAGAAGCGGTGGGAAGCAACAAGGGGAAGGGAATGTACAGGTACTAAAACTTCTGGAGTCCCCAAAAATGTCACAGAATGTAGAGGTATCAGCCATGGAACAGATTCTGATTTCTTCTGCCCCCCTCCTTAAAATAAACACATGCCAGCTTTAGGGGATTTGTGTATTGGCAGGAATAATGAATTGATTTGTATCCGTACCCATTCCACCGTATCGTTCTCTGGCTCCTCCCCTCCCCGTTATACTTGACACACTGGAGTTCTGTATTATATTTTTTTTTAAGATGATTGTCTGTTTTTTGTTGTTTTTACAAGTGTTGTGGAAAAAAATGTAAGAAAGTTTAAGTATTTAAAAATGTTCCAAGGAAAAAGGGGGTTTTGTTATTATTCTAATATATTATTGTGTACCTATTGTAAATATGAAACACTCCTATTTTGCAAGCCAAGGACTCACTTTGTACTGTTGTTATATATAAATAAAGTTTACTGGTTAAAAAAGCCCTCCTGTGTGGGTCCTTATTTTCTAACATGTGGTGTGTGGCATTTATTGTAGAAGCTGAGTATACTGGTGAGAAATATTTACTCACTGAATCACACCAGCAATAAATGGGTAAGTGGAAATTTGGAAATAACGCCTGCCTAGCGAAGCCAGGGGTGCAGCTGGGCTGGATGGGGGTCTGGGATTGCCCCTGGCCTCCAGCCTTTGAAAAGCAACTTCTACCTTTGCAGCAGGGAAAGTTTTTCCAGGAGTAAATGAAAAGCAAAGTGCGGTAGATGTGGGGAAGCTCTGAGGGAGAGAGCGATGCTGCTCCACGAGCGGGGCAGGTGAGGCTGTTGCCGTCCTCGCTGGCCTCTGCTCTTCGAGAGCTGTCAGCGCAGAGTTTTAGCATCGTTGCTAAACGGCCTCAAGCTCAGAAATGTCCCGTGAGATGTGCTAGTTCATCATCTCAGACAAAGGGGTCGAAGGGCTGAGCTGTCTCTCCGAGGAGCCGCGGTCCTTGCAGGCAGGAGAGGGCACGCAGGCAGCCTCACCGGCTGCGGGAAACACTGGGCACTTCCACTCCAGTTCGGGAACGAGCAGGCAAATGCTGTTTACAAATAAAAAGCCTGGAAGAGTTCTTCATGGTTTCCCCTCCTTGAAATTATCAGTCCTTAAGGTAAAATGCATTTGCTTCCATTTCATAAATTCAAGCTAACGTTTTAGCAAACGCTGAGAGGCATCTGCTGAGTAGTAGGAATCAGCAAGTGACTTCTTCAGCAGCTGTCTGTCAACTTTAATGACCAATATGGTTGCAATTACAGCAATGAACTTTCTCTAACAGCCCAAAATTACTCTGGATGATGATAAGTGACAGAAAAATGGAGACCCTTAAGGAAGCATTAAAAAAGAAACATGGGGATCTGGAACAAGAGGTCTTACTGCTTTTTCTGACAGATCTTAGGGTTTTTTTCTTTCTAAATGAGGTACTAAAAGGGATAAATCTAACCCAGAAGGGGAAGGCATGGCACACTGTGGATCACAGCAGGGAGTTCTGTGCTGCCCCAAGATGTAGTTTTTATACAGACATTTGACACCAAGTCTGCTTGTTTTAGTGTAGTGCTAATAGGGTGATGGGAAGCTACTCCTATTTGAAGCTAATGCAAATATATCATGTCAGTGTGGCAGTCTGCTCCTCCGGCAGGTCATTTTATCTTATTTTCCTCAAATTGAGAGCAAAGCTTGACATGAACCTTAGAAAGGCAGTTGGGCCACATCCTGCCATCTCCCACTTTGAACCAGTAGATTTTAACCCTGGCAGATTGATCCCATGGGCTCTCTCAGCTCTGTTGCTGGTGGTCCTGTAATCATTCCAGTGCTGAACTGGTCTGTGTCAACCCAATATTGAGTGAATTTTCACATGATTTGTGAAGTTAGGGAACAGAAGAGGAGGTGATTGTTTTTCACTTGTGCCTTGGGTTAGCCTAAATTTATACCAAGAATAAAATATGAACTGAACTGAGGTTCCCAGAGCTTTCCTGAGGGCTGGAGGAGAGGGTAAGGTGTTTTACAAGGGACCTCCGGAGATGCTGATCCCTGTGCTGACTTGCTTGTGGCCATTGCGTTGTAGTAGAGACGCTGGAGGCAGGCAGCAGGACAGCTGCTGGCAGGAAGCATTTCTGCTCCATGTGCCACCTTTGAGAGGTTATTGACTCCTCCAGCTCAGCAAAGGGAAAAGAAATTTCAACGTGAATTGACAGCATTGACCATGGGGTCATTTGTATTCATCTGCACCTTGTTAATATAGTTAATATAATAAGTATACTCAACTAAAAATTACATTTTATCTGGCATGCACTTCACAGGGCTTTATTGGCACTGACAAGGTCAAGTGATGCTTAATAATGGTTATATAAAATGCAGATGGCTTAGATTCCTCTATCATTTCCTATGTCCAGTGAGTGTAGAAGAGTGAAGAGCCACAAACACCCTTCGGAAGGCATCACTAAAACAGCAGGTTTGGACCTTACTTGGGTAAGGTTGTGGGTCCCAGCAAATGTCCCTCCAAAAGGCTGCTGTTACAGCGTTGAGCTGGGGTACCGCAGCTCTGCAGACCGCCTGGGGCAATTTTTCTCTCTGAAACAGCAGCAAAACAGCTTTGAGTTTACTCCCCCCCCCAATTTTAGCTTTGTCTGGGCTCACCCTCTGCATCCCCTAGGCCAGCTTTTATTATTTCACCTTCTGAATATATGAGATTGCCCAGTTGCTTAATCACCGTCACTCTGTAAATAGTGGAAAGAGTTTTGGACATCCTGGTGCTGGCTTTTCAAGCCTGGTTATCAGGGTGAGCTAATGGCAGTGACACTTTCAATTATCAAATACAATCATGGCATTAATTGTTTAAATTCCAGCATCTTTTCTCTTCTTAGAGAATGCTAGTGAATGCTTGGCTAGAGGGTGACATAATTGTATGTGATCAGACAGTTATCTTAAACTGGCAATAAAACCCACAAAAATCTCTTGCTTTTTATTCCAATAAGCACGCGTGATCTTGTTACATCTAAATGGCTAACTCATTTGTAATGGAAATTTAGTTTAGTGTTGAGTGGACACTTCACTGCTTAAAATGGAGCACATCACTAATAACCATGCTAAAACTCCTCCTCCCTAATCCTGAATTGTTTCGTGGGACACTCAGGCCCCCTCACCATGCCTGCTATGGTGGCACATTTCCCCAGGTGCCGGGTGTTAATGTTGCTAGCGGGGGCTACTGATCTGACATTAACGGGATGAAGAGTAGCTAATTAATTTAGAGCTCTTCCAGAAGAGAAATCTCATATCTGCTCCAGTATATAGATATGTTTGTGCAGACAAGTTTATATAAAATAATGTGGAAGTATTATAACACAATATAAAATAGATGTACAGCATAATACAACGTGAATGTGTCTATATCTATTTGTATCAAGAGTACACCCCAGGGTTCATGTTAAACTTAAAATTACAAATATTGATGCCAAAATAAAGGATTTGGTTTTAGTTCAAAATAATACTTATGAAAATGGAAAGCACTCAGGCTTTATTGTCGCTTCATAATTAACTCCAGTGAAGGAATCTAATTACAAATGTTCAATGCTGCCCTATGGCAAAATGTCTGAGAAAATGGAAGGAGGATGGCCAGGCTTAAATAACTCAGGTAAAAATTAACTCCATGGTAATATTTGATAATTAAGAATGGCTCTATCAGCTTGCCTGGGTATTAATGAATTGGGCTGTTCTTTTCACATTTGATTACTGGAGCTTTATGACTGCCATTTTGCCCTTATTGCTCCTGGAAATAAGCTTGTCTATGGCCTGAGCACCAGGAATAATGTTTGCGGGTTTATAAATAGATCCCGTTCGTCCAGACTTTCTTCAAGGCAAATTTTGGAGCTCCGTAATTGGGTCCACATGGGGTTGTGCATGTGTCCTTCCTCGATGCTTCGAGCTTATCTCATACCATCTCTCTTTTGGAGGAGGCTGGGGAGGGAGCAGGAGGCTCTCTTAGCAGTATGAAATACAAAACATGGGGTTTCTGCTTTGTAACTCACTTAAAGCAAAATCAGCAATGATTATTATAGTTTGGAAACTCTCCTTTGCCGTGGTTGCTTTGCTTTGCTCAGCCCTCACCAAGAGCCATGGGCATTTGCCGTTCTCCTTGCAACGACCAGGAGCTCACCTCCATCCCCTGGTGCGCAGAGCTGCCTCCCCGGCAGCACCGGCCCTGCGGGGAGGGGAATGGGGGGGTTGCTCTGGGGATGGAGACCCCCTCCAGCTCCCCCACCTCCCTGCCACCTTCGGCAGGCTACGGGCTAAAGCAAAGAGCCCAGTACCGGGACCTCCAGCTCCATAGACACAAAAGCTGGAGATACCGCAGCCTCCCGGTGTTTCAAAGCAATAAATATCCTCCGTTTACTCCTGCAGTGGGGAGAATTATTCTCCCCTGTGGTTCGCTCCCAGCTTTGCTGCTGCCTTGCCATGTGAGCAACCTGCCTCTTTCCCCTCTGAAGAATACAACAGAGCCACTTCCCACCCCTTACGCAGTTGTTGGGAGACTTAATTATATTTTGAGAGCCTCAGATGAAAGGCACCGCACAAGCACCGGAGACTAATACATTCATTAGCCGCGTCCCCGCTGAGCGCCGGGGTTGGCTCTGGACACACGCGCCCTTGGTGCTAAGGCGGCAGCGGGCGGCCGAGGAGCCGCTGGGATGCAGGACAGGGCTGCACCGAGCCGGCTGGCTCTGCACGGCCACATTGTCATTCTGCTCCAGCCGCTGCTGGCCGCCTGGAGAGGAGAAAGCATTTTCTCTTTTGTTAGCGCTCAATTAGGCTGAGCTTTGAGGAGAAGATATAAATGCCTAAAAGTTCTTTCTTTTTTTTTTTTTTTTTTTTTTGCCGTGTTCAGCTTCCACAAAGGGAAGTGTTGGGATGATCTCGGGGCGGGGGAGAGTTGCTCTTGCATGAGTTTTTAAGCATCCTTTTGACGTTCATTTGATTTTTGCAGCGGGAACCTGCAATCTCTCTGAGCTCGCCACAAAGGCATTGCCTCAGGCTGTACAGGAGTTTATAGACTAGGTCACAGACCTCATGCATATTTTATATGTGCTCAAATAGCATTTTAGCCTATGACAAGCACAGGTCAGAGCGCCAGCACCCTGCCCGGGAGGGAAGTGGCTCAAGGCTAGTCACACAGAACAAATACACCAAACAAATAGATCAAGCACCAGAAAAAAACTCAAATCCACTTTGGGAGAGAACTCAGAGTATTGCTCTGTGTGTGGCCTGGCCTTTTTGCCTATACAGGTAGAAGCGGGAGGATGGCCCAATACTTCCAGTAGGATTATATGCTCTGCTGGCTGTGACACTAGCAGCAAAATAATGGCCCTGGCCAGCAGCTCCTATCATGCTAATGGGTGAGCTTCACCTCTCCCACTACAGCTATATAAAAGAGATCAGTGTTTCTAGAAGCTAAGTCACCCCAGCTCAGCTAAATCACCTTCCAGAGATGCTGTAATTCCTTGTCTGGTACACGAGAGCAGTATTCCTCCCGCTGGGGCAGGAGCCGGAGCAGCAGGGCGCTGTGGGGGCTCAGTGCGTGCTGGCATGGCAAGGCTGTAGGGAATGCATCCACAGTGGTCTCAGCACTGTACTAATTGCAGGTCTCAAACAAATACCTCATTTACACACACACACAAATAAATTGACTGCCTTTTGATACGGAGCTGTTAAGTGGGGAGCTCTGCGGGGCTCTCGCTGCCAAGGATGCACCTCTGAAACAAGGCAGAATCTCTTTCTCCATCTGCAGAGGAGCAGCGAGGAGCTGGCTGGTGGGGAAGCTGATACCCCAGTGCATGGGCTGGAGGATTAGCAGGTTGGTAATGGATATGGGTTGAGTAATAATCTGTGGAGTGATTAATATGGATATGATTTTTGGATTAATAAGGATGCAGCAGAGCTGTCTGCTCAGGAAAGATGTTCGCACTCACCAGTTTGAATGCAGTGACCGTTACCTTAATGCTGTGATTAAATCCACATTTAAGACACCTCATTAAATTAGACTGTAAGAGTGAATTCTTATAACCCGCAGCAAGAAATATATTCAGGCCTCGTGCGTGAAGAATGCAAGAAGATCCCTGGAGAGCCTCTGGGAATGTGTCTTACAGCTGCCATGGGCCAGCCCAGCCTGGCACGTAACCCTGCACCCAGGCACCGCTCGCAGGTGTTTCTCTGCCATCTCCTTCACCGCCGTCTTCGGAGCTGCCGCCCTCCGGCACGGCTCCTGACCGTGGGCACACAAACACGAGTCGCTTCTCTGCAGCTTTGTTACCTTCAGTGAACTCAGTTCCGCTGCAGAACGAGCCTCGAGCAAAAGCATCTACTGCGCACCTCAGGTGTGGGGTTCCTGCGATGTTCTGAAGCGGATTGAGTTTTCCCATCTCTGCTGAGCCCTGAAAACAAGGGTGTCCTCCTCACTTCAAAAGGGGGTTAAACATACGGATGGATCCCTGACCTGTCTGGAAAGCACTGACCTAGAAGGGAAGGAGACTTTCAACTGCCTTATTACCTCCCCTGCAGCTCAAAGCTACAGATCTCATCCCTCTCAATTGCCTTTCACCGCTCTCAGGATGAAAGCGGTCTTTGGCAGAGGGGATTTGAGAAGCGAGGGACTGCAAAGCCTTTCCTGCCCTCGCTCCGGTGCAGGCAAGCACCGCTCCCACCCTGCGAGGAGCGAAGGGGACCCACGGCTCTGCCCGAAGCCGGGGTCACCCTTGCACACGTGTGGGCGCACATGCATGCGCCCTCTGTGCGTTTGTAAAACAATCTTTTTAATTTTCTGGTTGGCTTGGCAAACCGCAGCTGCTCCTTCCTCAGAGCTCCCGAGCACATTTGCACAGGTTCCCATTTACATACAGTAGGGCTTTTAATTTCCTTCTCACCGCATGTTTCACGAATAAACCGTCTGAAATACTGCAGATGGCTGGGACGGGGAGCGGAGTGTGGGATACTGGGGGGGAGGATGGAGCCGAGCCCGCAACGTGGATCACACACGTTTCGCCTAACGGCAGAGCCCAGGTTTGTTGCAGCTGCCCCGCGGCGCAGGATTACGCGAGGGTTTGCTCTCCACTTATTTTTGCTTTAACTCAATGGCTTAGCATTTACCGAGACTGAGCCAAGGTGCTTGAGTATTAATTGATTCTTGCTGCTGAGTGCGGCTCATTAAACAGCAGCTTTGGGGTGTAACTGGCAGCTCACCGAGGCAGTAATGAGCAGCACAAGAGGTCCAGGACTGAAACTTCTCTCCTCCAGCATCTGTTATCACAATTACAACCCAAACCCCCAGCAACAGCCACCGAAGGTGCACGCACCCGCACAGAAAACCCTTATTAAGACCAACGGCTCCCCCCGACGCCCCCCCGTCAGGGAAAAGCCGGGATCGCTCAGTTCGCAGCCCCCTGCGCTGGGTTAATTCCCGGCCCCCCCGCAAACCCGGGGGCCGAAGCAGCCCCGGCTCATTCAGCGGCGAAACCCCCGGGGGGGGATGCAGGCTCCCCCCGGGCAGCGTCATTAGCATTCTGGAGCGATTAATACGGTACAATTTGTGCATATGGTGTAATTACGGGGATCATTTCTGCACGCAACTGATGCTAGCAGAGCTCGCTTGCTGCTGGTCCCCCGGTTCCCCGGCGCCCCGAGGGGCAGAAGCAGAGAGCGGAGGAAGGGGGGGGACACGGACACGGACACCCACCGGCACCGGGAGAGGGTTAATGCGAGCGAACAGGGAGCAGGGCAGAGCAGGGGGGGTGCGGGGCTGGGGGGTGCAGGGGGGGGATGCTCCGTGCGGGGTTGCTGGGGCGGGGGGATGCTCCAGCTCCCGGCGGTCTGTCTGCCATCTAGTGGCTTTTCCAGCTTTTTTTTTTTTCTTTTTTTCTGCTGGATGCCCAGCTCCCGGCGCAGTTCCTCCGGCGCTGCAGATCACTCCCGAGATGGGGCAGAAGTGAGGGGCTGGCCAGGGTTCGGAGGGATCAGAGGGACATAAGGCAACAGCAGATTGCACAGGATTAGCGCTTGGTGGGGAGGTCGGTCGGACCTTTATTTGTGAAGCACTTTTCTGTATCATCTCGTCTGGTTCAGCTTTTCGTTGTTTTTGCCTTGAATATGTTCCTGACCCCGTGCACACAGACAATGAAATGCAATCCTTTCCAGTTAAGAAGATGTCAGTGATGAACTCAAGAACAAGGGGTCCAGCCTGACTAATTATCTGAGATGATGTCCTGTCTTTGCAAGACGGTTGTGATCCAGTATGCTGATTTGTAGCTATGAAGCAGGGCAAATGGTAAACAACAACAACAAAAGAAATCCCAGTCTATACGTAGAGGCAGTGGATTGTAAATGGGCTGGCTTTAAAAATATCTGAAAAGCTTGTCCTGGTTGTAAATGCCAAAACTGTGGGCTGGGACATAGCTCTGTGTTTTTCTGCTTCTGAGCTTTAGGGATATTGCCTCGTTTGAAAAAAAGTGCAGAGAAGTGAGAACTTACTTACAAACTCAGTGCCCAGTTTAGAGGTTCTGTGGTGTGGTCCTTACCCCAAAACACTCTAGAGACTTTCGATCGGTCCTTTCAGTTGCCCCGATGCTCTGCACCCTGCAATATCAGGAGCTGGGCATATAACCCGCAAGGGGCAGCCCCTGCTGCAAATATTGGAGTGCTGGGAGAGATGACCCTGCTCCAGACAGGCTGGGAGCCCCTCCGGAGCACAGGGCTATAGCCACGGCTCTGCAAGGACCGAGCAGAAGTGACACTTGTTAAATGAGTGGGATAAAAGTGTTTTCCAGCAAGAGGGTCTCCATGGGCCGCTCTGCGCACGCATGAGCACAGGGATCGTTCGGCTTGTCTCTGCCCTGGCGATGGCTGCTTTTCTCTAGTGAGTGACGGGACCTTCCGCATTGAGTTGAAAACAGCTTGAATTCCCTGAAGGGAACATGCTGTATAAATGTACAAGAATCTTATTTCTAGCCTGGCTTTGTGGTGTTGTTAGCAGAGGCTCTGGAAGGCACAGACATCAGAAGAAATGTGACCCTCTTAAAGGCGGCTGATGATGCAAAGGTCAAAAAAAAGTGATTGACGAGGAGAAAAGTACATGCTAATATTTCTCCAAGAGGAAAAAGAATTACATATAATGGGTGTAATATTCAAAAAGAGCTAGCACATATGGTGAGTGATGCCAGCATTTTAAAGGCACTTAAGCCTTAAATTTCCCCTTGATAAAAGTTATGTCACTCTTACACAGTGCATCACAGTGACATGTTTTATGGGCAAAGTGTCACGCAAACATACCCAAAGGAGAGCAGAAATGCCAGCGTAAACAGCAATGCTGCAGGAGCAGCAGGCGGGGTGTAACCAGCTCCCTGCTCAGGGCTTGCAGCTCTCGCCAGTGGAAGCCTCTCCTGCTTCTTGGGTGATGGCCACTGCAGTAGGTTCCTCCTGAAAGGTGCTCGTCAGAGGTCTGGGGAGAAAGCTTGTGCCTGCTGCAGGGGTTTTTTTGTCCATTTTCCCACAAGCAAGAAAAAACAAATTCCTTTTTCTGCTCTGCCTTAGGCAGTTACCAGCTGGTTTTGATCATTATCAACAGTATCACACCCTCAGCTTGGACATGTCCAAGGGTGGGACCCTTGTAGATCCTGAGCTTGCCTTTTGTCCAAGCTCAAAATTTTTGTGTCAAAGTTCTGTATTGCGAAATGAGGAATAGGAGCTGCTACCAATTCAGTGCTTTAGGCTGGAAAGGGCACAAGATGCCTGGCAGAGGATGCAGCAACGTGATGGAGCACCAAGCACCCACCCCAGCAGGTCAGCTTTCTGTGCCTGAGCAGGGAGCAGGTTCCAGCAGCAGACATGGAGCCTCAGATGCCCTCCTGATTTGTTGGTCTCTAAACTGGGTGCGCAAAAAAATCAGGGTAGTAATCGAAGTGATGAACTTCATGTTTCTCTATCACAATGAAATAATTGTTCTGCCTCAGCATCATTATCCTGCCATTTTTCTGCTCCCATGTCACTTACTGAAAATAAAAGCTCACTTCTTCCATTATAATGAGCTACAGTTTCAATAATTCACAAAGATTTTTACTGGGCTTTATTTTTTAATCTTCATCACAAGGTTATAAAATTTGTGCCACTCTCGTCTAAGTGTTACTGAAGTATCAGCAGAAGGAGAAGGCAAGCACAGATTTGCTGCAGTCCATTTAGTGGGATTTTCTTATCCTGTACTGGAAACTTTCTGAATTATTATTATTAGTAGTAGTAGTAGTAGTAGTAGTAGCTACCATTGGGGGAAGACTAAGACTGGGAGGACAATATGGACTTGGCTTGGGATGGAATTTGGGCCATGAAGATACCATCCAGGTTGCTGGTTTAGAGAGAGCATTTTCTATTCCTGATTACTTTGTTACCTGGAGAAATTAGTGAAGCAGTGTAATCCTTGCACAATTATTCTAGGCTAAAGAAATGCCATGTTTTTCTCTCCCTTTTCTATTGTTTCTTACTGGTTCTGATGTATGATACTTCCATATATGCTCTGTACATATATATTTAATTTTCCATATACAAAGTTCTGTCTGTCTTCAGGAAAAGGATATGGATTTTTGTGTCATTAATCTGGTAACATCTTGAATTATGGTGCTATTTCTGAAAGCTTTCTTCATATATATGAAATGATTATTTGACAGAACAGCAGTCAGTATTGTTGGAATAATTGTTATGCCTGTTTAATACATCAATTTAAGCTGTTATCACGGGTTCTTTGAAATGCTGGATAATTACATGAATAAATACGAAACATTCTATACATGCATCTTAGTGCAAAGTATTGCTGCTGATCTTTTATGAACACAGAGCTAAAAATTACATTTGTGAAAAGAAGAGGGAATCCATGGCACCATGGTGAATAGGTTGGTTCCCTACGTGCGTACCTGAATATCAGGCAATTCAACCATCAGACAAAGAAATAAACTGTCACCACCTCTCTTGCTTCCTTTCTCTCTCCTTTTGGTTTCTTACTTGCTGCTGCCCGGGTCCATGCACAAGAGCTGGCTGAGGCTCCTTCACCTGCAGGTTGCTGAAAATTTCTTTCCAGCTGCAGAGGTTCTTGGGCATCGAATCGAGCCGTGAATCAGGATGATCTGGTACTTATCTCTGAAGCTGGCCATGAGGATGAGGATTCAGAGCAGTGTATCAAACCCCTTACTGCAACGTAGAGACCTCTGCTAGTGATGGCCGGGCATCCTGGGTGGCAGGAAAGCGGCAGGGATGTGGCAGGGATGTGGCAGGGATGTGGCAGGGATGTGGCAGGGTGTGCGGGTCCCCGACCGCAGGCTGGGGCTCTGGCTGGGAGCTCCAGGCGCCGGTCGGCTCCTCCGCATCCTCCTCGTGCCCTGATGGCACAGCGCATCCTTAAAACCACGGGATCGTCTGGTTATTTCCATGACTCCCGTTAAAATGAGTTTGCTTAATCAGAACGGTGTCTTGTATCTGGTGTGTGCCAAGGGTAGGTGCTGCTTTCCACAACTGGGAGTTTCATGACCGATAAAGCTGCACTTGGACCTTCCCGCTCCTGGGCTGCATCTGCTGCTGCTGCCTGGTGGGTTTCAAGCAGGGCCCGGGAATGCAACAGCTCTATTGATCTTTGTTCTTCTGGAGGTTTATTAACACATTATTAATTAGCACATGAGGCCAAGGGGAGGTTGGTTAGCACTTTCATCTGCCATTTCCAAACTTGTCATCACTCTCCTCTATTTGCGCTGGCACCTATTAAATGGCTCTTTTCTTCTCTGTAAGAAACAAACCTGAAATGTGGATGAATATCGGTGTGAGCATTCAGCAAGCCTGAGAAGACAGGTGGTCTTAATTTGGGAATGGTGAGGGAAGGAGGTACTAGTGCCACCTCTGCCGTGTTGCCAGCCCAAGCAGAGGATGGACAGGAGAGGGTCTACTGGATGCTGGAGTGGCAGCCCAGGATGCCTCCAGTCAGCACCGCTGGCAGAGGAGTCCTTAAACATTTGACGGGGGAGCATTGGAGTGAAGATCTAGGTTTTGACTGAAATTTTCCTTCCTTTGTTTAAACTTCGCCGCCGTGAGGGGAGGCGGGAGCACACACCCCCCCCCGCCAGCGCTGAGATCCCAGCCAGCGCTGACCCCCTCCCCGTTTTGGGAGGGAGCATCTGGTGCTGTCAGCTGAGCAGTCCATCACGGCTCGGCACTGCTGTCACCGGGAGACACAGTGGAACGAAAACAAAAGACGTGACAAATTTGTCCTTTTCTCTTTTATAATTAACCAAAATATCTCGTTGTGTAGCAGAGCATGGCTCCTAATTAACAGACAGGCAAGAGGCTATTTTTAAAAATGCAGACCCCCAGTAATTATATTTGCAGCAGAGAATGATATTTCAGTCAAATGCGACAGACAGTGAGCCAAGCTCCCATGTGAGGCAATTAATATTTCACACCTGCCAAGCAAATCAGCAGCGGGGAGAGGAGAGGATGGCATTGAAAAGGGGATGCTGCGCTGGGGGGGCCGCCGCTTGCAGCAGAGAAAACCAAAAATCCTTTACTTGGCTGTACAACGGCCAGGGAAGTAGCACTTGCTACTGTTGAGCCTGACAAAGAGGAGTTGGCCAAAAGGGACATCAGCAAAATAGCTCTTGGTAGGGAGAGGGTCTGCGGGAAGGCTCTGTCCCAGCCCAGCAGGAAAGGAAAGAGAAGGGAAATAATCAGAAGTGCTGACAATAACCTGGTCTGTTTGAGAAGTAGACTCGAACATCAGGACAGTCAGCCCTGCCCCTTCCATCGTCAAGTTATTTTTCTTTTTCTGGTCCCAGCGAGGCCCTGGGCAGCCGGAGGAAGCCGTCGCCTTGTGCTCAGCGGCTGCGCGCGTCTTCCAGCGCCTCTGGGCTCTGCCAGTCACTCCGTGTGCTTGTAATGGATGTAACTGCACCTCTCCTGTGAGTTGTACATATTAGCGTGTTCATTTTCCCTGTTACGGAGACAAAAGCATGTATTTTCCTTCCTACTGTTTTTGCTCTTCAGGATTAATCTGCCCATTAATGGATAATCTGTCAGCGTTTAGATGCATTGAAGTTGGGAGGAGATTTACAGGCTTGTGATACCATCTGCTTTATTAGAATGGTTTGAAAAACCTGATGTTCAATTTGTTCTGCAGGATTTGACGACAGATTATTCTCTAGATTCCAAAATAATTAAGAAAACCAAAAACCAGAGAGAATGGTGACAAGGAGGATGGGCAGAGGGAGGGGAGGCAGCTCTTGACCTGTCCTCTGGGTAGGAAGGACTGACTGACCTCAGCAAAGCAGCCCGGGCTGCAGCGATTTTCTGCTCTGCTTTGTTCCTGTGCGTGGTCATAAAATGCCACCAGAAGCGTGGCTGGGAGACCACTGAGCCAGCAAGTCTGAGCCTGGAGAATAGCAAAGCCACAATTTGTCTCTGATGCCTTGGTAGTAATTATAAAGCTTTAGTGTTTAATGAAGAAGCTGGTAGTGGGGAGGTGGTTGTGTGTTCTGTAGTTTGCTCTGAAACACAGAGCAACACACTGGGGAAGGTACCCTGAACGCTGCAGCTCTGAAAGTTTCCTTTCCAAATTACGGAGGAATCTCGCTCAGACAAGGGACTCTATTGACCTCCTGCCACCATCCTAATGAGAAAAGATGATGGTAAAACTCCAGAGGGAAAAAAAGCAAACAAATCTTCTTTCTTCCATAAAAACAAACCAACAAACCTGCAACAATTAATCTGAAACCATCTAGGAGAGGTCCCAGGAGAGGGCTTGCGTTTCCAAAGCGCTCTCTGAAGCACTTCTTATAAGTAATGGAGCCTCAGCCTCCACGTATCGATTGTGTGCCCTGTGTCACCAGAGAGCTTTAGCTAAATGATGCAGCGTCACTTCTCATCACCAAGCTCTCCCTGAGATTACAAATGCTGCTGAGAAGGGATGTGTCCCAAAAGGTCAGAGGAAAAAGTTCCTGGAGGTGGAAAAAACAGTCAGTTTGTAGCGTTCTTCATCTCAAACTTACGGTGCAAATTCCCTCAGTCCTCTGACTGCCCCGGCCAAAGTCACGTTGAGCAGCACTAAAAGCTGTGCCCACTGCAGTTCTCCTTCTGCATGGGATATCATGGGAAAATACAACTCCTGTTACAGCAAAGGCTGCACACTGCCGGCCTTCTCAGGCAGCTGCTCTTTGCTCTTCTGCATCCACGTGCGCTCGTGTATGGACCTGCTCCCCTCAATCCCCATTGCGGCATCTCTCCCAGCTCCATTCCGCAGCATCCCCCTGGGCCTCCCCTTATTCCCCTCTTAATGGATCCCTGGGTTCTGTCTGTATAAAATTAAGGTGCTCTTTGTTCATTGTAATTGCTTGAGATCCTTGCAGAAAAGATTTTCTAAAAGCACAAGCCAGAACTATTCCCATATCGGAGAGTTCTTTGGAAAAAAGCTGAGGGAAGCTGTTCTGCATCGTGTCAGGACCTTCCACAGCTGTAATTCTGGTGTGGTACCGCAGGGGGAAAATGCATTTGATGGAGCTAAGAAGAAGAAAAATACCTGAAAGAAAACTGTAATTGGAGAAACCAGAGTGTTTATTAATAGTGGGCAAAGGGGAGCGGTGGAAGGCTGACCGTGTCTCAGGGCTGCTGCCTGGGGATGCCAGCGCTGGGGGCTCGCAGCGAGCGCACCAGGTCGCAGGGCAGCCGGCCGTGCAGCGAGCACGTGGACCTGCTGGAACACCGCTCGTATGTGCAAATGGAGAGAGTAATGCGGGTACGTAGAGGTCTGGAGTCTGCGGAGGGACTGGAAATAACAAGTTTGGGTTTTTTTTCTAGTCAGCTTTGGATTCCCTCTGTGTAAAATAATTGCTTGTATTTCCAGATCAGAAATGGGAAGGTTTAACCACAGCCCTGTGGCTGGTCTGGCTGCATCCCTTGGAGGGGACAGGGCAGAGATGCCCGGCAGTGTTGGGTCCATCCCCGCTGCGCCTGGGCCCGTGGGCTGCCCGTGACCCTGCTGTGGCTGAGGAGGTGCCATCCTGAGCACGGCAAGGACAGAGGTGCTCTGCCTGGAAAGCTCTGCTGGGGCCTGAAATCCTTCCTGCAGCTCTGGGAAAAACCAGAATCATTAATTCTCTGTCGCCGTGGTTAGTTTATTCATCTTGGTCATTTCTAATGCATCTTTTATTATCTCATAAATAGATATTTCCCCCCCCCTCAGATCCTCACAGTACTGAGAATATAGGTTTGGGATTGTGTCCACAATTTGGATGTCTGTCTTATGCTGCTTCTTTAGCTGGACCTTATCAATAGCACTATATGGGATGATACATTATAATTTGCATGATAAAAGAGCACTATAATTTTAAACACTAATACTGTTGGATGTTTATATTTTAATGCAACTGTCCTGTAATACCTGCCTCCTTCATGGCAAGAGCGAGGCTTGTGAGATGCCCCTCACTCCCCTTCCCAGGAGGTTTAACTGGATATCATCTGCTTGCATATGCACTTTGATTTTCAGTGACACCAGAAGGTTTTGTTCTATTATTCACTGTAGGTCTGTGTTGTCTGTGCTTATTATGTGCCATCAGAAGGTACCTGGGAGTCTGCAGCCTTCCCAGCCACTCCTATTGTACAAACACATCAATAAATAAGTGGTGTCTGAATTTAGCTGTGTGCTCATAACTGTTAGCAGAGCCCTGTCATTTTTTCAGGTCATCTAGCACTGCAGTTGAAATAGTTTTGCTGTTGCATCCTTCTCTTCAGAAGACAACCAAAGAAGTGGCTCTTAGATTTCGATTTCATTTTATTTATGCTCTAAGACCAAGGACATGACTTTAAACTCAAAACAAGAGGATATTTCGAATGCAGGCCGTTACAGTTTCCAGTGCGGTGGGTTGGTAGCAGCAGGAGTTGCTAATGACTGAGGATGCTCTTGTCTGTGTATTTGAACAAACCCTCCTTTGAAAAAATGGAAAGACTTGTACCTCTGGGACCTCATTTCCCAGGTAGAAAACAGCAGCACTTTATTATCAGCAATTGCCAGGGTGGAGATGAGAGCCCTTTCCAGTCCTTTTCCCCTGGTGCTTTTAAAGATGGCTTTCACTGCCGCCACTGATGAGTTTTACATCTCATCTGATGCTTCAGTAACACCTGGCGCTAACCTGATATTTACTCAGAGAAAAAGCCATTCCTTTATTTCCTAATTACAGTTTTGGTTTCTCTCTGAGAAATCCCACCATAGTTTTTAGGTGGTACTTACTTTACGTAAATTACAGCTGGAGGGGGTGTTCTCCCTGGAAATAAAGGCAATGTAGATTTTTTTTTTTTTTTTCCCCCCTTAATCTTGGTCAGTGTTGCTTCATCAACGACCCCTTGCACCTACTGACAGCAGCTACCACCACCCGCAGCTGCTCAGCTTTCAGGACGTTTTCTCCTTCAGCCCCTTGCTTGGGCCACCAGCAGGGCTGCGGGGGGGGACCAGGGCTGCCCAGGGGCACTGATCCTCCGTGCTCCTCCGTGCTGATCCGCGCTGATCCGCGCTGCTCCTCCGCCTCCTCCCGCAGCATCCTGGGCAGGGGCGATGCTGGGCTGGAGCCCGCCAGGATTTTGGCAAGGACCGTGCCCAGCTCCCGGCATGTGAACTTGGAATAGACAGGGCACCCCAGTTAGGTGGCTCTATTGAAAGCGTTATTTGCGAAGACAGCGAATTAAAAATAGAAAAAAAACAGCCGGCAGGAAAAAGGTCTTCGCTGAAAGGGCTGTGGAGCACTGAAACCGGTCGAGTGCGCATCCCTGGAGGTGTTTAAAAGACATGTAGGCATGGCACTTAGGGACACCCTTTAGTGGTGGACTTGGCAGCGCTACCTTTTACAGGTGGACTCACTGATCTTAAAGCTCTTCTTCCACCTAAATTATTCTATGATTCTATAATTCCATCACATTTAAAATGCATAGTATTGCAAATAGCATTTATTTGGAATTAAAGTTCAAATTAAGCATCTCATATATCTCAGGTACTGTTTGCTTGGTGTAGCAACAAGATGGACTTGCTGCAGTGCTGGTGATGGATGGAAAGCCCAGGCAATGAATCCAGCTTGCATGTTTGTATGACATCCATAAATGGGAGAAATAAATTGCAATCAGCAGTCTGCAGATCTGGATGGAGAAAGCTAATCTTTGTACTAAATTACGAGACTTATGCTTTAATGATTTTTATTGGTGTTTTGTGGTGCTGCTGTTTATTACAGTTAAGTACTTTGGACGGTGCAGCAATGAAAAGCAGTCAATGAAATCAGCCAGGTTAATGAGACTCTGATACAGTCCAAAAGTACTGATGGATAGTAACAGAAATATGACTATTTCATCTCTGTCCTCTCCTGTTCATTTTCTTACATTGCTGCAGCTACTTGTCATTCTCTGTATGTTCAACCAAATGTGCAGAATTCCAGAAAAAACAAAAAAACAGATTGTGAGGGCATCTCATCACCTCCACGCACCAACAGTCGCCATCTAAAATCACACTTCTGTGTGTTCGACTGGACCTAGTGCAGACAGAAGTGATACGGCCGCATCCGACAGAGGCGTGTGATTAGCTTCCTTGCTCTTTCCAAAGCATTATCATGACTTTAGTGAGTGCCAGTTCTCTCATGCTGACCAAAGCACTATTTGAAAGAGTTTTCAGCTAGGTTTCACTGCTGTTGCTGGCTTTTCTTGTTCCCTCTGACTCGAGCTGTAGGCTCCCGAGCCGCTGGCCCTTTTCCCGTGAAGGAAAAGGCACCCGATGGATGCCCCGGTGCTGCAGAGCTCTCTGACATTGCTGTCTCTGTCCGGTCAGTGGTGAGATATCATCTCCATGGATCTCATTCCTTCCGTCACAAAGCCAGGAGGAATTACTTTCAAAGACAACAAAGGTTTTTATTTAGCACTTGTGCCGGGGCGGTTGGCGCGGTTTCCTGCCTGCGGTGTTCAATGTGCTGCAAACTGTTTCCAGGTCACACCAGCAGCGCCGGCCGAGCATCTTCTGGCTTTTTGCCTGTCCTGCGCCAGAGTTTCTTTCTGCACATTTTAGCCCCGTTTCTTGCAACTTAGAAAAGCTACTGCTTTCTGTAGGCTTCTCGTTTTGTCAATTCTTGCCTTGTTTTTCAAGACAATTCCATCTGACTCGTTCAACCTCCGGTATTGCTGCGGAAAATATGCATCTGGGGAACAGTTTCATGGAAAAATGCTTAAGTGACTTGATTTACATTGTAGCCTGCCCCTTAAAACTAGATTAAAGACCTAGTAATATCCCACAAAGCACTGAACAGACAGAAGGTAGTAAATGAGCATAGCCTTGATTAGATTTGAACCAACAATCTTCAAGTAAAAGTTTAAAGCGTGAAACTGTTCAGCAATCTATCCACCATATGGTTTGCTTGAATGTAGTCATGTGTATGCTTCATATTTGCTTTATTATTTGAAGATATTGATTTTAGTGGAATAATCATACTAAGCAATTTGTTTTAATATACCACTTTTATTAACAGAATATTATAGTTGCAATAACTATGCATCTTTTTTTTAAGAGTTCCAAAAGCTTTTTAAAATAATATATATGATTTACAGATCAAAAGTCTGATATTCTTGGGTTTTTTTCATCTGTTTCTCTCTGAGGAATGACTCTGCTGAGTGTAAATGAATAAGCAGTAGCTGTGCAAGGGGGTAATAAATAGCAAGCACCCATTAAATGCAGTTGCAAGGATTATGAAGAGGCAAAACTTTGCCCAAGTTAAAAAAAAATACATATATTTGGTCTTTAATTCTGAGAACTATATTTAAATAAGACTTAGAAAAAGAATACAAACACCTAGATAAATAGTGGTGTAGAAAGGCAGCGTTCTTTCATAAATGATAGTTATTAAAGGCTCTGTGCGCTCAGTTTGGAAATAAATTTAAGAGCCCAGACAAGTTGCATACTTCTTGCTGAAGCACGAGGTTTTCCTCTGAGATCACAAGGAAGGGAGGAGAGGGAGAACCTTCATTTCAAGTGGTGGGTAAAGCTGAGGTGAAGGGCCAAGAGAGGTCTCATCCAGCATCCTCCTGAAATGGAGGGCAGGGTGCCCACCACCCACGCAGGGATGGTCCTTCAGAGGTGAGCGGCTCCTCCAGGACTGGGAGAAGCAGACGGCTTCGGAGAAGCTCTGATGTAGAAATTAGCAGGGCAGTAATCTCTCCAGAACAGCCTTCACACAAAGGATGCCTTGATAGGAGTCTCAGGATGTAGTTTCTGAAGCATTAATAAAGGAGGCATTTCCTGCCCCAAGAGTTACAATATAAACGTAATAACATGCAAAACCAAACACAATAAAACAAATAGGTGACAAGTTCTTAAGGAAATCGCGACAAGGATGACAATATTAGGGAAGCTTTTGAGCTCTTTGCCCTTTCTTAGATGAATCATGATCGGTCCATTCCTCAGGAGCCGTCTGCTCAGAGCAGACAGCATGTGTCCTGCGTTAGCAGTGCACAGGAGTTCCCCTTGCTCAGCCCCGGTCAGGATTTGGCCCCGTGCCTCCTGTTAACACAAAGGAGATGTCGTCCCAACAGCATCTTAGAAGCTTGACTAGGAGAAATAACCCAACCTTCACTCAAATGCCGTTTCATTTGCAGCTTCGTGCTCTGCTCTGGCTGTCCCGCCCCGTAGAGGCGTAGGGATGCTCGTACCGCTCCCGAAAGCTGGATCTCTGGATCAGCAGTTCTTCGGAGGCCTGAGTGCGGTGGATGCAAGAGATCGGTTGTAATTTCCAGAAAGCGTTGGTCTGTCTGGGAAGTGGTGGGGTTTGGTTGCTAAGGCTGAGGATTGAGGCGCAAAACTTTTGGCTTTTGGGATTTAGTTGTGGTGTGGCATTGCTCCAAGCGCTTCCACGTGCCTCTGTTCCCGCCTGTGCCATGGGAGTGCTGTAAAGCATTAATACTCACTCACTTTCGATTTAAGTGGGCAAGTTATTAAAATGCTTTGAAACTCTTGAATGGCTATTGATAGGTGAGTGTAAGGTTTGATTTACTTGATAGGATTTTGTACAGAAATAGTCCTCTAACGTTGCACATCCTCTGGGTCAGCAGTGGTGGTGTCTTGGGAGGATGGTGGGAATCTAATTATTTCATCTGTCCTAAATAGCAACTTTTAAGAGGTGAGGAAATGACTACACCAAAACTATTGTATGCCATCTGCCTGCTAAAATACTTATAGAAAACATGTTTCCTGGCATATAACTTCCTAGCCATATGTCTATTGCATCATTCACAATTAAATTAAATCACCCTTAAATACTTGGACAAATTCCCAGTCTATGTGAACAAGCCTTCATCACCGTGCTGTTTGAATTTGGACACTTGATCCTGTAAATGGTTAGTTGAAATTGGCTTAGCCGTTGTTAACCTTATACAGCTGATACAGACTGCTTCGAGATAATTCAAGTGCATGTTTCTTACTTTGGTCTTCAAATTTTGAACTATAAAAACCTGTTAGGGGTCTGAAAGGAGGAAAGAATTCTACAGCATTCATTGGCAATGTGCTCAAGTCACTTTAAACAGAGGTTTAAATGGAGAGTCATATCAATGAGAAAAGGTCTTATCTTCCGCTCATTGAATAAACATACGGAAATAACTGAAGACCCTGGTTCCAGCTGGATATTCTGAATATTTCGAATATGCTTGGAGGTGTGTACACACACATGTACACCCAGCCCCCCCAACCGAAAAGCCACGCATCCCCCGATGGGGAGCGCGGCGCTGCCTGCGCTCCAGGAACGGCTGAGGCTCAAAAAGCAGAGCGGGTGGATGGGTAGAAGCATCTCTAGGTCTCTCTCCTAAAATCCTCTGAAGACAGCGCTTTCGATTAAAGGATGATTTTAATAAGCAACTGATTGGGGGATTTTTTTTGGTTCTTTTGAGGTTATGTTAGATTTACCTGTTGTGCCACGCTCGGCTGAGTCACTACCCTAAAATGAGTTGTAAGGCTTGGTCCAACATACTCAGACAGTGCACACAGTGGGCATAAGTATTAATGAAACCATACATCTTTGACACGGAATGTCATTTAAATGCAGCCTGACTTCCACTGGAAACCAAACCCACGAGCTTCCCATGCTCAGTGTCTGGCAGACCCGGTCATTGTCTATTTTTAGCCCAGCTCTCTATTTTTAGTCTGTTTTTGAAAGGTGAAACAAAACCGGCAGCCAAACCCGGATGATTCTGTTGGTTTCTTTCATTCAGGAGCCCGGAGCAGCGCTGGAGGAGAATGGCAGGAAACCCGGCGGGGCGGAGGGGCGAGACCCCCGGGGGGCCGGGGGGACCGGCTGCCATCAGGGACCCCCATGGGGCTGCACCAGCTCATGGCGCAGAGCTCCCTGCAGCTCCCGTGCGGACAAGGGGCTCAGCGTGAGCTGCTTCGTTTTATTCTTTCCCACAGTTCACTTGGTTTGAGTACTGAAATACAATTTCTAAGCATTTTGAAGATTTTTTTTGCCTTTGCTGTCCAAGAGTGGTCCTGAGCCCTGCCCTGCCAGAGGTAGTTCAGCAGCTTTGCTTGATGCTTTTCAGTGTGATGGGATGCTGGTCCTCACCAGATGGTCTTCTGTCTTCCTAGTGGCTGGTACTTCAAAATTTCAACTTTTTATTTTTAGTTGTGTTATTCAACCCAAATTCTCACTTTAATAGAAAAAAAAAATCTGTTATTTAAATAGGACCTTTGTCTCACTCTACTTTTCTCATATCATCTTTTGAATATATTTTCTAAACTGAAAGGCATGCAAACCTGTGTCATGTACTGAGTCATGCATTTCCCAGTGTATGTGCATGTGTCTGAGAGAGGAAAAAAGAGAAAATGCTTGGTGGGAGCTGTTGGAGACAGCCAGGCTGTGTCCACACTCAGGTTTTATACCATGTTGTAGGCCATATTTTACCAGGACATTCTGGTCTTTGATAGAGCTGTATAGCTCTGTCATTCAGTAATAGATTAGTGAACATAATAGAAATCTTTATATAGATGTCAGAGCACATTTCTTAGCTACAGATATTTCCTTCCAAGCGACATTTTCCTGTCATAGAGTCACAGAATGGTTGGGTTGGAAGGGACCTTTAAACATCATCTCGTCCAATCCCTGTCCTATCCTAAAACCAAAAGCTACTGGAATTCTGTCATACCAATAAATGTGTATACTGGAAATGCCATTTGGGGATTTCTTTGCACATAATACTACTCTAACTTTTTTTCTGCCTTTTAATCCTTCTGCTGACTGTGGCCATATGACTGTAGAAGTGTAATGGGAGCATCCACAAAAAGACACTACATTGAGCAGGTACTTCATTGTCCTTCCCTCCATGGATATTTTCCTGGCCACCTCATTTTTTATTTCCTGTTAGCAATGACTCCTTTAGTGACTGCATCATGTAGCTGTAAAAGGAAAGGAAGAGCCCAGACTTAACTGGAGTTTAGTTTCCCAAGTGATCGTATCTTTTTTTTTTTTATCCCCAAAAGCCAAAATTATTACTAAGACTTTTCTGTTGTCTTTGGTGTCCCCCGACATAAAAATCAAGAAATGGAAACATCAAAGTATTTTTCAATTTAATTTAATTTTGATTTTTAATTATAATAATTATAATGTTATAAATAATAAATTATATGTAATAGTACAATATTATAAAATATAAATACATATTTATTTTTAAATTTCAATTTAAATTTTATTTTTAAAAAAAATGAATACTTTTGGCGATACTCGTGTTTCTTTAAGGCCATGTTAGGACGCATTGACTCAGTCCTGCTTGCCGCCTGCTGCGGAGCATCCCTCGTGCTGCCGGTTCAGAGCTGGTCCCACATGCGCCTGTGGTGCAGCCACTGGAGAACCAGCGAGCCAGGGCCAACCATTCCCACTTGGTAAAGTTCAGCCTGGTAATAAAACTGAAGTCAGTATTTCTGATGATTTTTAATATTTCTATAATGCGTTATTAATGGAAGTGAGCTCCAGGAAGTTATTTATTAGTCTCGAGTCCCTCTTCTGCTCCAGGTTTTATGCCGAGGTTTTTGCCTGTGGGTTTTCCTCTCCCCCAGACCTTCTTTAAACCATTTCATTCGTGCTCTGTGTTTGACCAAAGTCAATTTAGTGAAGCTAATGGAGTCACTTCTCTTCAGGTCAGCGCTGATTTCGCATCCTTGAGTTCCTTGCTTAATTTGCTGGGAAAATTTCCGACTCTGAAGTCAGTTTTCAGAGTTTCCCACCTTTCCGCGGCACTGGCCACAGCACAGCCCTGGGACCGTGCACGGGGCTCGCTGGCGGTGGCTGGACCTGAGGTTTCTCCACTTCTCTGCTCTCCTCGCATTGTGTTTACTTTGCTTAGAGGGAAGTTTAGCAGCAGGCTCCACTGTAATCCTTCCTTCCAGCTGGAGCACGTTGTATCCCTGCCTCCACTTGAACGGGAAAGCAAGCAGCTCTCAGGAAAGAGTTAAGCCCAGCGAGGCTTTGGGATCCTTTGCTGGGGAGAGGGTTGCTCTTTTGTTTGTTTTGAAGTGCTGGCAGGAAAGTGGGGAGGAGAAAATTACCTAAGTGATAGTGAAGCTGCCACGAACTATATAAAACTGTGAAATCAAATCGGAGAAACTCCACCTCGCAGTCTTGAACCATAAGCACAACCCCTGAAGAGAAACCCACCCCACAACCGAGTGATCTCAAAGGCTTGAACTAAAACCAAACTACATGAGCTCAGAGCTGCTGCAGGACTGAAAACCCAAGAGCTGTCACAGCCAGATCCAGTTTTAGTGGGAGCTGCGAGCAGGAATGCTGTGCTTGGGAAGTTTAAAAATAATGAAGTGGAGGCAGCTTTTCTGGATTGCGCTCTGTGTTGTGGAGTTGTCTGGTGAGTATTGACTGCAGCAAATACCAGGGTTACAAGCACCGAGCAATAAAGCAGCGTGAGACTAGTGCATGGGGCAACTTCTTTATAACTTCTGAAAGAGCAGCTTGGGGGGATGCATCGTAATGAACGTTTAGTGGAGATTGCAATTTCACGTAAAGAACATTTTACAGAACAGCACTGATCAGGCGCCTTGGCCAACATATTCGCAGCGATGTGCTGCAAACAGAAAATGCTGCTGGTTTGAAAAGGAAGGGAATCAGGATATGAGAGCTCCCTATAATATTACAGATAACACAAGGGGATGCATTGCAGCATGCAAAGCTGTAGAGTGCAGCCACAGTTCAAGTCATTTCTCAGTCTGCATTGGTGTAAATTAGCCTTACTTTTGTTTTGTGGTAGGAACTAAACATTTTCCGAAAATCAAATGAATCTCCATAAATATTAAAATCTCCTATTCCAGCTCTTCAAATATTCACCACATGAGAAAGTGAATAATAATACAGAGATTTTCTCTAGGTAGTACTTTTTAAAGGGTTGTAGTTTAGGGAAATATTATCATTTTTGTCCCAAACCCAACAACCATGAAGTAACAAAAAGGGACTAAAAAACAGTGAAGCAGCATTCTGTGTGCTGCATAGTATGCTGGGACAGGAGCCAGGAACCTGCGGGTGTCTCCTCAAATGTAATTTTTCCTTACTTACATGAATGTGAGCAACTAGATCTATTGAAAGAATTTGCTGTATTTTGTTCTTCTGTTTCATGGTGCTCCTTTCATTTTCCCTTTGCTGCCAAGGCATATTGCTCACACGAGCCGTTGTGCCTGACCCTCCAGTCTATGTTAATTTAACAGGAAGGAAAAAAAAACAATTTTATCTGAGAGAAATAAAATTCAGGACTGTCTGGTTGGGCTGAAGTGAGCGGCGAGCGAGGGTGTAAGACAAAAGTGTTTATCTGAAATGCGAAACCCGAGTTCCTTGTAGTACAAAGCAAAAATGATACAAAAGTGATAAAAAGCTTTGCCTTTGTAAAGACAAAGCTACCGGGCGACAGGGGGTTTAATGCTGCAAAATGTCATTCCTTTTGCCGGCACAGCCACTGCTCCACGTTTCTGCGGGATATTACAGTGCTTTATCAGCTCTTGCTGGAAGGTAGAGGGGGATTATTTCTGTTCAATGGAGCTGCTGGGCAGAGGGGAGAAAAACTAGGGAGCTCACCCTTGGGGCTCTGCGTGCTCTTCATCTCTTTGGGGAGGCCGAGTAAATTAAGCAAACGTTTTAGTTGTGCAGCTCCCGATGGAAATCCCAATTCGGGGAGGGGGTCGTGCTCACGTTGGCTCCTGGCAGCGCTGCCAAGGGTGGGATGACCGGCCTCCACGTGCCCCCCAGGACACCCTTCAGCTAAAGCCACATGATTTACAGGGGAAAAAAAAAGCCCCATGCCATGCTGGGCCAGGCGCAGGTCTTCTACAAATGCCACATGTGGATGCGGTGTGGGGAGGATGGAGGCCGGGTACCAAGTAGCTGCAAACCGCAGCCTGACCCCAGAGCAACGAGCAGCCTCGTCCAGCCTCGCGGGGAGCGAATCCCATATGCAGTGTTCAGTTCTGGGCTTTGCCTGATCCTTTGGGGAACCGCTGAGTTGCAATGAGAGTGGGAGAGGTTTATGCCTGTCCCTGGTCTGCAGAGCGGGCCGGTGCTCCGGGGCCGCTCGGGAACCCTCCGCTGGCACAGCAGCACGATGCTGCGAGCGGTTCATGGTGACAAAATTGGGTATTGATAAACCACGTGGAGAGCTGTCCTGTGCTTGTCTCAGAACGTACATAGACAAGAAAGCATGTGTTCTATTTGTACCTAATACAAACACTTTCTTTTTTTTTTAATCTTTTTTGTTTCCTTTTTATATCTTTTTTATTCATCTCTGCCAAACTTGATTTTTTAAAAATATCTCTTGTCATTTTAAAGCATTCTTCCTTTCCTTCATTTCCTCTTGCAAGACCTAGAAAAGTTCTAAAGGTCAGGGGAGGAAAAAGGAGCTTTAAAACCCACAGCCACTTGGGTTTAACATCTTTTAAAGGGCTGCACATCATAACTGCTCAAGCCAGCAGCAATCTCGGTCCCTGGGAAGGTGCCGGGCTCCCAAGCAGCACCCGGCTGCCGGAGAGGCCC
The DNA here is from genome assembly GCF_000737465.1 of Haliaeetus leucocephalus. Lineage (NCBI taxonomy): Eukaryota > Metazoa > Chordata > Aves > Accipitriformes > Accipitridae > Haliaeetus > Haliaeetus leucocephalus. The sequence continues at coordinate 2,115,695 of NW_010972504.1, forward strand.
CAAGCCCAAGGAAACCCTTGGTCCAGCAGCGGGGGTTTGGGAGGGCGGCTCGGGGGGGTCCCGCAGCCCCCTGCCCCCTGCGTGACTGCGGCCCCACACCCGTATCCTGTCTGGGAGGAGGAAAAGGGGGAGGGAAGGGATTTTTATCAGATATTTCCAGAGGGAAGAGGGCTCCACCCGCTTGAATTCCTGCCACATGGCTGAGAGCAGTAAAAGTGGAAAGGCGTGAGTAATGCAGGCTGGAGCCCTCGGAGGAGCTGCTGCGGGAAGCCTGGGCTGGCTGCAGCTCCACGGCTCCGTGTCCCACCGTTCTTCACCCGCTGCTTCCGCAGCCGCCGGGACCACGAGCGCCGGCGGTACCGTGAGTGCCGGCGGTACCGTGAGTGCCGGTGGTACCACGCCTGCCGGCTCACTTGCAGCGCTTTGCCGTAGCTCAGCCACAGCCCTTGCAGCTTCTAGAGCGCTAGCTGAGCTTGGAAAAAAACTTTGTTAAACACACAGAAGAGTTTGAGAAACTATCCTGGCACAGGGTTTCTGTGTCAGAGCACTCAAGTAGGCACCCACTTAGCAAAAGGTTTACCAAGAGATTAGTGTATCAGCATCGGAGGTGCAATTACTGTCTGGGAATCCCCTGCGGGTTGCACCTTCCACCATGCAGGGATGGACGAGCGGGGGAGAAACCCCCGGGTTTAATTTGCTGCGGGTGCAGAGTAGGGCACAAATTACAAAACTTTTCTCCTGCTTCCTGAGCCTTTGCCACTGCAGAGTTTTGCCTTCTGTGGTCCTGGTGTAGTGCTCAGGGATGAGCGTTGGACCAAGTCACTACTTTAACATTTATATTGTTGCTTTTTTTATTTGACATGAGCTGAGCTACTTCCTAAGCCCCATTATTAAAATATCTTTAAAAATCAGAGGTGTTTGCTTTTTAAAAGCTAGATAGGTAAATACAAGAGGTACTGTGAAGTACAGTTTTCTTTCACATATCTGCAATGCTTTTGCTCCTCCGTGTGCTAGCGCTGCCAGGTGAAGATTTCTCCAAGGTTAATAAATGGCTTGGCTTAAACTCTCAGACCCTTAATACTAACAAATTGACAGAGTTTAGCAAAGCTAGTAAAAATGTATGGTGCAATAAATGACCCACTTTAGCTGAGCACCATGTGGATTATCCATCTCACATCTGGATCATTATTTATCTCATGAGTCCTAAGGTTTCAAAAAACTTAGCCATGTTTTCTATAAACGCGCCTGCATGCACTATAATAAAGGGAAGAAAAAGAAATACTGTGTGACAGGCCTTCTCACAAATTACACTGAGCAATAAGCCAGGCTTCAATTTATGACATTCAGTGGTGAAAAGACTTTGATTAGAAATACTTCTGGTGCTTTACAAACATCTGGAATAGTTCAAAGGTGCTTGGGTGGCTGTGGCACTTGGGGAGGTCAAGTCCAGGCACTACATTGTTCTAGTGATGTAAAGTTTCCTGCTAATGTCCGTGCAAATACAAAGCTGTATGCAAAGCGTGGATTTAACTTTGTGCTACTCATTATTCTGGGCACGCAGTCGTGCCTCCTGCTTTTGATTTGTTAAAATTCATCAGAAAAACTTGGTGATTTAACCAGTTGGAACAGAATTGTCTTGGAGAGAAGAAACTTCTCCCTTAAATAAAAGCCGTGCCAGAACCTAAATCCCAGCTCCAGACACCTGCGCCGAGCCCTCGGCAGGGCCCCTGCCTCCCCCGGTGCTCCCGCGCCCAGAGCAGCTGCAGCCGGGACGGGACGGGACGGGACGGGATGGGACGGGACGGGATGGGATGTGCCAGCACAGGTGGCCCTCTGGGGCCAGGCTGGGGTGCGCTCCCCCCTCAGCACCCTCCGGTACAACCACCCACCAGCTGCAGGAACAGCCGAGGAGCTCTGCCTGCTGCCAGCCATTGCCAAAATAAACTTCAGTGATCTCAGTCTTTGCTTTTCGTAAACCATCCAGGTTCTCTGGACCTGATCCAGCAAAGTACTGACATCCCGACATCATAGAAAAATTCCTGCCGGGACAATACTGAAGTGCACGATACTACGGTGCACAATACATAAATGCATGTTTAACTGGCAGCGGATGCTGCCCTGATGCTGGCGCCAGGCGGCTGCTCAGGACCTGTCAATGCTGCTCCATCTCCAAGGGTTGTTTAGAAGGATGAAGTAACTTTTCTTGGAGCTCAGGGTCCCCTGGGCAGAAATACAAAAGAAAAAATGTATTTTGTATGATTTTCTCTTTAGTGTCTGGATAAGAATCCTAAACAGCAACAGCCCTGGAGTAGAGACTGAAGCTGTTTGTTAAAAGTGGAAATAGATCTTAAGAATAGAAAAGGTTAAGAAATGGGAAGAAATGCATTTGCATTGACTGATATAGTTCATTTCAGAAGGAAAAGCTGGAAGTGTCATCTTTGTAACATACCAGGAAGCGATATATAAACTTTAAGTTAGAACAGCAAACCGTTCTCCAAACGTTCAGTTTTACCTCCAAAGCTGTTTTTGCTCATGAGTCAGAGCTGATCCCAAGCCAATGGGAATGTTTCTATTTACTTTGAGATTGTGCCTGCAAATGCAAATCCAGCTTATTTTTTCCTGAGGCACATAAGTGATCTCTTCCAAGGCCCGAGTCTTTCCTCCAAGGATTATAAACCCAAACTACTATGAAATCCAGCTTTGTGCAGAGCTTTGTGCATCCCTCGGCAAGCCCGAGGATCGGGCAGGATGAGGGCAGAAGCGAGCCACTCCAGGACCCTTTGCAAGTGCTGCACCAAAGTTTGGTACTCGCCCAGCTGAACCGTTTAGCCTCTGAGCTTCTCCCATCTGAGCTCTAGGGCAGCCTGCTATTTGGGGGCAAGAAGAAAGTGAATTTGTGAAAGCAGTTAACCCTTCCCTGCCCTGCCTGCAGGGACCCTCGGGGCTGGGGTGGGGGGACGGCAGCCCCTAACACCTTCCTCTGCCACCAGGCAATGCTTCTGGGACCCCAACATCCCCCACCCCACGAACAGCCGTGACCACAGAAACGAAAGGCATCAGCAGCACGGCAGCCACCGGAGCCCACGGAGCCCCCAGCAGTGCCAAGCCGACGCCAGAGATGTCCGGTAATCGCTCCCCCCCCCCCGTGATTCCTGGTAGCATTTGCATGAATAATCAGATTTATTAAGTGCACAGGCTTGCCCTAAGGAACTGCATCGTTGGTGCATGGGTGGTGCTCTCAGAAAAGAGCCTGATAGTATGGTCAAAAGCTTTAATCCTGGCCAAAAAATGCCACCTGGGGCAACCTAACACTGCTGTCTTCAGGACGGGCAGCTTAGACCCATCCTTTTCAAAACAGCCAAGTGATGATGGGACAAAATGCTCATTAATCTTTTATCTCAGCATACCTATTCTTTGCCCAGCAAAAGGCACCCATAAGAGGTCTGCCAGCCTTTCTGCTAAGAGGCTGAGGCTCCGAAGAGCTCTGAAGCAGGGACCCTTGCACAGATGTACGGTGCCTTTCTCTTATGCCGTTTGAAATCTGTACATCTTTTTGAAGACTCTGGGTCAAGGGAGAGAGCAGGGTGATGGAGGGGAGGTCAGGCAATGGCATCCTTGCTGTGGTGCAGTGTATGCCCAGGAAATTAGTCCATTGTAAACAGATTATGAAGCGCATGTAACAATTAGGTAACTGAAGCAAGCCTAATGGGCATTTCTTATACAGCCAATAACACGTTCTGGTACCGCTGGCTATGACAAATCAATATTGTACTTCAGTCATCGCAATGCCACGCATTGATTTTAGAGGACTTAAGCTTTCTCATGTATCCTTTTCATTGCATTTCTTCAAAACTGAAGCTGCAGCCACATCCCCGGCTGCCAGGACCACCTTCCCGGGGCTCAGCAGCGAGCGGACGAGCCCGCAGCTCAGCCGAGACCCCACGCAGATGCTGGGCACCCCCTTGGACCCCAACCACACGAGCCGAGGGGTCCCCACAACCGAGAACCCAGCCACACAACCCAGGACAATGGAAGAAATCCCAGGACCCACGCCAGCTATGACAAGCTCTCCTGTCACCTCGGGGCATCCTTCCATCCCGGCCAGCACCACGCCGCTGCCCACAGTCAGGGGTAGCCCGAAGGTGAGGATTTGGCTGGGCACGGCGGGCTGTGGGACCATGAGGAGGCTGGACTTGTCTCACAACCCCCTGACAGTTCACTGAAACCATCGCTGTGTTTTTTCCCTTCCAGAACATCACCTGCCACAACGTCAAAGAAGTGAGTGACACCGGAGCCATCTGCTTGCAGCTCAACGAGTCCAGCACTTGCGTGAGTCGCAGCCCTGGGTGGCCGCATGTCTCCAAGGGGGGGACATGCAGAAGGAGGGGGGCTGCAAGCAAACAGCCAAGGGCAGGTTCTGCAGCGCTCTCAGGCTTGCGGCAATGGGGTCACCCACCATAGCTGGGGGGTTGGTTTAGAGTGGGGAGCTCACACCGTTATCCCTAGGGCAGAGCATCTGAGCTGTGCCAAACTGGCAGAGGTGGGGATGATCACAGCAGTCCCAGGAGGATCCCAAAGGGGTGATTACAGCAGTCGCAGGGGAAATGCAACCTCCTGGTTTCATAAAACCACCCTTTTCATAATTAAGAGCTGGGGTCAGTTAATTTCTAAAGTATCTCCCACCATGTTTAACGGGAAATTGTCTTTGCTCTTCCTCTTCCCTGTTGGAAATGCGAGCGCCTTTTTTTGCCTTGCCAGCTGCCCTAGGAAAGAAATCAAGGCATCTGAAGGAGCATGGGTGCAGCTCAGTGTCCCCATCTGCACCAACTCCTAAGGGAATCCCAGGCTCTCTGTAACCACCCTTGGCCTTGTGCACCAAAAATGAAGCATTTATAAAAGCAGAAGAGGGTCCGGCTGAGACACTATTGTGGGTGGGAGGCAAGAAACCTTTCACACTGGAGGTACAACCTGCGACAGGGAGCAGATGGTGCTGGACCTTGTGGGACAGCAGACTTGGCAATGCCCTGGGTGTAAGATGACAACGATTAATTTTACTTCTGCTGGTCAGCTATACTGCCACCGCTTTGGATGAGTGAATTCTTACTTGGCTTTTCTCTGCAAATTGGCCATTAAATGGCGTTTAGACTCACTCCTGTTTACAAGGACTGCACTTTAGTGAGAATTCACATGGAAACTCCTCCGCGAGGGAGCGATTCTGTTCCCAGATGCCATCTAGTGGGGACCGGCACCTCCTGGGCCCAGCGTTTATACACATTATGCATATATTACATACCTGCCCATACAGAAATAGATGCATATATAACATACAGAACATCCTGGAGAGTTGTATCTAATTGCACATACTCCTAGCCCTTCCTCTATGTGAAACGAGTCAAACCGCCCCACTTCCAACCGTGGTTTTCTGGGAGCTCTCAGCCCACAGCAGACCTCTCCCGTGCCTCCACCTCAGCATCATCGAGAGGGAAAAACCAGCTCAGGCTCAGCAGCTGCTGAACCTGGGAACCAGATAAGAGCGTCTGCGAGGAGAGCAGATAGGAGGGACTGGGCCGTGTCTCGCTTTCCTGCTGGCCTTTCCCAAAGCAAATGAGCAATAAGCTGGCACCCAGCGCTGCTAATTGCAAAGGGAAATTCTGACACTCCGATGAGTTCTTTCCACAGCAGAGAAAGGAAAATACACACTTGGGTCTCTTGTTCCATCTTGGCCTTTCTCACCCCAAGCCAAGCTCTACAGAAACAGCTGAAAATGATTTGTTTGTTATTCTCTCATGGATAAGTTTCTGCATTTTTTTATGCTAAGAGGATGTGGCGACCCGAGTGCAATACAGAGGCAATTCTAAGGCAAAGAGAGGAAGGCACTGAGCTGCCCAGCTCCGCGCAGCGCTGCAGGACAGGAGGGTTTTTGCCTCTTTCGCAGCCCCACGTCGGTGGGCACGTCCCGGGGAGCGAGTGGAGGGCAGGGGCAGGACGGGGGATTCAGCTGGAGCCGGTCTCTGTCTCGAGGGGGTGGGCACGGCCACAGCTCAGATGATGTTCCCAGCTGGGAGGATGTTCGGGAAGCTGATAACGTCTTTTAGCAACTGTGGGCTCTGTCTCCAAGCCTGACTGTGGCTGAAAATAGACCTGAGGAGAAAGCCTATCCTGTCTGATACAGAAATTGGCCCGCAGAAGGGAAAGGCTGCAGCTCCTCACTCCTCTTCCTCTTCCACCCGAGAGTCGGTTCAGCTCTAAAATGTGAGAAATTTGTATTTTTTTGCCTAGCCTTTGATCAGCAACCTAGCAAAAACATTGAAGACATTTCCTAAACAGGAAGGCTCAATGCTTCTTTGTTATTTCCCTCCTTTCCCAGCCTCTGCCTGGGACTCCGAAACAATAGGGCTCTTCAGGCAGCTGTTTCAGTCCAAAAATTGGAGAGACTTGCAATGCAGTTCAGATCCTAAATTTAGCTTTGTTTAAATGCCATTTGCAAGAGTTGCTAATAATATCTTCATTTAATTTATTCTCATTAAGTTAAGAAACAAGAACTAAGCATCTCCTTTTTCTAGGTGTTGGTATTGGGGCCCAAAGCAGTGGTGAAGTGGGAGGTGAAGGGCTGACACCCAGCCCAGCGCTGTTTGTCACTTCTTGTTGCTTCTGCTCAGCTTTGCACAGCACAGATAAGCCACCAGCACACAAAGGGTGAATGCACTATGCTACCAGTAGTATCATCAGCATAGCTGAGCTGATGGACAATTAGCTGGTTCGGTTTGTTCAATGGCTGTTTTTTTGAAAATTTTGCAGAAACATTTTTTAGAGATGAAGGGATCGGACTTGTGGAGTGCAATATGTGAAGAAAAAATCCGCCCCATTTCCCCCCCCTGCCAAATTAAACTTGCTAAATCTGAGGTGGACCACGACTGCATGCTCCTCATCCTCGTCGGTGAGACAGGTCAGTTGAGCTCATTCCTTTTTGGCTGTCATTGATACCGCTGGATAATGACCTTGATGTGGGCAATGGGAGAGGGGACTATTTGTGGAGAGAGGCTGTGGGACACAAATCCTCGGTTACAACCCAGGAGGAGACTTCTCTCTGCAACTACTGCTCTTTTCTCTGGGGTCTTGCTCGATCCACGGAGCCAGGACATTGCCTCCAGAGCAGCAAAGGGGCTCACGGCTCCTCCGTGTTCACCAACGGCCAGGCTCTTCAATGCTGACATTAGCTGCAACGTGACCCTCTTTGTAATGTGCCTCTTCTGTTTTAAACCTTGCAGATCCTGCTACAGATATACTACAGGAGTCTCACTGGGAAAAGGTAAATTCCTTAAGCAAATTCAGCTGGGAAAAATGGGTGGCCCGAGTGGCTGGAGAAAGGAGATTTTTAGACGGTCGGTTGAGGCTGGGGCAGGTGGCTGAGACCTGACCCTGCCTCCATCTCGGAGGTGCTTGCTGAGCCTTGGCACATGAGGTGGTTGGAGCCAACCACCAGACATGCAGCGAGGCAGCGGTTCACCGTAAGAGAACTAATACAACCACTGAAGGCAGAAATTCTTGGAAAAGTTACTGTAAAATTCTGTAGTATTTTCTTAAAAAAGGCCTAGATCCCAACAATAACTCTTAGGATGTAATTGGCACTCTGCTTCTTCAAAGTACCACGCTGACATTAATTAATTCCTCCTCTCAACACTCCAGTGAGGCTGCCGTCAGCTTATAAAGCTGAGCTCCAGGTGCCTATATAAATGGCAGCCAACAGAGCTGCAACAGCAGTGCACAGAGATATTTCAGCCGTGCAGATGCACGCTCTAAATCTCAGGGCCTGAGCGCTCCGCTCCGGGGGAGAAAATTGCCCTGTGCCACAGAAGACGCTAGGATGGAAATGAGACAGCGAGAGCTCACAGGGCGAGTGCAAAGCTCAGGAGCTGGGCTAGCAAAGCCCAGCTTTGTTTACGCGAAGTCTAACAAGGAGGTGAAGAGCAGCATTGTTTTAAGCCTGGTGCCTGTTCAGCAGATGCACATGTTTCCTGTTTGTCGGACTCTCTTTGGTGTTTTTTCCAGTTTGGAATAAAATCCCTTAAACGGGGGAGAGTGAGGAACCACCAGGACTTTTCTCAGAAGACCCTGATCGCCTTGGTCACATCTGGACTCATGCTGGCGTTCCTGGGCTTGGCTGGATATTTCCTGATGAAGCGGCGGAGCTGGAGCCCCGCGGGAGAGAGGCTGGTTAGTGCTTATAGATGGCAGAAGAGCAGGTAGAGAGGAGCTGGGGGGTTGCCCAGGTGGGAGAGGAGGGGGCTGCTCCGCACCCTGGGGCTCAGTACCCTCAGCCTGTGTGTGTGTGTCCCCAGGTCGATGGGATGGCTCGGGCAAGGCGAAGGGCAGGAGCGAGGGAGGCCAGATGGTACAGGGTGAAGGGAAACCTCTCTTGCCTTCTAAAATTAACTCTTAGCTGATTGCTCCTGTGGGAAAACCGCCCCTTTCTCGCTCGTGCTTCTAGGTCTAACACTTATTTTTGCTCAGCAGTAAGAACTCATCCAGCAAGACCCCTCCAGAGACCCCGAAACCTTATGAATTTGTCATTAAAAGTGACACACTTTAACTTTCCATTCACTGCATTTGAGTTATATGTCTGTCTTGTACCGATGCTGTAATAAAGGCTATTTCTCCCCTCACTTGACAAGTGATGGTAATAAAATATATCAAGAAATAAAGAGAAAGAAATTTCCTATTTCCATTTTCCCCTTTCCAGGCAGGCTGACCACTGAGGACTCTTCCCTACCAGTGACTTTCAGGGACGTGAGCCCTCTGTAAAGTGAGGACTGGCCATGCTTTCCCCTGTCGCTGCTCGTGGGCACGTGAACAGTTGTGTCCTGGGAAGCCATTAGATGATTTCACTGCCAGAAAGGATGCTCTCAAAACATGCAGATGGGAAGTCAGGTACATGTGTCGGAGGCAGGGACATTGCAGCTGGAGCTGTCGAGCCTGCTGCCTCCGGGTACCGTCTCCTGGCAGCGAGTGAAAGGCAATGTAAATGCGTGGCTGGGAGCTGCCCATGTAAATGCATGGCAGTGTCAATCCAGTTTCTAGGTGAGATGTGTCCAGTGCAGACAAGGGTGTCAGCAAAGGGGCCAAGCGGTGCCCAGGTGCTGTGTTTAACCTGGCTGGGGAAGAGATGAGGAATTAATGAAACGATGGGGCAGGCGGGAAGCTCAGCAGCCTGCTGTGCTGCTGGATGCCACTGGGCAAACAAGGAGCGGGGCTGGCGCCTGCCTCCCTGGTCTCATATCTGCTACCGGCTGGTGATCTCCACCCGCAGCCCAGGACCACCAGCACCCGTTGCATTGCTGTCAGACCTGCCATGGTCCGACACATCGGTGGGGTTATCGTGGCGGGAGGTGGAGGCAGCTCTGCTATTGCTCTGGGTCCTCCAGAGGCATCTGCTCCTTATAGCAATAGCAGTAACAAGCCACACGGCATGGCTTTGCATTTGCCGGAGTGCAGTCCTGCATTTCTGCTACCTGGCTGCGAGCTGTATATCTATTTACAGGCTGAAAGAAAGAAGGACAGGGAAAGAAAGAGGCAATTTCCATACCTTTCATTCAATGGTGCTTGTTACCGGGCCAAAGTGGAAAGCAGAGGTGGACTGTCACGGGGTAGCTTTGCAAACCCGAGGCAGGGTCAGCTCCAAAACCTGGTTATGAGAAAAACCACAAAACCTGACGACTTCTCTTTTCAGGTCCAGGGGAAAAAAAAAAATGCCGTTCCTGGCTGGTTTTCTTGCTTCGTCTTGCCATGGCTTGGTTCAGGCCCCCTGTTCCCCTTCTCATCAGCGAGAGCAGGTTCCCATGCCTGCAGTTGTTTGTACCTCCTGTCCAGGAAGCGCAGGCAGCCCGCCAAGGCGCTGCCTGCAATCAAAGCCGGTTGCTGTCAGCCCTTTCCCTTCCCTAACTCTGCCTTTGTTATTTATGTACCTGTTTAGGCTGAAGACCCATATTACACAGAAAACGGTAGCCAGGGAAACACGATGTTGATGATGTCCCCCCAAGAGCAACGTGAGCTGCAGGAGAAGCCAAACCTCAACGGTGGGACTCAGGAGAACGGGACTGGCCAAGCGTCCTCCAAAAACGGCCACTCAGCCAAGCAGCACAGCCCCGCCGACACCGAAATGTGAACCGGGCAGAGAAATGCACCCTTAGCGCGAACTAAGAGGGGAGTGGAGAGACAAGGGAGGGCGAGAGTTTTCTATGGACAGTTAGGGAATTGCAGACCTTTTTTTTGTTGTTATTATTATTTCTGTGAAGAACTTCAAAATCAGCCTAAAGCACATTAAGCGCCAGAGCTGCCAAAGTCCTGCTTCTCTGCCTCCTCCTACTTCTCCCATTGACCACGCAAGACACTTTTTCGCAGCTGTTCTCTGCTTTTGTTGTTAGAAGAACATAATGAGAAATGCAAGTGCCCTTAGCCCTGAACAGCTTTTAAGCAACGGCAGACTGAAGCTACAGAAGCCTTGAGCCAGACTCCAAACAGGCCAAATTTTTGGTGGCAGTGTGTTAGGCTGATTAAAATAGTTAAGTTGGGATTTCAGTGACAAAACCCTCTCAGGTTTCAGATAATTTTGGTTAACAGAGTTGTTTTTTATCCCATCTTCATGCTTAAGTGCAGGATTTCTTCCTCTTTTAAGAACAACAGGTATTTAATCCCCCTTCTTGTGCTTTAGGTCTTCTTTAGTATTTCCTACTCCAGCAGAATTTGCTGAAGCTGTGTAAAACTTTCCACATGGAACTGAAGGCTGAAATGTGAATAGACCTCAAACTTGTTTCTTTTTCAACCCTACCAGTATGCAGGTAGTTGCTTTAGAGTAAAAAAATCTTCCCCAGTCTCTTCATGTCAGGGACTGGAGATGGTGTTTGACGAGGCAGAGCCATCAATCAGTCACCAGAGTGAGATGGAGAACACTTGATACGGCTGTCGATGGCTCTGCAGACGCCTGGGGCTGGCCGTCCCACCACCCTCCCTCCCGACACGCGGGGGCTAGTGCCTGGGTTAGGACTTTGGGAATAAAAGATGCCAAAGGGCTCCCAGTGGGACAAGTGCTGGACAGAAACCTGGCTCTGCTACGGGTGTTTCTTCCTCTGCATCAGCAGTGGGTACATGAACAAAAAGAAGTATTTTCGCTTTGGTTAAGTGAAGGCCAAGACCAAAATCCCAACAGCAGGAGCAGGTCTTGCCTAGCTCTGCACTCATCCTGCCCCCGAGGCAAGCGGTGCTGCAAGCTGCATTGCTGAGGACGAGCTACGTGCAGCTTGGTCAGAGCCAGGGACCGGGGGGGGTTGTGCTCAGTCCCCAGCATGTGCAGCTCAATTTTAGGGAGCCAAAGCTGTTGTCATGCAAGCCCGGTGTTGATGGTGCAAGACCACAAGAAGCTGCAGTTCAGCAGATGTTACTCATACCACAGTCTCTGCAGGCACCAGCAGTGACCTCCACATCCGAAATAAGGACAAAAATGGCCCTTGAAGCTAATCTACCCTCTCACTAGTGAATTTATTGCAACCTTTTCTTGGTGCTGAACACCTGAGGGGAAGGCTTTTTTTTTTGGTACAATGCTTAAAGGAATGACAGCAACGCCCGTCATGATCTGGGGCTGTTTTCATGGGTGCAAGAGTCATTTAGACATGGTTTAAAGTATTTCAGGTTTTGTTTGTTTTGGTGTGAACTGCTTCTCCCAAATCTCATTGTAAATAATCCCAGTTGAAAAAAAAAATTGAGTATTAAAAATCAACTTCTCTGTAGTGTCCTTGGAACAACAGTGTGTTTATCCCACCGGGACGCGTGGCTCTGGCTGCGCCATGTGCCAGCGCGATGTGAGGACAACGCCTCGCAGAGAGGTTGTTTCCCAGCAGAAATGCTATGACTAAAGGCTGTGGCTTGTTCTGAGCACATTTTCCCTGTCTTTCAACAAACACATTTGCAAGACAAGTGACGTACAGCACACTATTAAACCTCGTTTGTTTGATTTTCTGATGTTTAAGATGCCCAGCTAATTCCTGCATAAATAAATGAGACTCCAGTCTCATGGAGTGCGCAGGGCTGGGGTCTGACCCGACGGCGGGGGGCTGGTGGTGTGTGCACGTGTGCATGAAGATGAAGACGAAGATGAAGGCTTCCTCACGCTGTGCACTGCGCAATAACCAGCAACGGTTCCTGCAGGAACAGAATTTGCAGGGCAACGCACGGCAGCCCTTAAGTGCCTGTTCTTGTGGAGATGCTTGAGCTCTCCTGAAAGCAGCAGGTTTGGGGCTGGGGATCTTTACTGACCTGGCCCCCTCCTCCCTGGGATGCCCGACCCTTCCTAGTGCTTTTTTCCTGGAGAGAGGCACAGCCGGTACTTCTTGAGGGGTGCTGAGTACGGCAAGAGACCACCGCTGCCAGTTTGGTTGTAGTTGGGGTAAATCTGACCTCCAAAAGCCTGGCTGCAAGGGGAGCAGATGCAGGAAAATGAAATTACTTTCTCTCCCAAGAGCTCTGGCTGCTGGAGAGCGCAGAGGAAGCTCTCCCAGAGGCTTGATTTGCACTGCCGGGTAGGCCAGGGAGCTGGGGTTGGCTTTTTTTTTTTTTGGCAGTTGTTTATCTAATCAGCACTACTCGCTGTGTCAAAAGTAGGAGATCTAATCAAACATCAGGTGCATTTTTCACAGCTCAGGGTATGTCCTACAGCCAAGCAGAGACAATAAAGTTACAGTCAACTGCTTTGGCAAAACAAAAGCTTTCTCTAAAACATCCTGATGGAGGGAAATGCCAAGAGCGGCAGTGGCTGAGCAGGGACGGTGCCGAGCCAGCGGAAAAGGCTGCGCTTCCAGCTCAGGAAGTTTTTTGCCTGTGTGTAAACACCGGCAGGCTCAGCTCTGGCCCAGCCAAAAAGGTTATTTTATTATTCCTTCCTTATCAAACGCCTTGCATTCCTTCCTTGCCGGCCCCAGTGTCTGCCAGGCAGCCTCCTCCTCTCGCCATCCTGTGCTGCCTGCGGGCTCGCAGCTGCTTTTGGGCCACTTTTGGAGGCTTTTGGGGGGCTAAATCCATCTCAGCTTCCAACAGCGACCTGCTTGCCTATAAACATGGTTCAAGGTTCCTGCAAGGGCTCTTGCCTGGTTCATGATCTCATGTCCTGCTCGTATACAGTGCGTATATAGTCTGTTTAGCTGGTGAGGACCCTTACAGCAGCGTGAAATGCCCTGATGAAAATAATTAGCATGAAAGCATCCTCTGGGGAAGAACAGTGGCAAATACATATACAAGGTGTTAAATATAAATGTAAATGTGACACAGCCATTAAATGACATGACCATGTCCCAGCCTGAAACAGAAGCAGGAGCTCTGACACCCATCCAGGCAGCCCCCGAATCCTTCTGCAGGTTGAAATCAAAGACTTTTTCAGAAATGAAGGAATACCTTCCTGTCTGAACAGCCATAAAATGCTACTGTGAGTTGAAGGCGGCTTGCTCTGCACATTGCTGAAACCAATCAAATTTATCAGAACAAACAAATTTTAATTAAGTCTTATTAACTATGTCCCTCAGTGGATCTTCCATCCTTTTCATAATAAAACCAGCACAACCCTTCCACCTGAGAAAACTCCCGCCCTGCAATATCACAAGCCCTTCACAGCAAAACAGCATGTCCCAGGTCAGAGAAAAGTAGCTCCTTTCTCTGTTTGCTCATTGTTAATTTCTTTTTCATTGATTTAGTGCTGGGAAGAGCGGCTCCGATGCCCAAGATCCCTCAGCAGCAGGATCAGTCTTGCACAAGCAGCAAGACGCCCAATTCCTGCTCGTGGCCCTTCAACACCACCAGCGTTTTGCCTTGTGCTGTGCCTTGGAGCCCCTCAAGAAAAAGATGCGCTCTCTGTGCTCCAGATCTGCTGGGACTGATTTATTTGAGCGTTGTGCTAAAATTTCAGTTTAAGGGTAGATGCCTTGCATGCCTTGTCGTGCTGTGGAATTTTCACCCCCTGTAAAATTTTGCTTGATGCAGTTTAGCTTAGAGGCTACAGAAATACTACTTCTCTTTAATTATAAGAGGTAAGTGTTTACCTCTGCAGCCCAGCTGAGCGGGAGCTCAGTGCCCGGCATACCCACCGCCCGCTGCACAGAAATGGGGGGGGGTCATGGCCTCAGACTTAGATGCACCAAGGTTTCTGCATGACTTTTGAAACCACAGCAAATAGTCTAGGGTATATTATACATAACAGTGCTGCTATCTGCTGGCTGTGCTTTGCTAAAACATTTAATACTTTGCTCTAGAGGGCAGCTGGTACTCAGGTAATGGTGCCCAGTCAGAAGCAGCACCTGAAGAAGCATCCTGCTCCTCCACAGTCCCTGGCTGCACCCCGGGGTGCCAGCAATCCAGCCAAGAGGCTAACATAGTAACATGAAATTATGAAAGAAGTAATACGTACAGTGGGCTTTGAAGCTCATATTCTAGGAATGGGGAACATCTAAAATGAAATTTCTAAAATGAATTTCCCATCAATCCGCTTCCCATCTGCTTGTTCGATGCCTGATCCTGCAAAACTCGTGTGGGAGTTCTACAATATTTGCTGCACCATCTGCTGCAAGGCCACTCAGGCTTTTCGATCCAAGCACAGGGAACGCAGAAACCCAGGCAGGCTCTGATAATGCCCCATGTTATGCTTCAGGTGGCTGATGGAGAAGAAGCTGGCCAAGCAGCGTCGGCAGAGCCAGGGCACATCCCTGCGACCCGAGCCTGGGAACCGGCCGTGCCCTCGGCTTCCTCCAGCCAGTCCCGCTGAAGTCCTGTGCTGTACCAGTCTGGAGCAGGATCTGTGTAGGGCTTTTCCATCCCCCAGAAAAAATTATTTTTACAACTATTTGCACTACCGGCACTTCACAGGTGTTTTAATTCTAAGTCTTTAATCTTAGCCTTCAGATCCATTTAATTTGCTGGTGTTTTGATTTGTCGTAACAGATGCAAATGAGATTATCTGTCCCCTGAGATAAACTGTCAAAGGCAAATGCTGAAGAATTGGGCTCTAGAAACATTTTAATATGCTCGTGGTGCAAACCCTGAGATGGAGCCAGAGATGAACGTAGATTAGTGTGAGCCAGGACTCAGGTCTCAAACACAACACGCCGTGTGAGAAGGACCTTTGGGCTGATGCACAGAGCTGTTCCGTGTTCGCAGGCTCATGTCCTCTTTTCATTTCTTGAGGACCCACAAGGGCAGGAGGGAACACCTTCACAGCGTGCAAAGAAAGTGTGCCAAGTGCTGTGAGGCTTCAAAGTTTTTCTTTTTTAACCTTAAAATCCAGGCAAGACGAGAATGGGTAAGCCTGGGATGCTCTTTCTGGGGAAGAGGGTTGGTTTGGAGGGGACGGCTGTGGAGTCGGATGCAGGAGTTGCATTGGGTTAAGATTTTCCAATTGAAAATTGTTTGCGTTTTTCTGCTGGAGAAAAAAACCCAAGCAATTTGGAACAGTTTTTCTGTTCGTTTTCTAATGGAAAGTTATTTCGTTGGGGGAAAAGGAGACTAGTTCCAGTTTCTCACTCTAACTGTAGAAGAAGAAGGTCTGAAAACAGTTATGTCTCTTTTTGTCTTGCATAAGACATAAAAGATGTCCCAAGGGCCTGTACTTAGGAAACTTATTTTCAAGTTACATATTTTTTTTTATTCCTATGAATTAAACAATACCTTACTCTACCGACCCTTGGTTACTTATTTGCTATTTCTGGTTCTTGTGAAATTTTTTCTTCTTTTTTTTTAATCTTTGTGTTTGCATCTTCCCTCTTTTCTTATCTTCTGCCTGCCCCAGAGGCTTATTGCTGCTTTGGCAACATGCTAACGTGTTTAGGAACGATAAGACGTCTAATTAATAGTTTAATTAGCAGTACAAGGTCTTAATAGCTTATTAAAGGAAATACATTCAGAAAATTCTTTTCCCTTTCTTGCGTTGGTACAATATAATTTACCAGCAAATGATAAAACAGTTTGGAACGGCGTTCTGACTTTCGGTAAGGAAAGTGGTGCTGGATTCGTGATTTCACGGGGGATTTTGCACCACTAATACTATTATTTTGTTGTTGTTGTTTAAAAACAATTTAACAGATTAACAAAAGCAATTGCGAAGGAACAATGTTGCTGTGGTGTGGCAGGCAGGAGCCTGACGAGCCTGAAAGTGGAATTAAGTAGAACTGCCTTCCCTACTTCTGCATATAAACAAGTCCTGGGGGAAGGTAAACTTGCTCTTTAAGCAGCTCCGGCTGAAATGTCAGGTCATGCGCCGAGCTGGGGCAGCTTGCAGGCTGCGATCCTCCCCGCTCCTTTTTTTGCTAGTATTTGTTAAAACTGAATATTTTTATACGAAGGCACCCTTGGCTTATAAACTCCAGCAGAGTAAGGGCCGCCTATAAACCCTCTGGATCCCTCTTGCTTTTACCAGCGAGAAACTCAGCGTTAAATCCTGCTTCGCAGGCGGAGAGCAGAGGGAAATCAAACCGAGCTGCGCTCCTTCGCTGCAGCTCGGATTCCCCGGGCCGCCGTGTTTTTCCTCTGACCCACACAAAGATTTCTTTCTAAATTTATCACAGCGTTCATCGGCAGTCCCACTTAGTGGCAGATTACGAGGCTGGGCAGGCAGGGCCCATTCAAATGAGGGCAGGGGAGCCTGAAAAAAAAACACGCGGGGGATGACGCAGCCAGCGAGGCGAGGGCAAGGAGCGCCGAGGGGGCAAGAGCAGCCCCAGCTCAGCACCCACCGGCCGCTCTGCTCCGGATTAGCCTTCCCCGGAGCCCGGGAGCCTTGCTGCGGTGGGATGCATGGAGATGGCAGCGCCCCAACTCCTGCCTGGAGGTCCGGGGGAGGTTTGCTGGTCTCTGGAGGCCCCGGTGCTGGTGCTGCTGGGGAATTTCCACCGGGCTGCGGAAGGAGGTGCTGGCCTCTGCGCGGGACGCAAAGGCGAAGCAGCATCTGGCTGCAGCGGTGCGTGCTGGAGGGGGTGTCTGTGTGGCACCCCCCCCAACACACAGCTGAGCATCCCTCCGGCTCCCGAGACCTCTCGTGTGTCCCCCGCAGTTCATAGCTGCGCGTCCTGGGCTCCTGCCAGCCTGGATCCGGCACCGGATCACTCCCGGCCTGTGGGAGCAGAGCTGTGGTTTTGTGCCCCCTGGACCCCCACGCCGAGGACGCAGACCGGCGTAACCCATCCTGCCGCCAACGCGCGGGGGCCGGTTGCTGCTAGCCACACGCTTTGCGGAGCCGAAGCCCTATACGGGGAGTACGCGCCGTGTTTGGAATCACACGGGGAAATTATGCGGTTACAAGGATGGCATAATTGAGAGAATGCTTGACTAGCGCAATTTTCTTCTGTGCCTGTCAGCAAATCACTTAATCTGCGCCGTGCCAAGTTTCCCATCCGTTAAATGGGGAATGATTATCCCCCCTGCTTCCTGCGAGGGAGCGAGAATAAAACCCGCTCACGACCGTGGGGGCACGGGAAGGTCCCACGGAGACGCGCCGTGACCCACGTAGCGGCCGCAGACCTGGAAGGACCCGCGTAGCATTTTAAACCCAACCTTTCCAAATGAATGTCTCCTCCTGCTGCTTTTTTTTTTTTTTTAATTGAAAACCCCGAAATAGATTTGCCTCTCCCGTGCAGGATTTGAAAAGATTCCTCTGTGGGTCGGGACAGCCCCGGTCCCGTGGGAAAGCAGAAGAAAATGCCTCGACGTGCCAGGAAAAGGCACCTCGCGGGGGGGGTGAGGGGGGTCCGGAGCGATTCCCAGCCGGCCCCCCCCCGGG
>NW_010972504.1:2133507-2211316 GCF_000737465.1 Haliaeetus leucocephalus
GGGGGGGGGAACGGCCTCCCCCGGCCAAAGCAGCCTGGGCTGGGGGGGGGCAGAGGTGGTGGGGAGGGCGAGGGCTTCGGTACGGCCCCCCCCCCGCTTCCCGGGCTGGTCTGCTTCCCCAGGGTGATGGGGATGATTTTTTATTATTATTATAATAATAAAACAATAACATAATAACATGATATAATAATAAAATAATAATAATTAATAATAAATGATGATGACGATGATAAGCAGCAGCTAATTCTGTTACACTTCAGCAAAGGGGTCCACATAGGTAAAATCTTGGGCGACTCTGCCCAGGCTCGCTCCTTCCTAGCGGATAAGTGGGAAGGACTGTCCCAGGCCAAATGGGAACATCGGGCGGAATTTCAGGGGTCCCTCACTTATTTCTGTTTTAACCCAAGGCCACGGGGGTTGAAAGCGGCTGCTTTACAGCTTCGTGTTGTCTCTGCTTTTGTATTTAGGGATAATTGCTCCACATAGCATTGTAACTTCCATGCGATGGATTGTTATGTTCTTGCTCTTTTTTTTTCTCCCTCAGAATATATGATGTAGTTCCTGTTTGTAGACTCTTTTAATAGCGAGGTGGCTGAGACAAAGTTTACTCAATAAACTTGCTTTTCCCCTTGAGCAGCTTTAGCTTAGATAAACGGGCTTTAAAGTCCCGGTTTAGCGTGGGACTAGGACTGTTTACCATTCATCGTTGTTAGTTAATTGCTATTTGGTTAAATATTTAGTTGGAATTAAGTTCTTTTATGCTCTTGTCTTTAAAAATAATAAATAAAGGTGTGTTTAGTAATGTGGTAAAAGGCTTTCTAGAAGGCTTTTTAAAGATACTCTGCAGTAGGGAAGGTCCATAAAGTTTTTTTTCTATATTTTGCATTTAAATTTTCTTAACTTGTAGTTTGCCATGTTGTTATTTGTCATCAGCCAAGCTAAAGCAGCAAGGATATTCGACTGTTTTCTGTAGTGACTGCAGAATTCTTGTCTTCATTACCAGTTTCATTCCTTATTCCAAAAAGAAAAACAGTGTTTGCATTATTGTTTAAATCCACAAAATCCAACTCATGGCCTGCAAATTGGCTGTGTTCAGGATAAGAGGGCAGTGCAAAGGAAGGACAGTTTTGGAAAATGCGCTGAGGGTGGACTTCATGTAACACACTTAACTAGGAGCCGGCGACAGCACTCCTGCTTTTCCACCCCATCCATCCCCGCGGAGGTTCTCATGAGCACCAAGGATGAGGATCTGAGTTTCAGGGTTCAGTCTCAAAGCAGCTCTTTTGCTTTCAGGTACCAGGATCCTTCTCCCCGCAGAGGCGAATGGCACAAGCTACCCGCAAGCATCTTCGCTGCGTGCCCAGCCGGCGGATGATGGATGGGAGCTCATCGGATCGTTGCTCAGCGGGTGGATCAGGTGGGGACAGGAACGGGGGGGAGCCCTGGGAGAGACGGGGGCGAGCAGAAAAGCCCCCGTGGCAAGCGGCAGCACGCTGCCGAGTCTGCTTCTGCGGGAGACTCGGCGCCCCGTGTCAAGGTCTGCGTTTCGTAGGGCCTTTTTTGGTACAATCCTGCAAACGGCCCTGTTCTGCAGCAGTGACCCAGTCATTATATAAACAAGGGTTTAATTTTGGAACTTTAATATTTAACGGGCTTAAGTTTCTTTTACTCAGACATGTTCTCATACACTGCCCATTCGACAAAATACTTCTCACCTACGTTATCGGTTGCTAACAGAGTATCCTGCGGCTGTGTTCATGGTCCGTTTGAGTGAATATTTGTACTCGGGATAATTCCCTTTCTTAGTATCAGGGGTTTATAAGGTGGCATCACCCTGGCTGGCCCTTCTGAGTTCTCACTCTGGCTGTCCTCTAAGATGAACAGGGGAGACGAGTAACACGAAAGGGTGTGTTGATGCTATGCTAAGAGCAGCCAAGGCCAGCATGGGCAGTTACCTACAATCATATTACCATTACAAGCCAAGGCGCTTTGGAAGTCAGACATAGGGATCCATCCTGAGATGGGACCTCTACTAGAAGTGACTTGTATAACTCGTGTACCAACTCCTGCAAGGAGAGAGGCTGGAGCAGTGTTGATCCCCTCTTGCTGTCTTCTGCAGATAATTTCCCCCTGACTTTTTTTCTGCAGTCAGTAATTATTCCACACATTTTCAGTTTCGTGATGGTAACACAGGTATCTCCTTGGATGGGACAGAAGCTCTACTCGTCCCTTGCCGTCAAAGGCAAAGACATGGTTTCTTGTCTACGGTCCTGCTGTAGGTGTGTTACCAGCCCTTTAGCCTTGACTTTTTTTTTCTAAAACCATCAGAGAAGTTAGAGGAACAGGAAACAAATTGCATTAAAAGTGCTTTGGAGGAAGGAGTTACCATGGAGATGGAAAGTCGGGTGGGTTTTTTTCAGGCTATTGGAACGCAGTGGGTCCTTCTCAAACAAACTTGTGTGGTCTTGATAACATGACTGCTGTCTCTCGTTCTTTGTGATGGTCCGAAGTTGTAAGGCATCTGCCTGTTGGCTTTAGTGGTTTCCATTGTTGCCATTCTCTCCAGTTATCGAATGACTAAATTTCCAGCATCGACGCTCACTGATAATTGACCCTGGGCCACTCAGCTGGCCCTTCCAATGCCAGCTACCTAAGCGTGATAGATTTCCCCATCTTGTGGTCTCTGTGAAATGGATTTACAGAAGGAAGCTTTTGTTCTTTGTGCTGTAGGAACTACATTAGTATTCTGGGAAAGAAATATCTGCCTTTAAACTATGACTTAGCATTTCTGTTATGGTCCTACACTTTCTTACCTGGGTCCACTTTCATGCGGTGGCCCTTTGCAGCATACCAGTCAGCTGGTCATTTTCATGAAGCACTGACAGAAGGAATAACGTGGGCTTTGCACCCTTTAAATATGTTTTAATGGTGCAGTTTTCAGTGCTCTCTATACTGGGCTGTGAAATGAGTAGGAACTGTGTTTAGATAGAGGTATAAAACTTCTCTCTGGTGTGTTTACCTGGCATCCTACAGTTTCACAATGCTCTGTGGCCATGGACCGTCACACTGCCTGCTCAGTACACTTTGTCACGTAAATGGAATGACGCAAATATAAGAATTAGCCCTGCCCTGCTGGGACTGCACAAATCCATCATGCAGGAGCCTGCCTTTCGCGGTGCCTGTAGGGAGCACCCAGGGAAGGAGCAGGCAGGCACGGCAGGTAGCTACGGTCCTTCCCACATCCTGCAGCCAGCTCTCCGTGAACTTCTGAGTAACACCACATCCATCACTTGAATATGTTCAGTTAGGGTTTGTTGGTTGTTTTTTTAGCCTAGCACTTTGAACCTACGAATTCTGAATTTAATCAGATAATTTTTTCCCCAGCCCCTGCACATCATGAGGTGCTTCCTTTACTCCTCACTGTCTTACCGTGGATGTGCCTTGCTGATTTTGTATCATCTCCAAACATTGCCAGCTCACTACGTACTCATTTTCCAGAACGCTTGCAAACATGTTGAACGCTCAAGAAACTCCCAGCATCCTGGCCTGTGTGTTTATGTACATTTGAGCACCGAGCGTTTCAGTTTTCACCTGTACTCAAAGTTTGGTGCAGGCAGTGAATCGTCCTCCCGAGGCAGCTCTCATCTTGGACAACCTCATTTTAACCTCACAGTTTTGAGGCAGGAATGGCTTTATATAACCCAGATTTCATCCCCAGGGGTGGCGGGTTTGGTGTCGAGGCTATGCAGGACTAAATGCTCACCCGCACAAGTTGGGGCATCATGGACTATCCTGCCAGCGACCTCGTACTACCTTTAGCTGCTGTGAGGAGGTGAAGAAATGCTCCAGCTCCAGGAAAGGAGCTGCAGATCTCCAGAAGCAAACACCCTGGGACACCGGAGCTCCCGGGAGGTAGCCCTGCTGAAAGAGCATGTGTCAGAGGGAAGACTGGGATATAGGTCTCAGTCATTCTTGGCTCATTGATGTGCACATCTGATGGCCTTATCTTCACCTGTCATATCCCGTCTGCTTTCCTATATTCCCCTTGAGCACCTCTCTTCTCACCCTATCGATGATTGAAGTGGGGTACCCTAAATGCCAGAAGACACTTTCCTGCACAAGCTCACATTTCACAGACTCCTGAATTCTAATGACTGCCCTGAACCTTTCACCCTGCCATAGATGCACCTCTTTGAAAGCTAAACATCCTACAGATGTGGGCAGAGATGCCAGACAGCATTTTCAAAAGGGGAAAAGCTCTATTGCTGGGTTGTAGTCGGTTGGGGACTGTAGGTAAACCGATCAACACAGAGCACCAAGGTTAATGCATGTGCTGCTGTTGGAATCACAGCTTCCCTTCCCACCCCGAGCCATGCAGCAATTCTTTGTGTCTTCGCACGGGGAAGCAGAATTACCACCATCCGTCGACATCTCCCTTTTTTGTTCCTCGCTCGTGCCCACTGTTCCCCCATGCTCTGCTCTGGGGGCTGGTCCCTGACAGTTCACAGCCCATCACTGGGTGCCCGTTGCATCTCCTGGGCGACTCTGTTCACATGTGGATAATTCTTGATAGCTCATTTACACCAACTTTTACTTTTCTATGCAGTTCTTTGCCTCAGAGATGAAACTAACCCCTTTAGTACTCTTGTGCAATACCAAAATGAGTGTGGAAACCATGTTTGTGTGTTCACAAAAGAATATAGATGTGTTTTCTGTCCTCCTTCGTGTGTGAGGTGACACACTCAATGTAAAACTAATTGGAATTAAAGTCTTGGTGCCTCTGTGCAGCCAGGATTATCATAGTTACAGTGTAGGACTGCCAGCTCATCAGTCATTGACTGCTTAGGAATGACTTTCCTTCTAATATTACTACTAAGAATCCATTCAATAATACTTTTAGAATCCATGTCTTTTTCATTATTTAAGATATATTCATCTCTTCCCCTTATCTTGGTTTTAAAGACTTGATGAGAATCTGTTGGATCTCTGATTTTGATTTAACTCTTCAGCTTCTCAGTGCCAATAATTTTGTGTACAAGTGCAGGCAAGGCTTCTAAAAAAGACAGCAAAGTCTTGTAAAACTTTTCTAATTATTTAGGTTTCGGAACATTTGAAGGCCTAATCCTCTTTTGAGGAATAACTGTTGTTCCGATCAAGTAGATGGACAGTACCTCCTGAAGAGTGGCAACTGTGAAATCCTGCAAGACAGTCTAAAGGGCCGAGGCATTTGTTCTCTCCTTTCATGGTACCAGCCATCTTCCCTCTCCATATGACAAAATTCCCAGTAGGCAGAGGGTCAGTATAGGCGACTTTCTTTCTCTTGAATACAACTAAACTCAATGCTGTTGTATGAAAAATATTTTATAAAAGCAGGACAGCAAAGGACCTCATGCAGCTGTGTAACGCACTCAGCGGGAAGCTGTTTCCAGCTGTTACTTTATTCTTTCTTTTCAAGTGTTCCATGGCAAAATTAGATGAGCCGCGTTAGCGGTGATGCTCCTCTCTCCTGGAGCTGCTGGAGCCGGCGTGTTTGTGTCCCATCCACCCTGACACACCGTCCTCCTGTTGCCAAGGAGCCGATCGCATTGCTGAGAGCCAGGACTGTGCCTGAACTGCTCCGGCATTCCCGCTCTTCCTCTGCCTTCTCCCCACCTCCCACTCGGCCTCCGCCAGAATCGGCGTTAGAAACGGTGGTCCTGCAAACACCAACCTCGCTTTGGGGGTTTTCTTTTTGCAGTTTCAGGCAACTGGGATGTGCACATGGACAATCCCAGCGGTGGGACTGTTGGGTCGGCTGTGACGAGCAGGGTGTTACTACCACGGGGTGATGGACACCTCTGCAAGATAACTCGGGTTGCCATGGTTACAGATGGAAAATAGGGCTACGGGTTAACTCGGGCCAGCGTCGCATGAAGCACAACATCCCACGTCATTTTGCACACACCTGAGACAGTGGAAGCCAGAGTGGTGGCCACCATAAATCCCCGAGTCCCCACCCAGCCCCAAGTTTGTACGTTAAACTTCCCGAAAGTTCCCACACAGAAATCACTGTGTGCAACAGCCTCAGGGATGGAATTGGGGTCGGGGTCAAGAAGCCTCCTGCAAGGCTCCGGCAGAGGAGCCCGTCTCAGCCCTGTGACCTGTTATTTCTTACTTATTGGTGCACCCCAAAGGTTAAGGCCATACGTAAGCTCTGATTTCTCTGAGCTGTCACGCTCTGAATATTTAAGAGGAATTCTGGGAGTCAGGCACGCACCTCACCTCTAGACCGCGGTCGCATCTTGGAGGCAAAGCAGATGGCTTCAGCTGGACCGGAGGGCTGGAGCCGATACAGACTCTGATGGACCAGGCAGCGATGCAACATTTCTGGCCGTTCCGAGCATCCGCAGAACACGATCATCTTCAGGACTTGGTGAAAATCTCCCAGGCAAACAAAGGGACAAATGAAGCCTGGAGTGAAAAACAAAGGAAAAAAACAAAGGAAAAATACAAAGGAAAAAAGAGAATTTTCTAGCCCAAGCAGAGCTGTTACTCACAGGCGGTTTTGGAGGCTCCATGGAATCGCTTTGGGACGCTGCTATTTCTCTTTCACGGCACTGGACGGCCGTACTAAAGCCCGAGGAGGACAGTTCTGCCAGGCTGATTCCTGCGTCTTACCGGGCACAAGCTGTTACTGTCTCCCAAAGAGCGAGCCTGCACGTGCGCAGGTATCAGCAAAAAGGAGGTAAAGGGCCTGCTGGAAAGATGACTCCTGGCTTTTGAGGTATTGCATCCTTCATTTCAACGGTCCAGCCCTAAAAGTGACAGTGCCGGAATGGATCTAAAGAGCAGAGGCTCCCATCCAGTGCAGTCAGTGGGCAAATAAATTGTGTTCACGCTATTAATCTCTTAATAAAATTGCTGATCTTTGGTGTGCTATTCAAAATGTGTATTTAAGGAAGTCTTAAAAAGTTTGTACCTTCATCACAATATATTCTTATTGCCTTGTTTTTTTGGGGGGAGGAATAGTATTAGAAGCTGGCTTAGAGGCTTTAAACCAGTCCTTGCCATTTCTTAGCTGCTGGCCCTTCCAGCAGGCCGAGAGCTAATCCTCAGCTCTCCTTTCCCCTTTAAAGGAGTAAAACGATACAGTCATGTACGGGCTGAGAAGGAGCTGTTTTGTGTGTTGTTTTTTTTTTTTTTTTTAAAAGGGAAAATAGTTGGCAGGAACATGAGCAAAGCTGAAAGTATTTTCATCTGTTTTGTTTTGTAATGTTTAATGTTTTGTTTTCTACTTTACGAATTACACAAAGGAATCACTCAAAACAAAGGTCTCCCATTCTGGAAAGGGAAAAAAAAAATCTACAGTGGGACTAATGCGGCCAATCAGAATTGGCCAAGTAGAGAAAAAAACCAAAATATCTTGAAAAATGACAACATCTATTTTTTCTCACGAAAAAAATAGAAACGCTCACCCTCTAATTGAGATTTGTTTGTAAAATAATTCCAGGCTGGGAAGGGTAATCAATTCGTGCATAAAAATATTTTTTGACATTAATTTTTATTTTTGTTAACGGTAGCTTGAATTTTAGAACTTACTAGTGGGTTTCAAATGATTATTGCTATGTAAGTACAAAATACCTGTCCTAACTTTTAAACGGTTGTGTCTCCTTGTTTTATGAAAGGCTACAGAAGAGAACTGACGGAAAAGGCACAGTTTAAAAAAAAAAAATCAGTCTTGGCAGTTTGAGGAGAAAACAGCTGGGAGAGGAGTCTCTTCTTGCTCCTTCCTTTTTACAAGTATTTTAAAAAGATAATAGCTTATAATTACTTATTTTTAGAAGCTTTTAGAAGGCTCAGCTGAGACCCAGAGGCCACTGTGGCTCAGTGCTCTCAAGCGAAGACAGTTTATCCCTGGCCAAAATAATTTACAATCCCAGTTTGAAGGCTGAGACAAGAGGCAGAGCTAAACCTCAGCCAGTACCTGCCAGCACCAAACCCAGCACGAACAGCAGAACGCCACAGTTAGTGACGGTGTCGGTTTATTCAGCTGAGCTGATGAAACCGCTCTGAATTTGATAATTTTCAGCAATAAAGATAAAAAGCATTTCAGGAATTTTTCAGATAAGAACAAATAATTTGTGGCACTGAGTTTTAAATACTCCGGGAGCGTCTTGGCAGCCGATGCTTAGCGAGGAGCTGCAGGCAGGCGTGGTGCTCGCTCTGTGTGTGTCTGGCAGCTCCCGGGCACTCGTGGGTGCTGTGCTGGGGGTGGGAGTGGGGACTGAAGCGATTCGCATGAATCACAGCAGATTTCCCAATCTCTCGCTGTGCTTACAAAAGCAGTCACTCCAGGCAGGGGCTGGCAGACACACGCATTCGGTGGGATGTGCCCTCGTACCCATAGGTGTTTCTAAGCCGTGGCCAAGCCTCGCTGCACACACGCAGCAGCATCACCTTTCTGTAGGTGCATCCCGTAAAGCAGTGGGCAAAGGGAGGAGGTCTGCTCCGGGACGAGGTCTGCTGGTGGCACGGTAATGCTAAGAAAGCTGCTTAGGAATGTCTAAACAATTTTTTTCCCTGTTTGTTCATTTCCCAATTGGAAAATACTGCTTTGTCATATTAAGGTTGGTGAAACTTTTAATGGGAGATTTTGTTGTACCCAGGGTGTGACTCCGGGGAGTTGGGAGGTGACAGCAGGACGGACAGCCGGGACTGCAGGACAGCCAAAAGCTCTGCTACAAACTGAGCCGGGATATGGGAGACCGGAGCTGCAAGACTGTCTTCTGTGGAGATCAAAGCAGGGATGTGCAGGCGAATTTCTGGCAGCCCAGGTCAGCGCCCATCAGCCCAAAGGTACCAGCTGTTCTGTAGTGCGTCTTTCTCATTTAATTAAAAATACAAAGAGCGAGCCCCACATCCTGGATCTGTGTTTCAGTGCAGAGGGGAAATGAATCCCAAAAATGTAAAATGAAATCTTTTCTGATGAGCTGTAAGTAAAAATACTATTTACTGAAGCGACAGTCCTACTCAAAACTAACAAGGTCTTTCCCAGACAGACACCCTCTTCCTAACTCTCCTTTGCTCCGAGAGCCGCTCAGCCGACCCGTAAGCGTCGGTGTTCCCCCCAAAACCTTACCACCACGTAGTGCAACCTGCCGGGCTGACAGCCCTGGACACAACGCTGTCGGCGTTTCAGATCCTGCTCTCTGTGATGGCTCTGTCCTAACATTCATCGGGACTTGTATTTTTTTCTAAAACATCCGAACAGGCTCAGTCGGAAACTTTAAATGAAATTCATGCTGTTCCCCCTGTGCTTGCAGGAGAGTTGTTCCTCAGTTAGGTGAATCAAAGATATTGAAGGAATGTTTGATGAATTTTTCCTTTGTTTTACCAGCTAGAAGGTCTTTCAGTCGCTGGCTGTTTTCACAGCAGCAGTGATGTGTGCAGACCGAGATCCATCTCGAGCAGAGGGGCCCTCGTGCTTACCTACTGATTACTGCTGCAGAAATGAAAGAAAAAACGTAGCATTAACTCCTGGTTTCTGATAAAACAAACCTAAGTTATTATAGCTGAAGCCGTATATTTTCTGGCTAAATATTTAAACTGGCAATTAATATACATCCTTTAGGGTCGGAAAGTAAGTTGCTTTCCATAGTTTCATAGGCTTTCTGGGAGAAATAAACTACCCTGGTTTCAAAAGCAGAGGCTTAAATATATTTATTTCTCATACTAAACATTTTGTAATTCTGCTTATGAGATAGCAAGTCAGCTCTCTGTGTGAACGTTGTCTGGGAGGAAATAAAACCGATAGGGATTTGTGGCAGTTCCTACGGGACGTACCGGTGCATGGCACCGCTCCGGGGGTTTTATCCACGCTGGGCAGCTCTGGCACAGGACCGAGCTCCCCCGAGGGCTGCCGGCGGTTCGGGGAGTCGGTAGGAAGGTGGTGATGTTTAAATCTTTAACCAGCAAAGCCCGCATTACCTGAAACCCTGTTTTCCAGTGTTTTTAGTCTGGTTTTGCTAACTGGGGAGAGCAGATTTCCAGGGCTGGATGCTGAGTTAAGCCCGCGCCGATGGGCTGGAGCTGGGCAGCCGAAGGCCGGCGAGACGCTGCCGTCATTCCCGTCACTCCCGTCGCTCCCATCGCTCCCGTCACTCCCGTCGCTCCCGCCGGAGGACGGCGTGTTCCTGGGGTTATGCAATAACGGGCAGCGTGTGCCCCCGGCCCCTCTGCTGCCGCAGTGGGCACCGATCCCCCTCTCCATTCACAGCCTCTGCATCCCCACGGGAAACGGGAAACCTTGAAAAAGCAGAAGTGTGGCTGTAATTAGGATTAAGCTATTTTTAGCAAGCTGTCTGGTGCCCTGTCCATGCTCCAGCTGAGATGTTTAATTCTATCTAGCTCGACTCTTTCTGCAGTTGCACCCAGGACGGATACAAAAATTTTCTTTTAAATCTTGCATTTGTTGGGGTTTTGGTTTTGTTTTGGTTGGGTATGGTAGTTTTTAAAAAAATACTTGCCCCCCCATGTACAATAGCTGGAAAATCCAGCACTAAAGTAATACAAAGGTTGCTGTATAAAAAAAGTTGTACAACTTTTACTATCATTATTATTCATTTTACTATGTAGCTTGGAAACCTAGTCATAGATCAGGAATGTGTTGTACCCTGGGCTGCACAAACAGCACGGAAGGAAAATTGCCTCTTCCAAGCTATACTGAGTAAAACCATGTAGTGATACCAATACGATTTTTGCTAAATAGCATCAGGACAAGATGTTAAAGACATCTCTGAACAGCCAGCCGAGCACCTTGTTATTTACTGATCCCGTATTTAAATATCTGCTGTTCATATGTTTAACCTTTTATAATGTATTTGTAAAAGGAACTTCAAGTAAGATTAGCAGTTAGTTAGGAAAACACCGTGAAACACAGTTGGATCGAGATCAATAGATTCCTCCCTCCCGCTGCACCCCCCCCCAGTAATGTTTGACTTTTGTAAATATTCATGCCCTGCGTGAGACTGGCCGGAGGGGCAGGCACCGGGGCGGTGGGAGGAAGGAGCTGCCCCGGTGCCTTCCCAAGGGCCGTGTCCCCCCCCCGGGCAGGGGATCGGTACCTGTAAGCGGCATACGGGCATCAGGTCTGTTGGAAGTGGTCCTCGGAACAGCCGCGCTCTCCGCTGGGTGGGAAGCGTGAGGGTGGTCCACTCACTGCCTGGGGGCTGGGGAGATGCTCGCCTTTTAGGAAAAAACAGGCTCCTCACCAAAATGCCGTTCTCCCCCAGAAAATACAACAGTCGGCCCAGGGGCACGTTCTGCTTTACGTGTAGGGGCAGGGTGTATTTTCTGCTACACCCCACCTGTCTGTGTCCCCCCCCCCGCCATGTATTTTAGTGACTCATGAAGCTTCGAAGTGCTGAGCGTGGAGAACGGCTATTTCTGTGCTTCCACTGCAATCCCTGCTACCTCCGACTGTGCTGCCAGTGCACCTCAGCCAGGCACAGCACCCCCGCCGGCTCTATTCTTAGCAACTAATAGCTGAAATAATTACTTTTGTCTCAGCGCTGTTGGCTCCTTAGATTTGGAACTGAGCAAAGGCTGCAGCTCGGGGAGCCTGGCTGTCCCCGCTCCCTCTCCCAGCGTGGGCAGAGCGGCCGGGGGGGCCGGGGCAGCCGCCTCGCCGACCTCGAGCAGAATTTCTGACATCGGGCTGGTCAGGAACGCTGGAAGACAGCGAGCAGAGCCAGCGGAGCCGTCGGTCGAGGATGCGAAATACCTCGAACCCGGCTTCAGCGCAGGGCCTAAGCTCTGCTTTGAAGCAGCTTGTATGTTAATGTGGTGCCACCTCTTTGAAAAGGATCCCAGCTCTTCCAGCTGGGATTCTCTCAGACTTCACGGGGTAAATTCCAGGAGTCTGGGTTTTCAAAGGCAGGGCTAGGTTTTTCACCCGCAGGCTTCCATTTCAGTGCCTGCTTCGTTGCGTGGGCTAGGTTTGCACGAAGAATGCAAACGTTTTATGCAAATGTGACTACCCAATCCCAACACATCCCCGACAGTTCTTGGGAAGGAACACACACCTCTGGCTTTGCAGTCTTTTGATCTCAATGCCAGCTGTTCCATCCAATTCCCTTGAACCACCCCCAAAGAGGACTACCCCCATCTTTGTGCAGAGTCCGTCGTGCACACACAAGCAGGCGCACGGAATCAACTTCAAAACTGTTTCCGAAGGGGGTTTATTGCTATTTATATGCCTGCCTGCTCTTCCTCCTGTTGGTTGGGGCCCCGGTGAGAATCACAGCGTGCGTACGCGCTGGGCTGGCAAGAGTAGGAAGTGCTGGCCATTTCTCTGGCATTCACTAATGAAGCTTGTCTGGAAAACAATAAACCTTTCAGAAAAAAACCTAAAGCTAAATGTTTGTTGTTACTCCATAACTTTTCTACTGTTGTCACAGTGGAACAAAACCTGATGCGCGGTACACCATGTAGAATATCCCTTTGTGGACTTTGGTAGCTGTCTTAGCAAATACTCCTATTTTGGAGTTGCAAGTCTCCAGTTTCCTGGAAATCTGTGTGTCCTGGTGACTGTTAGGATAGCACTGCGAGACTGTGAATTGTCTGTTGTTGTCCATGCACATGTGAAAATAGAAGGAAGACGTCAATGTCTTATTTCTGCTTTTCTTTGAAAAATGAAAGAAAGCGCCTCTTCGAAATAATTTCCTATCAATTTCCTCTGAAAGCCACACTGTTTGGCAGCTTCTGTTTCAGATGATGGTCACGTCTCACTAATTGACTGGGGGCCTTCTCTGCAATAAGGACTATAATTAGCAAGAGGCACAACTTGAGTAAAATCTGGGAGCAAGGAACTCCCAAATTTCCATATCAGCTTTGACCCTGATTCCGCATACAATGTGGGTCAAATTATTTAACCTTTATTTAATTCAGCCTTCCCATATGCAAAATTACATTAATTTTAAATGAGCAAACATTAAAAACTTGCCAGTCTCCGTAAGTAACAACTAACATTACTTCTTTATTTGCGGTCAATGTAGACAATTGTTTTACTATAGCAAAGAGTTAAGTAAGTTTTTTTGTGGTTTTTTTAAGGACAATGTTCTATTATGACATTCAGATTAAAAGAAAATTTTAAAAATCATCCACCCTCTGATTGGTGAGTGTTAGGGGAAACAGTCCTGGCAGATGGGCTATCGTGTTACTGTTTCTGCTGGTATTCCCTGAATGGAGCTGGCTGGGAATTCTGTGCCGAAATATAGATTTTCTTTGGAAAACATCATGTCGCTGAGGTTGTGAGTGTTTTGTGAGGAAGAGGTAGCATTCGCAAATCCCACATTTTGAAAAAGAGCTATTCCATATCAGCATTTGAAAAATGTACTATTTTGCATTTTAAAGCAACTTTCAGGACTTTGGGTCAGTAAACTGAAGAACATTGTGCTGAGCTTTATTATTGTTAACTTTTACATTTCCCTGTCCACCTTTGCCTGATTCTTTGCTCCTTCCGTTTATTACTAACTGCTCCCCGCAGTGATGTGCCGAGATGTCATTTACATGGATATTGAGGTCGAGGGGTTATAGATTTACAGCTGCACAGACTTGCTACGTCTTGGGCAGGAATTTGTTTGGCATAGTCGAGGCCTTTGGATTATTTGATCTCAGCCTTTTAGTTAAACAGGAACATGCCCTGATTTTAACAATCGCAGTTTCCTGCAGTCGGAGGAAGGTGTGGCTGATGGCATTTAAACCGAAACCTGAGCCAAGGCTTCACCAGCAGGAAGCAGAAAGTGCGGGTAGTACCACGAGGGTTTCCTTCGTCATTAAAAAGACCAAGGACCTTCCTCAGTAGATGGCTGAGGTTATTTTATCACCCACAATACCAATAGTGACGTCCAGGAGGGTTAGATTTTTGTAACATCAGACTTCGTATGTTATTGCTATTGAGGTCATTGTAGCACGACAGCAGAAAATAGCATGGGAGATGCCAGAGAACTGAGGATGCACCTTTATGTACAGTTTGGCATATAAGCAGCGGCAAACCCACGCTTCCTCTGCCCACTGATGAATTGCTCCCTCGTCCTTTCATGATGCCGAGGGAAACCGTCAATTGACGGCAGACTTGGTAGTGATGCCTGGGGCTCAATCCCTCCCACCCTCCTGAAGAAATTTTTTTTTTCCCCTAACACCCAGCCTGAACCGTTCCAGCTGTAAGTCATGATATCTTGTTACATTGCCTAGCACGATCAAAACTTTTTCTTTTTTTTTAAGTCCCATGTAAGCACCCATGGCAGAGTTGTAGTCAGCTATTACGTGACCCCTTGCTCTGAAATGGATACTTACACTACCATTTGCCTGGGGAGACTGATCTCCCCTGCCTCCGACCACGGCCATGGACCATTTCCATTTACTAAGCTTGCTTTCTAGCCTAGGACTTTTCCTTCCTCATGGTCAGTTCTTAGAAAACCAAAGTTCTGCCTCCTGCTTTTAGACAGAGTTTGGAGGAAAAAAAAAAACTAACACCCCACCCCCACCCCCCCCAGTAACAAAACATGTACATGGGCTCCGCTTAAAACAGAAAAGCAGCCTAGATTTCTACTGTGGAATCATGGCATCTAGCTCCTTACTTCAGCTCACAGAAAATGCCAGATCCTGACCAACAGCATGAGAAGATGACTTTATTTTTGGGGGGGCCTCATAATTCAGTTCTGAGTGCTGAAGCTTTCCATTGTGCCATGTTTTCTTAGTTACACACTTAAGTGTTTCCCAGTGCAGTGCGTCTGAGTCTTCTCGGGAGTCTGAGTGCCACCATAAAGTAAATACTTACAGTCGGGTAAAGGTAGAAATGTTCCACGGCTGGTGATTTTCAAATGAAAGTAAACCATAAAATAAATGCTGCCTTTCCCCTGAAAGCAACCAAAAGATATAATTTGAAATAAATCAAAGTTCCATTTTATTTTCTTAATATACCACGAGACTGACAAAATTGCTGTGAGCTAAAAGCACCAGTCAACTGTCCCATTTCTGAGGCTCCAAGTCTTTTATCTTGCTCCAGTGCTGTACGCAATCATGTTCAGAGCTTCGCTGGGTCTCGCGGGTCCAGCGAGATGGCCTCTGTCTCGTCTGCACAGCGCTGGTGTGTTGTAAATCAGCCGCACGCTGGCGGGGAAAACAGGGAATGCGGAAAATCCGCTCTGACCCTGCCATGTTGGTGGAGCTTCTGAGATAACTCAGGGGTTACTGAAACCAGCACTGACAGCTTAACATCACATAAAACACTGGCCTACTTTAGTGAGTATCACTGCTGGGTGACTCATTTAAGTAGCCGTAGTGCTCTTACAATTTTACCTTCATTAACTGAAGTAGTTAATGCTTGCAGCTTTGGCCACAAAGCATGTATGTAAGGCTTGAAGTCCCACGGGTTTGATTGCATAAGAAACCATGTCTTGTGGCATTTAGTTGATCAAGCACTGCTTCTTTTGGTCACATGGAGGTTTGATTTCCCCTTGCATCAGCTACAACAGACCTATTACATTTTTTTGTACTGGTGTCTGACTGTTCAATTCACAAGGGTCACCCCCTTCACCCCACACTGAGAGCCTGTGCTGCTCTCCCAGGTCCCTAGCTCATAGGATCTTTTTCTTTTTTTTTTGTAGAATCGTATCTGAGAAACCAGGAGCTTGCAATTCTTCTCATTTGTGTCTGTGCGTAACAGGTGTCATTTTCAGTGTAGTACAGACAAATCCCAAAATAGCTCAGGCTCTTCAGACGCTGCGAAGAGAAAAAATAGTGGTTACTTCAGCTTTGGTTGTAGTGAAAAACCCAAAGCTCACAGCCAGCTCTGAAGTCCGGAATTAAAATGGCAGTTGTAGCTGTGTAGTAGTGATCTCTCTCTTGATTCTGTGTTTTTCAAATGGACTGCTGGCTCTCTCGCTCGCTCTTTTGTATATGCGGACTGACGCATGAACTCCCTCGTACAGTGCTGGCTCTCCATTAGCTTCTCTTTGATTCCCAGGTGCTGTATCTACCACTGATCCTCCTCCACATTTTCCGGTTTTGAGGCTACAAGACAGGAGAGCACTGCTTCCCCTGCCTGGTGCTGAAGTTGACTGAAGGCACCGGAGTTAATGCAAGGGACGGTCTCGGGGGGCAGAGGCAAGGAGAGAGAGAGTGTTCGTCTGCAAAATTTTTCTGGCCTGGTGAAGCCTGCTGTGCTGAAATACATAGCTGTTCGTGGACTTTCTTTGACAGAGATTATTGGATTCTGGTGACTCCAGGAATGCAGTTATTAGTTCCCCTGCCTACGCCGAGCGTTTTGAATCTGTGTGTGTGGTAACACTTATTAATACTGTTCAGATTAAGAAGAGCCCATAGCTTTCTAGCACTTTCAGTACCTTATCTTACACCAGGCACCTGCCCAGTGGCTGAATCCCATTCAGATCAATGTCCTGCGGCCAGCATAGCAGGGTCTTGTGGGTCCAGCAGTAGCCTCGTGCTTTTATGCCCAGAAGACCTGTGTTCGTTCACAGGAGCAGTTCCTTTTAAGTTGCCTTGTGCTTCAGGGTGACTGCCTGCTGAGCATTTGCAACACACAGGCCTAAAATATTTTATTTTAGGGAGTCAAGTAGTGGTTCCTGTCACCGAAACAGTTAATCAAAAAGCACTAACTCTCTACTGGAACGTGTGTGTGTGCGTGTGTGTGTTTTTGTTTTTTAGAGCCAAGAAGATTTGCTTTGGTTTTTTTAAAGCAGAAACCACCACAAAGTTGGCTGTGGTTTCAGCTGCGCTTGTTCGAGATTTGTATTGCTGACTACCAATCCTAAAAGAGTTAACCTAGTAAGTATGACTCAGAAGCAGAGAAGGAGATGCGGGGCTGAGAGCCTTGGAGGAAGCACAGAAAGAGAGGTGAGGAACATAATAATTACCAAAAAAAGGTGCAGAGTCCAGGAGCGACGTTCCCCTCGGTTTGCCTGGCCCTGGCACCGCTGGCACGGGCTCCCTGGAAAGCTGCAGTTCCGCTCTTATAACACAGGGAGCAGGCTGGAGAATTTAGAGCTGCGTCACAGAGCTCAGCGAGAGAGTGAGAGAGCAAGCTCCGTCGATAGGTCTACCAGCAACAGCCCTGCTGCAGCAAGAGGGGAGAGAGGCAGCAAGAGAGGCAGAGAGGGCTCCAGAAAGAGAAGTAACACCAACATCAGGGAGTGGGCTCCTGCCACCATCCAGTGTCATTTAAAGATCGTATTTGGGCTCGGTTGGCGTAGGAGGCTTCGCCCATTGACGATGCTGGAGACCCGGCGCGCTTAATCCCGCGGGGAGGGAGAGTGGGCAGACGCCGAAAGGGTTAACGGAAAGGAAATTTCTGGAACCTTCTATTCTGCGGCGCTACACAGCGAGCGGAGGGCTGAGGACTGCGCAGATGGTGCACGGGCAGAGCTCTCCGGTCCGGTTCGTCTTTCCCACGTACGTACCCTTTGATCAGGATGGGGCTTGAGCTGCATCTGCGTATTTTAATTATTTGCAGGGCGTCCCTTTCCCCCGGCGTCCCTAAGTTCGGATCCCAAAGTGCCTTTATTATTATTTTGGCTGGGTATGATTGCTCTGTTCTGCGTCAGAGCTGTTTTCTCAATGGAACGACGGCACAGGTTGTACTAATGTCACTCTTGCCGGCATTGCTGTACTGCAGAGGAGGGTAGTAGTCGTGGGGGAGAGATGACAACTTTGCAAAGACTGCTGTTTTCGTGTTTTGTCTGGGCTTTTTATTCCCCCCCGTCTCCCTAAAGGCTGGCATGTTGGCGAGGGCTCGGTGGAGGGGTTAACAGGCGCTCTGCGTTTCAGAGCTTGGAGGTTTGTCACTGCGTAGTTCGGAAAGTGGTAAACGGTGACGCAGTGATCATTGCAGGGCATGTCGTCCAGTTTTTAAAAGCACTGGGGACAGGTAGACGGTGCCTTCCAGACGCTTCCACACCAGCTGAAAGGGGTTAAGGATGAGTCGAGACGGGAAGCTAGCATTTAGGGATTAAATGTCATCATTTTGGCGTTGGAAAGTTGTTTACCTTGCTCTCTCCGTGTCTCCATGTTGGCAGCCTTCCAGCTCACATGTGATAGTCTTCCCTGTACTGCTGCATCATTAACTAAGTGGCAGAGCTGGCTCCCCATTGGCCGGGGAGGGCTCTCAGCCCAAAGGCGCCGTCCGATTGGCGGAGGAGGTGATGGCAGGTGAAAAGCCCTCCCGGATTGGTCGAGGACTGGGTGTCAAATCTCAACGTCGATTTCACTTGCTTCAAAGTGCCGGCAGCTTCCCCTGCCCGCTCCCCTGCCCGACGCTGCTCCCGGGGGGCTGCCGGGCCCCCCTCGGGCAGGGGCAGCGGGCAGGGAAGGAGCTGTTAACCCCTCGGTGCGGTGGGTACCCCACCTCGCACCCCCGGGCGCCCCGCGCGGGTGCCGGGGAGGTTTCGTTTCGCCGCGCGGGTGCCACGATGACGTGTCAGAGCTGCGAACGGCGGGGAAGGGGAAAGTACTGGGGTCTGGGGCTTTTCTCCTCGCTCGCTTGCTTGCTTCCTTCTCCCTTATAAGGTGGCGAAGCTTTAGCAGGGCTGTAAACTGCTTGGGGCAGGGGTTGCACCTGGAAATTATGTCGTGGGAATAATTAAAGAAGTGAGAGAGACTCTTGCCCAAACTCAGCTTTTGTTTGCATAAGCGTGAGTTTGCCACAGGCTCGGTAAGGTCGGGGAGAGCTGAAGACAGCCCTAAGGGACGGGTCTGTAAAGGTTTGCAAAAGACGTAACAGCGTTCGAAAGCAGGGCGTGAAGGATTGGGAAGGCCTGGGTAAGGATGAACGGGAGACTGGGGGCGCAGAGCAGCTACAGAGAGAGGATGAGGAAATGAAGGGGAGAACGTTTCTCTCTCTTAACCATTTACTATACTATCTTTTCACCTCTCTTCTTAAAGCGACCAGCAATGAAGATGGCAACTCTGCCTGGAAGTGCTGAGGACACAACCAGCTTTGAGTTTGGTCCTTCTGGCCGAGGAAGTCTCCCGATTATGCAGTGGAGTGGTAACTTTGCTTTCTCATACGGCAGGGAACATTATTCCATAGCCTTTCATCATATCGAGGCTTAAACAAGTTTAAGGATATGGTAGCATAAGCATTTAATCTGTATTACTCACTCGTTGACATCTCAAGCGTCAGGTCGGGTTGTTTAGCAACAACCGCTGGGTTCAGAACCGGCTCAAACATACTGCGTCTGCCGTCTCCATTACTTCAGCAGCACCCTGTCCTCTGAACGGCAGTCTGAGAGAGAGGGAGAGAGAGAAGGGCTGTATTTACACACGTACACCCACCCCGACCGAATTTTGGTTGTGTGGTTACAAAGGCCGTACGCGCTGCGGTTTTATCCCCGACTCCATTCCTTTGCGCAGTACCATAGAGGGGAGGATGCCATTTCCAGCGGCAGTGCGGTGGTAGGAACAGGGAGGGAAGAAGAAAACAGACAGTAGGTGCCACTCCCCACTTTCTTCCTCTTTCCCATCGCCACCTTTCTTGCCTCCCCTCCTTTTCCGCCAGACTCCATAGGGAATTTCAGACTCTTACTGCAGTCGTCACAACCCCTCCTGACTCACTGAGCCTTCGCTGGCTGTAGCTGGCTCCCTTGGAGCATCCTTGCCTCCTGCAGCGCCAGTTCCGCAGAGCAGGGGAACAACAGGAATAGCAGCAACAACGGTGGTCCCTGCAGCAAGATGGACAGGCATAAATACACACACGTATAGGAACAGTACAAGGCAGCCACAGAGGTAATTCTGTATAGCCAGGACTAAGAAACGATGCTCGGTTGCATGGAAGACGTGTGGGTTGAGTCTCTTTTTACTGAGTGCTGTCTGAAGGGACAACCCTTTGCATTTTTCCCCATCACTGTTCTGGGGTGGAGGACCCCATTAATTTGCAAAGCTAGTGCTTCTTCATGACATTTCTCAGTCCTTTGAAAGGAGATGCAACTAGCAACCAGTATACTTGCTCAGGCATATGCGTACTTTTTGAGTATCTGCGTTCAGTGTAGGCATGCATTTGGTTTTATTCCTTTTGCGACCATCTTTTTGCCACAGTGATAGTTTAATTGTGACTAAGTGCAGGGAGGGTAAGGAGACAGAGATAAAGAGGAGTTATTTCAATGTTAAACTTCGGCTGTAAATCTCATTACTCAGGAATTGAGGTTACCGTCAGCAGGTAAATCTGTGGAACTGGCAAGAAACAAGGCTAAGAAGGGGACACGGCATATTTCTGTAGGACGCTAACGATTTTGCGCATAGGGATGGTATTGTTACTGTATGTTAGCTGTACATGGCTAACTGTTCCATGATGGTTTTCTGCATATTGCCACAAAAGGACTTGGGAAAGCTGTGATTTCTTCCTCCCTCTGACACTTGTGTGTGTGACATTGTGTAAGGTGATTCATTTTTCTGTATTTTGGTTTCCTTTCTTTGTAAAGTGGGGTTTATTGTGTATCTCAGCCTTAGTGCGGCATTATGACGCAGTGTTTGTTAATGCGTTGGGTCTGTTGGCAAAATACATGCAATTTTCTTGGGAGTCTTGACTGTTCAAGGACCACAAAATTTGGTAAAGAAAGTTAAGGATTGCAAATGCTCAAGACATAAATTTAAAAGCATTACCATCTTATTCGTCTTTGATATCGAAGGAAAGCTCTCTCACTGATGAGGCAGCCATGATCTCCTTCTGCACTTGTTTTGCCGATGGTCATGTTACATCTGTGACGCAGTCCGATTTTGCTGTTGGTTCCTGTCTGTGCTTTACGGAGTTGAGCTGGTGAGGGCACAAGCTTGAATACCGTTAGAAACATTAATTTAATATTGATGTTAAAAGTTTGCAACCACACCTGAAGTGGCAAGGATATTGGCATCCACCTATTTTACCACCCACAATTGGTGAAGGAATTCAAATGAACACGACAGCACCCCTAGCCATTTTGTTGTTCGCAGAGTAGACTTTAAGCCGGCAGTGCTGCTGCTGCTGCTGTTAATTTCCATGTCATAC
The DNA here is from genome assembly GCF_000737465.1 of Haliaeetus leucocephalus. NCBI lineage: Eukaryota > Metazoa > Chordata > Aves > Accipitriformes > Accipitridae > Haliaeetus > Haliaeetus leucocephalus. The sequence continues at coordinate 2,154,545 of NW_010972504.1, forward strand.
AAATACAGCATTGGGCTCTCTGTCAGGAGCTTTACTGATGCTGTGACAAGCTTAAAGTCTATGAGCAAATGTTTTTCTTTTCTTATTTGGGAAAATTCATTAAAATGTCCAAATGCCAAGTATTCTACCCTCACTCCTCTTACAAATCACTTCCAGACCTATCCAGAAAATTCACTGCTGCCATGTATTTTTTCTAAAACTTGTTCACAGTGTTTTCTTACAGTTTAATATGGGTGTGGCTGGGGGGGAGGGTAAGATTTAAGTCAGTTAAGTATCTGTATCACTGATGCTAATGGACAGAGATGTAGGCAAGAGATACGAGTTGCCTATATCCTCTATATATCTGTATATAGGTATAGAGAGTCCCAAGCCTAGGTTGCAAAGATGCCCTTGTTATGCAACAAGAAGGGAGTACTCTATTCTGTTCTCGCCCACCCAAAAGTTTTGGTGCAAAGGCAGCAGTAGAAAAGGCCAACGCGAGAATGTCACAAAATGGTTTCAACAGCATTCAGAGATGCCAGTGCCGTTTATACTGGCAAGGCTCCGAGAGAGGTACCGTGCATGAGCTGGCTGCTGCAAGGTCATTCCCCTGACTCATTGTCAGCAACCAGTTGGTTCAGGAACTTCCAATCCACATTTCTTGCAACTGTGGCAGTGCTTGAGTCCTGAACCTGGAGGTGAGGCTTGAAAATTAGTGCTACTGCAGTAGTGGGCCACTGAGTCCAAAACTGTAGCTGCAAAAAATTCTGCATCTCTGAAGCGTTTTAAAATCCATATCTATAATTTGTTTCTTGAGCTAACTACAAAAACTTTGCACTAGTTTCCTCAACCCCTTTTCCCCCAAGGCTTCCTCTGGACTGCTGGGAATCAGGAGTGGCATGTATTTAAGGATTAGGCATCAACTTACACTGTGTTCCAGAGAAAAAAAAGAAAAAAGTGTCTGCATATATTTGCATTTTTGTTCCTGTAGTTGTTATCAGGTGGACTCCGCAGGCTGCTCTGAGTTCACCAGTGTCTGTCAAGCTAGTGTTGTCTCTCACATGCTTTCAGTTTTAGGTGCCTTGGCTCAACAGCTGTCTTGTCCCCTCCCAGGTTTCCACATTTTTCTCCGGTGTTCCTATTTGTCCGTGTCACTAGTATTTTCAGTTGACTCAGGGCAACATCAACCATGGATATGTTAGGGCTGACTCTAGTCTTCTTAGCTTCATAGGCAGCAGTGGAGTGGTTAATGCCTCAAGGATCTTGAGCAAAATAACTTATTTTGTCCCCATCTTGGCAATAATAAAGTTCAATTTGGGGGTATGTTATCTGGCTCCTTTTGAACAGAGAGAAACACGGGGGCCAGTGCAGGCCAAGCACAGACATGAGTGGACCCTTCCTCTTCACAGTGTTGCTAGCCCACCTCCTCAAACCTCCAGCCCTGGGCCACCTCCTGCCCTGACCGTGCTTAAAGTCAGCTTTAGCCTTTGGTATCGTTATTCTCTAGTTTTCAAAGGGAAAGAACCTGGCTGCTAATCCTGATGCCAGTGACGACTCTTCGCCTACAGGGAGGCATATGTGATAGCTTGTCTGCTAAAAACTGAGCCAACACAGTGTGATTCAGACCTTAAGCTTTCCAAGGAAGAGAGCTATTTCTGAGTTAAGCACATCTCTTCAGCTCCCCACACAAACACTCTTTATCTAGTGCAAATGGTGCACAGTAGGTGTCCAACAGCAGCCACTGGTTTTGAATTTGGATATACAGCGTAAGTGCTTCTTAAACATTGACGATGCTTTCAAACATACAGTGAAGTTTCAGTGATAGACAAATGATGGAAATCCTGGGAACAGGTACAAACCAAACAGCTCATGTGTTTAGGGGAGTCAGCCAGGAGTTCGGCCAATGCTTTTCTCCAGCTTCTTGCCAGGTCCTTCTACTGCGGATAGTGTTAAGATATGGCAGGGTACTGAAGGCATGTTTTCAAATGTCTGGTTTAAGGGCAGGTTATACTTCAGTGAACATCTGGCAGTATTTGTTTTCTTATGCTCTTCACTGGCACAGGACATTCTTTTGTCTCTTGAACGACACAAAGAAAAATACAACTTCCCTTGACATTACCTAAAGTGGCTGGAACGGTAGTGTTGGGGGAACACTATGTTCCTCAACTGACTATACAAATCACAACAATAATCTCCCTGTGACTGCTTTCAAGACCTGCAATCAATACTTTATATTCTAAGGTGATGCTTAGGTACAGAAGTTAGGAACAGAAAATTACTCTTCTGGTTTCAGCTACTTTTGTGGATAATTCTTTTTAGTGTAGTTAGTTTTATAATGTGCTAGTCAGTCAAGCTGTGTATGGCTAAATTCAATGAGTTTTCATTGCTGCACCTTCCTACTGCTCTTCCATGACCTAGGTCATGTAAGTGCAATGCTTTCTTCCCCTATGTAAGTTTGCCCAGTTTCACCTTATTGTTCCTCTTGAAATCTGAAATCCTCCGTAGGATTCAGTGGTTCAGTTGTTCCTGTGCCCTCCAAACAGGCTGTGGTTTTGCCTAGGAACTCTCATGAAAGCAAAGGTGGAAGAAAACTATGACTCCAGGCAAGTCAAAGCAATTTCAGACCAGCAGGTGGGAATCACAAGATTAGAAACTGTAGCCATAGTATCTAGCACTCCTAGAATGGTCACCATGCTAAAACCACTCCCTTCAGTTCAGAATAGCTTTGGGGCAAGCAATAGCAAATAAGTGTTACATTTTACTCAACAGTCTGAAACAAAGTTCTGGGATTTAAAAAAAAAACAGGTCTTGCGAATAAATCCTAATTATTTTAGTGATGTTGTGCTGTTATGAACTATCTCCAAGTTTCTCTAAAAGATCTGTAATCTGCAAATTAAAGGTCTCTTGCACTTTTTTTTAGCCTCCTTTGTTAGACCCAAGCACCCCAGAAAACATGGATCAGTATGGCAGAACCATAAAATGAAGGCTGATATAGCCCATCACATCACCCGGTGTGCCTGGGTCAGTGCTAGTGTTGAACTGTCTTGCCCTCAAAATGAGGTTCGCTGCATCCAAACCACCAATACCTGTTTGCCAATGCTGACTGCCAGACTGGCTCAGCATTGTTTAGGAGAATCCTGGTTGGCACCAAAGCCATGCTGGGAACGAGCTCTGTCAAAACTCACTAAAAGCAGCAGGAGTTAACCACACACTAGTGTGCCTTCAGGGAGGCCACCATGCAAAGAGAAAAGGCTAAGATGCACCTCTCAGACCTCATCACAAGCCAAATTTCAGCCATCACAGACACTACCTATCACCTGGCCTGCCCTAAATTATCTGGAAAAGCTGCTCCTCCCTACATAAAACAAGTGAGCAAACAAAAACCTGGCCATCCCTCATCCCCAAACCCTTCAACAATTGGACCGTTTTAAGAAATGGGTTAGAATGATAGGCAGCTTGTTGACAGTTCAGCACGCTTAGACAAATGCTAGTGAGTGCTCTGACAGATTACCCTTAATAGGAATTGAAATTAGTGACTCAAATGTCAAGCAGGCCTGACTGTCCCATTGCTCAAATAGAGCTAAATGGGACAAAAGGCTCTACAGGCTTTTACCCGCAGCATGCCACAGTCCGGTGTTCAGCCTACCTTTGGTTTTTGTGGGTGGGGGGGCAGATAGCACAAGGGTTGCAGACACAGAGTGCCCAGCTTTTAACTTTACTATTTATACCGCAATTGTAAGGCTACAATAGTAGGACTAAAGGAATAGGCTACGTTCAACTCGGGAATGTGATCTGGAGTTTTTATTCTGGTCCTAATCAAGGAAAAAAAAAATCTCCATTACGCTTAAACTCAGGAAGGAAGTACATGTTTTTGCTGCCCATAATAGCAGCAGCATCTCTAAAGCCATCTTCTAGTCACAAGCATCAACTTCATTAAGCAATGCAGCATCTACCCCACCTTTACTCAGCCTAGGTCAGTGCTACTGCTGACAGAGAAAGCATTACACACTAATGACTGGCTCAGACTGCAAGTTAGGGCACATTTGTCCATACCTGACCTACGCAACACCACACAGTAACAGAACTGCACAACAAACAGATGCAGTTACACGCTCCTCCAGGCTGAGGAAGCTTTTTCGAAACCTTAGAAGTTCACTCATTTCAATTCCCCTTACAGGTCACCACTTGCACTGTCACACCCCTCTGTCCTGCACCTGGCCTTGGTCTGACTCATTCCTTGACTGTGAGGATGATGCATCAAGCTCAGATTTTCTGAGCTTCTGAAAATGGGAATATTTTCTCCAGGGGAGACCAGAGTCTGATGAACCATGAGTTCCACTCTGTGATTTGACAATGGAGGAAAAAAATTACGATGCACACAGGGTCATGCAGAGATCTGTTTTGCTTACTGTGGAAGCCCCAGAAGTGCCTTAATGTATAAGCTGTAGGTTGTGAAAAATCAGGTCTGTGACATCCAGGCTTGCCTTGCTCCTGCAGACTAGATTAAAGGTCCTAGGCTAGGGAGGAAGTTCCCTTTCATGGGGGAGGCAGAGATTTCTTCCCTTTTTGCCTTTGTCTCATGTAGAATGTATAAAGCAATGTGAAGTCTCTGAAAGGCTTTGAGATGTTCCTCTGAAAGAAGCTACAGAACAGTACTGCTACTAAATGTGTCTGAAAAAGGAGGAAAAAAACAGAATGATAATATTGTACTTTTTCTACTATTATTTATTGAAAACTCCAGAACACTTTGACAAAGCCAACTATAGCTGATAGTATTTGCTTGTCTCCACACATATGTGTGTGTCCATATGTACACATTCAACACACACACAGCAAATGTTTGAGACAAAACACTGGTTTATTTTTCTGCACATGTTCATATTAATAGTCGAGTGCTGTGTATCACAGCATCTTGAACTGCTCTCTTTTCCTCCTCCCCTCTGCGTGCTGCCTGCCCAAGCATGCTATTAGGTTTGGAAAGAACAGCATACACACTGTCACAGATGTATCCTTTGTAAAAGGTGTACCTGCAGTTTGGCAGAAAGGGCTGACAGCTGGCTGCTTGTAGGGAAGGGGAACTTGTTAAGGCAACAGGACAATCTTCAGGTAGCCTAGAGAAGGCGCAGCATCATCTTAATTATGCTGAAGTGAAACCTGGTTTTATCAAACTATAAATAATGAATGAGCCATTGGTCTTCAACTGCTGCATGGTATTTCTGGAAAGGTTAGTCTCCTTTGGAGAGGGGAGGGGAAGGCACGCATAGGTGTTCAGACCCAGTTCAGACTTTGTAAGTCTCATACTTCTAGAGAAGCTCTCATTTTCAGCAGCACAAACGTAAGCGACATTTCCACCAAATGTTTTTGAAAACCCTAATAAAGATTTCTTTTTACTGTCAAGGCACATGCTTATTACTGAGATAAGAAAAAAACCAAAGCAACCCTCACTGGGAGCCTGTTTCTGAAAGGTGCTGCTGTGGTACTTTATCTGTGCTGCAGCTAACCTCTTGTCAGCAGTAACTCTCGGTCCAGCTTTTCAGTAGTAAATCTTATGCTGATAATACAGGGTGCCTCATAAATAACTGTGCCAGCAAGACAGACACTGGGGAGGGAACCTGCTTTCCACTTGTCTTCCACCTTGTTGCCCCAGATAATGGATTTAGAAACTACAGTAAATAGCCAGACACAGTAATCTAGTACAGTTCTTTCCCCTTCCTCCACTCCCCTTTCTTGGAAGGACATGCTCCTTTTCTCTGAGCTTTTCCTCTGCTACCTGTGGGTGTGCATTAGGATGTAGGCACTGAAGCAGATTCTTGGATCTGGTTACAAAACTAATGCAACGAGTTGCAAAAACCCAGGGCATCAATAAGTGAAACTCCCAACTCCACTTCTGCTGCACTTTATTCCATTTTACATCAACTTCTGCATCAGCACAGATTAGACATGGTGGCCAGGGTTTGATGGTTCCTGAATTATGCACGTGTGTAGTCATTCATAGGCTTCAAGACACCCCATCTATTCCTGCTGCACCGAGACACATAACACTGCAGGTTAACTACCATGGCTGTGCTGCACTACCACACTGCTCAGACCTATTCCATTCCCGATAACTGTCAGCCACTCATTTTCACACTCTCTTACTTCCTCAACAACTTCCGTTGAACCATTTACAGTTAGATTTGCAAACACTCCCTTTTTAGGTTTCATTCTGACCCACACTCGAAGTAGTTTCCATGCAATTTATTTTCATTGTCCCTACAGAAATTTAAACCTTGTCTCACAAAAATCTGCAACTCCCTACTTGTTAAAAGCATGCTATTTACAGGCCATGTAATACTGTTGACAAAGGAAGTTCCATCATGATAGTCACATTTCCTTTCCCGGTCACAAAAAGCACCTGATCTGACCTGCCCTCTCTGATGATGCCAAGATCAGTAAGTGATGGAAAGCCAGAACACTCTCTACCTTGGACAGAATGAGGTTTATAGCCTGGTTCCATCTGCAACAGCATGAAAAAGTGTTCCCTTGTGTACAACACAAACTTCCCACCCTCCACCCCATCAGAATCATACTCCGCACCACAAAGAAGTCAGACCTTTTTCACTGCTTGCTGATAAGAGCTTCAGTATATTCCACCTGGCTATGAAAGCAAGTGACAGTCATTGCCAGAGTGGTGGGTTTCTTCATCACATTTTTCATTTTTCCTACACCAGCCTCAACTATTCACAAGATGCCAAAAAAAGTGTGTCAACACAGTAACTAACCCAAAGTTAACTGTCTTACTTTCTAATAAAATTAAATAAATGAATTTTTCTCTAGGTACGGTGGAGATGGATTTTCTCTCTCAGCCTGCAGCCATGCATGAGATGTGTCTTCCTCTGGAAGCTGGTTTCACATGGTGGCTTAGATTTTCCCACTTTGTATCTAGCACCATTTGAAATCAGTGTTCTAGGAGCAAGAATTACAGCGTGGGAGGAGATCAAGCAGCTGCTAACTTCACCAACAGCCTCTACTCCTTAAAACAGCACTTTTTCCAATGGTTATGTTTTGCCAGCCATCCACTTTGTAACATCATCTGATTTCTAGACACTTATACAACCACTGTATACACCTTCTCGAGCTAGGGCCACAACAGGAACAGCTTCCTTCAAGTGTATTTCTACTTAATAAACAATGGATATTGAGTTAAAGTTGTCCAGAGTAAAGTGATCCAAAAGTTGCATGAAAACCAACGTAGTACTTCTTGCATCTTGACAGGCAGAGTACGTTTCCTTTATTATACAAACAAGCGTTTAATTTACTAACTTAGAGCAAATGTATTTCCACTCTGTGCTTGGGGACTCTATCACCATAGAATTATCATTCCGTAGCTACCAAAGACTTGCTCTGCAAACACAGAGATTCCCTCCAATAATTTGATCTCAGCAGTTAAACACAAAAGTGCCTTCAGCAATCATGATGATGTCACACTGGTACACACAGAATTCACTCCTTTTTCTAGAATTATTTTAAGTTTATTGCTGGTAACTTCTAGTAATGTTTCAGTAGACTTCTATACCCTTGCATCCAAACCACCAAAAATTAAGCTAAGCTATTTTTGCTTGACCTCACTATTGTCAAACATTGTTATACACAGAAAAGGCGATCGCTGTATGGATGAAGCATTTGATCAGACCACTGAATAGTCATCTTTAAAGACTGCATAGCTGTCATCTGCAAGAGGATTCTTCTCTGAGCCAGGAAAATGTCTCTTACACAGGCTGACCGATTTCTCTTGGTGTTCAGAGTCTCAGTTTTTGTCTAGCACCATTTGAAATCGGTTATGATGTAGGGGGTAAAGCAACAGTAATGGAAAACTTCATTCCCCCGCCCCCCAAAGTCTTTATAAGCAAACACCATCAAAAGCACAATCTTGCTTCACAAACACGTATGGTATGCTTTTCTGTTCTCTGACCTGAAGTTACACCTACAGGCCGAACATCCTGCACAAAAGGAGGACAGTCAGCATCACGTTCAACTAGGAGGGATGCTTAAAGAGAAAGCGAAGCACCTGTTCAAAACCGTAACTAAGATTCTTCAACTCAAGCAAGCCAGGGCCCATGTGTGAGAGCACAGCCACCTAACCTTCTGACCAGTTATATTCCATGTGCTATTTGTTTGCTTTAACCTGTTATTTACTCAGATTTTTTTTTTCTTGTAAATAAAATTGTGTGCTACTTGGTATTGGGCTCTGTCTCACATAGACAGATTACTTGTTTCCCTGCTGGAAAATATCTAATTGCTGCAAGTCTCTTCATTTCAGTCCCCAGCTCCTTTTTCACCACTCTGTATGAACTATGCTCGGAAGCGAGCATTTACAGATTTTAAGTTTAACACTGAGAAGCCTACCAACCACTGACACTTCACACTACTTAACATTAAGCTAGGTAATGCTGTACCTATGTTTTATTACTCCCACTGCGAGAACATCACTTGTTTTACCAGTAGATGGCAACAACACGTTTATTACACACAGCCTTTTTCTTAGCACAAAGTTCATGTGTTCATGACTCTTAATTATCAGTTCCAGATTCTAAGATGAAATAATTAATGTAGGACTCACTTTTAGAAAAATGGTGCAGAATTCATGACAATTAGGACAAATTAACTTGTAGTGTTTAAGTCAAATTGCCTAGTAGCTGCCTATCCCATCAATGCTCACTGCAGTCCTAGAACTTCATGCATTTGTGAAGCTGTAGTCTACAACCTCTCATCATTTGCAGTCCACACCAACTGATTTTGAGTATCACAACCACAAACTAAAAAAAAAAATACAGCATATTAGTTATTTTTCTATTCCACCCTCTGAAAGGCATTATTCTATGAGGCAGCCAACTCAAACTTTCTTTGCAAAGAAATGTGTGGAGTACATTATGAGTGTGAACCTCATACAGTTAAAAATAATCACATTCTGCTTAACATGTTCCTTAAAAACGCCTAAGCTATATTCCCTAAGGATGACATCTGTCACACACTGGACAAAAGTGCCAGAACACTCTCTGGGCTTTGCTCTTGAGTTAGTGTTACATCAGAACAGCCACATGATAATCTGCCTCTTCTCCAAGTTTTTACCAACTTTTTCAGGAGTGAACACTGTAAGGTTTTGGACGTTCTGGGAAATTCTCTGCAATTCCAAAAGAAAACCAAAAGGCTGCTCAGCAAATTAACGCATATTCTCTACACTACCATTACGTAATTCTGTGCACAAACTGCAAACTTCAATCTCAGCAGTTACCACCTAATGCAAGTTTGGTACATGAAAAATCATCTTAAGAATAACGGAAAAATAGCTGCTTACCACATGACGAATGAAAGACAAACACTTACTGCTAAATAATTTAACATTTTTATTTGTAATATTACAAGTCATCACTAGTCTTTACATCCAGAAAAAAGTGTAAAAGGCCATTTTTTACAGTTATTTCACTTCAGCTTTAAGTGCATTTCAGCGTATTTTAAAACATTGGAGATGCCATACATAATCAAGCTAGCTAGTGACCAACACACTCAATTCCCAGTATATTATCATAGTGTTTACAAACAATTATCAAACTAGGTATCAGCTAGGCAATGAACAGCATGTCATTCTGTGTAGCCAAAACCCCTTTTTAATAACCAGACTATCATGAACTCTGACGATACAACTGCTGGGATTGTCCCAAAAAGCCCTATAAAGCCCTAAATAGTCCTACGTTATTCAATCTGTTCACTACAGTGGAGAGCCGTGCGAATCTACCACAGACAAGCATGAATAGTTTAAATGCTGCCTCAGCCATTTGAAGAGAGGCAATTTGGTTTTTCTGGGAAAATTGGTTCTTATAAGCTGCCTGTATGTTGACAGCAAACTCAGAGATTCACAAAGCCAAAGCCTGTCCTAATTACGCTTTTGGTTTTAATAAGTAATTAGAAGTAGCAAGTATGCATTTAAAGCCACAGCTATCAATGCACATCTGAGTCTCAATTCATGACAAACGCTGTGATGGGAGCTCCTGGAGTCACAGTCTTGACCAAAACACTTCATGAAGCAAGCAGCTGCCTAAACAGAGACCACATCTACCACCACTGCCCACATAGCTATTCCTTCGCTCCCGCAACTAAGCTGGTTTGGTCTTCCTTTAACATGAAAAGAGAAGGGAGCCTGACAGGGAAAGGCTTCTGCTTCTCAACAGATATCCAATGCTAAATCTAGCACTACAGAGATAGCTTTAGCATCGTAGTCTGTATACAGAGATTTGAAATGCTGTATATGGAATATATGATTTCAAGTAAAAAGAACAAGGAAGCTAGATCCACACAGTGCCATTTCTATCCTGAAAAGCAACAAAATTCTCTCCGAAACTGACATCAAGGCTCAATAAAAATCAAGCATGCTACGGAACTTACACTGTGCTCCTGATAGGAGATGGCTACCACTGATTTCTCAGCAGTTCCTTTAATTAGGTGCCTTCCGTCAATAGACCAACAACTTCAAAGCCGGGGATACCTTTGCTATAGAAACCTTCAGTTTTCCATTCCAACAAATCCACTGTAGTCCTTCTGGGACTATATCAAAGAGTCAGAAATATATATGGCTTTTTTCCTTCTTAAAGGCAATGGAAAATCTATAAAACTCTGATTTAAAGGCACATTTTAATTCGTTAGATATACAGAAACCAACTTTGGCAAACAAAGAGGTGGTATATATAAGATCTAAACTGTGATAGTTTCAAAAAGACATAGCCTTAAATGGCACCAATCTCTTAAGGAAACTAATAATAAAACATTTCATAATACAAGAGACAACATAATCATTTATACCGCCTCAACCACAAAAATGAACGAGAAGCACATTCAGATTTTAGTGAGCAGAACTAGTATTGGATAGTCTTCTGTAAGAAAAGAGGTAGCACTGAAGGCAGCAGGCGGCAGCAGCTGGTACTATGACAGTGATACGTCCAGTACTCCCGCCGACACAGACAATCTTGCATGCTACAGGTATGTGCCTTTAAAACCATTTCACATACACAGAAAAGACAGTCTGAGTGGCCCATAAGGAAAAGCAGATATATACACATATATATTCTTTTTACCCTATTAATGATCTCCCACTACAGTCAATCAGTAGTATAGCACATAGTACAAAATATTAATCTACAGAAACTCAATCCAAGTGCAATAATTTTCCATTTCTAATAGGTATATTCAACTGCAAATTCCCTCCCACCCCAAAAAATGGTAATTCATGCTTTACAGATCTTATATTCGGCAGTACATGGAGTGCTGTCACGTTTCCTACAAACAAAAAAACAAGTCAAATCAGAGATTTTACATTTAAATAGTTTTTACATTTATTCTGAAAGCACATCCTTAGTTTTATCATTAAATCAACAGGTAAAGTCATTAAGCTAAATAATTATGTCCTCTTCTTACTAAGCAACTGCTAGACTGAGGAGATTTTTGCTTCATTTCATCCACTAGACTCTTAAGAATGACCCACAGTGTAGAAGACCATTTGATCCAAAGGGGTCATTTCAAGTGATGAACAGACCACACCTGAGCATTATCAAAAACTGAAACCAGACATAACAGTTACAGGATTCCTAACTATACGAAGACTACATTAGGAGCATCCCTTATAATGTATTTTAAATACAGTATGTTGTTTAATATATATTTTATAACCAGAAGCTGAATATTACTTTGTGAGAATTTTCATTTTGTAGTCAACTAACAGCAAGTTTACAATACTTGAACACATGAGGATTAAAATTTATAATTACATCCATCTATAATGTTTTCAAGTTCTTGAATAACTCCTGTTTTGCTTTACAGAAAAAAATCCATACCAAACCTCTGCACTATTACTCTAGGTCTCTAAGGAGTTCTAGGTATCGTAAGAAAAACTCAGGGGTTAATAGTGTGTACACATACCAGACCATTAATTTCTCTTACCCTTGTCATGTGGAAAAGGTAAGATTGGAAATAAAAACTCTATTCTATTTTATGTCTTGATTCCTTTTCTTCTCTCTCCAAAAATAAGCCCAACTAACCCAGAAACCTAATCTTATCTCAATTAGAAACATCCTACTTCAGAGGTAAAGATGATATTCCTTAATCCATACATTATTCTGGAAGAAACTCCAAGCTTAATTTTCATATATGCCATCTCAAACATCAAAAATTCTGAAAAGTCACTTCATTTTATTTAAAGTACAAGACTATGCATTTGAAAAGACCTTTGCATTAAGTTAGAATAAGAGACATAATGTTTCAACCATTACCTTCTCAGAATTTGTGCAATGGAGAAAAGTGATACAAATGAAGATACTAGCAAAAGTATTTGTAGGGCAAATTCTATTAAGGTAGTGATGATAAAATACTGACACGGAACAGTCAAACTAAGCTGTCCTGTCTTAAATCTGTTCTGTTTTAACAAGGTTTGAAGAGCCAGGTTTATGAAAGAGCTAATTTGACCCTATAAAATTACAGGAGCAATCATAACTATCATCAAATGCACCTGACTACTGGACTAACCACTAGTTTAAAATATAGGAGAGGAAATCAGTTCCAAACAAACAACTACATTTTTACCCTTTTTAGGGCTACAGAACTCTGAATTTGAAAAAGAAATCACCTTTTTATAAAAAGGTTTAAAAAGACCACCTTGTTTGTACCTTCATTCATTTATTTTTTTCTTCTAGAAAGCTGAAAATGCAGATGAATCAGTAATTCTAAGAAATATGTAATCAGTTTTCTCTGAAGGGATCCACACTACCTTTATAATTCTAGTGTCCATGTAATGCAGCAAAGCTCCAACAATCTTCTAATTACAGGGAATTATACTATTAGCCAACAAACATAACACATCACTGGAATCCATTTCACATTACTGAAACAGGTGCAAACGTTCTACTGAATATGTACGTAGTTTCTGTCTTACAGAAAAAGATGTTACTCATTCTTTAAAGACAACCCAAAACTAAGATCTGTGATATGCAATCACTGGAAGCTATCATTTACGACACTGAATGATAATTCTTTATGTAACATATCCTGTTCTCCCAAAACGAATGAATGGTTATTATGGTCTTTCCTATAGGAAACTGAGGTTCACAGCTAGCTAGATTCCACACTTCTTCTGAAATTCTAAGTAAACCATAATAAAAAAAGACACTTAAGCTTCATTGCAAAAGTCCAAATTAAGTGGAAAGCATATACCTTTTTAAGATTCAATTAATTCATTTGTGCAGTTTCTTCCATCTCAGCTGGTACATTAGTTTTTAAAATACATGTTTCCTTGCAACTCTCATCAACTGTATACGAGCTGAACAGCAGAAGGGGAAAAAGGTCTAATTGAATGTCCTATAAAACTGTCAGATTAAACACACAAGAAAGAGGGCAAGAAAAGATTTTTGCTGTAATTTTAAGACTACAACCCAGCAAGTATGAGGTGCTGGAAGCACAACAGTTCACAAAGGCTCAGCTACATCAGGAACCCAGAAAACCGAATAGGGAGATCTGGGCCTTAGTAAGAGATTAGATCAGGGTTTTCAGACAAGAAAGAGGTTTAATAGTCAGATGTTCACAGCAAAGAAGCTTAAGGAAAGCATTGGGCGCAATAAGACTTTTCATGTTGTAAAATTTTCAGGAATGTAACACTTCTTTAATTTTTGATGATGTTGATTTACATCCCTCTTCCCTTCTACATCCTGAGCAGTCTCTCCATAGATGAAGGCAGAAAATGCTGCCCTAATACTATTAACTCCTATGTACTCTTTTCCAGACCATCCAAATTGCAGATTATCCAAGTCACGGATGAAAAGCAATTGCTCAAATGCACTGAATTACTTAGCAGCAGGCTGGTACACAGTCAGTCTCCTTACAGGGCCACTCTGGCCCTTGTAACAATACTGTACTGCCTATGTGGAAGATACTGAGGCTAAAACCTCACTGGAATAAGCTAGCTTCAGGGTTCTCCCAAGTAGTACTGTGTGTACTTCATTACAAATACAAACTACAGGAGTATTTCCTCTGGTTTGCTTTATTTATAGCATCCCTTCCTTTGCTTCACATACCCCAGATAAATCCCAACAAATTTTGTTAAAAGGCAAGTCAGTTTTGACAAGATGCTTAAGGTAGCATTCTATGTGTACCACCTAACTTGCTCTGAATTTTCAGTATTTTGCATGTTACAAACTATTTCTCCAACAAAACAGGCTTTTTTTCAAGAAGACAAGACATCACTGCAAGAAGCAATGCACACAGAGGCATTTAAATCTCCTGCCACCCCTCCATGAAAAAGCATACATAACCATCAGTTGTTTTGAAGATAAAGTTCAAAAGGCCCTATATGTCTCATTAAAAACATAAGAACACTACTACTTATGCATCTAATATTTTACAGTTGACTTTGCAAGTCTTTAACATAGGGACACCAATCATTGCTGCTGCAGGAAGAAAAAAAACTGAAGTGGATCCACACGTTAAACATTCTAGTAGCAAAGATGACTACTTGCTTTTTCAAAGAGCATAGAAGCACCAGTTTAGGTCAATTTCTTTTTCACATTTTCCTTGTAACTAAGCCCATATTTTATTCAAGGTGCTTCTGGTCCAAAACACAAAACACAGTGGTCCTCCAGTTACCCTCCACTACCATTGGTACATCGTACATAGAAGAGAGAAAGCTCCTTAGTTCACCTCCAAGGCTTCCAGGTCATGTAAACCATTCTGACTCTTAAAGCCTGTGAGACTTAGTGATGCCAGAGGGTATCCAAGCAATAAAGTAACACAAGCCCACACAAGCCAATACTACCACTGGTTTTAAGAGGTAAACTGACATGTTTTAGAGCAGATGGAATCAGTACTTTCCTCGGCAAGTGTACCTATGCCAAATACAAGCTTAAGAACCGGGTTTTTCTTTTCTTGAAATTAGTGCAAGTGTTAATTAGCAGCTTATCTGAATAGCAGATACAAAACCAAAGTCAAATACATTGTTAGGCACTTTAGCTTCCCATCAGCTGCTGTGATAAGCTCACATATAGTCATCAGACATTTGAAAAAGAAAGGGCAGATAAAGCTCAAGAAACTTACATATGCATTAGCACTGCTCTTGCTCAGTCATTTAGAAATTTGCAATAATAATAATAAAAAGGTAGACTTACTCACCCATTTTGTGAAAAGAATTTCTTATAGACCCAGAAGGCTGCCAGGAACACCACTATTGCCACAATCACTTTAGGAAGAATTAAAAAAAGCCTTAGAGTGATAAAGATCATCTCTAGCTCACAAAAAAGCCTCAAAAATTTTTAGCAGAAATAGCACTGTCTTCATCCACAGTCCTAGACACCCTCCCCCCCGCCCCCCCAAAACCCCACCTTAATTTGCATGGCTTATTTCACAAATATGTATTTGATGCTTTACTCAAGACTTTTCAAGATAGTTCAGCTCAAGAACAGTCACCACCAAGATGGCAAAACCCCACCAGCTCAGTAACATTAAAACAGATATGTCAAAATCCTAACATTACTTTTTACAAGTTTATAAGAAAGCAGGAGGCTTACAAAAGTGGGTAATAAATGCAAGGACAGAAGACGGACTAAGCATTTTTGTTCACTGGCACAGTTATTTATTCACACTTCCAGTAAACCCAAGCTCTAAGAGTTTATGAAAGCAACTAAGTTGTGGAAGACTGCCTTTGAAATCTGATGTCTCACATACATGAAAAAAATACACATTTTACATGAAATTAATCTGTAATTGCTAAGAAATTTTAACTTTTCTTGAACTATGCAGGAGTAGACAAGCATTTTTAAAATAACCAAAAGTCAAAAATCATTACTGCAGTCACAGGTGATGACCAGAATATCAATTCCACATAAAAAATACAATCCACTTCATATCTTGTTCAGGTTTTATAACATACTTACCACAGATGATGGCTGTAATATAGGCACCTAAAAACAGAGTGAATCAGTATCACAAGAGGAACACATGTGCTTCTTATTCGAACATTATTATAAAAATATTCCGTGATTTCAAATAGATCAAGCACTGCTGTCAATACAATACTTACAGCAGGCCAGTTTATATCATAGCATTTATTTAACTTGAAATATTCCTGTTTTTAAATGGATTTTACCAAAACCTATTTTTCTTGTGTCAAAATAAAGAAGGAAGTTTGCATTAAATGATTTCTCCTGAATACAAAAGAACATCCCTAAGTAAAGCTTTTGTTACATGTATTTTCATTCTAGTGGAAATTCTTGCAGTTCATACTTACTTAACTGGCAAGTTGGCACTCCAGGATTCCATTGGTTTTCTCCAACATACTCAATACGAGTTGCACCATGTAACGTGTAGCCTGCATAACATTCAATTGTAATAATATCCCCGACAGAATATGAAGATTTTTGTCCATCAATTACTCTACCGTAACTTATGTGTGGAGTGAAACCAGAACTTTTAGGCCCACCTGGAAAGGGGGGGGGGTGCAGAGAAAAAAGGAAATTAAGTCCAAGAGAGCTGGTACATGAAGCAGATTCAAGAAGTTGCCATCAGAAAGTCCCTACATTTGTGTAAATACCAGAAGCTCAGCCAATCCTTACGACATTTTATATACAAAGGCTTCCTGCTTCCTAGAGGCTGCAGATACTTCTGCTGACAGACATGCTTCAGACACATTAACAGAAATGCACGTCTCAGCTTCATTAGGACAAACAGTTGCATCAAAGTAATGACAACCTCTGTTTATATTATAACAAGCAATCACATGGTGCAAAGTGAGGGGACAATAAAGTCTGCCATCATCAAAGGAAGAACCTTCAGAAAACACCCCCAAACAGATCTTTCACGCTGGCTTTTGAACTTTACCAATTTCCATAAACAAAACTAAGACTGAACAAGGACTCCAACTCTGCCGAAAACTTTCCTTCAGTTGCTGAAACTCCAGCCAGTGACACTCACAACCTTACTAACATAACCTGTTGGTGCTCTGCTGATAGACCTCTAACTTTTAGGGTCTGCACACTTCTATGTCAGACCTTTGGAACTTGTCACTCTGCCCTTGATTTTACCAATTATGAGTTTTACTCACATGCACAGTTTTGTAAAGAACTCCATATATTCTGTCCTTGACAAGTTACTGTCATCTCTTCAGCGCCATCAGGAAAAGTACAAGAAGTATCGCACTTTATCTGAACAGACTCTCCTCCTTCATATACAGATTTAGCTGGAATCACTACTCCATGTGCGATATTTGGGGCACCACATGCATCTGCAGTAGCCAATATGTGAATTTAAAAGTAAGTTTAGTGATAATAAACTTTAAATATTTTATAATTCATGAACTCACTCAAAAAATATACATTGCCTTTGTATGAGAAAAATAGATCAGCATATCTGAATAGTTTAACTTTACCACAATTTTAAGTATAGATGTTTCCTTTAGAAGACTTAGAAGAAACATCACTGTAGGTATTCATTAGGTGATATGATCTTATGATGTGGTAGCTAAGGAACTCTTACTTGTTGGTTAATTATTTTTGTAAGCACTAGAATCATTTCCAGGTGCCTTATCAGACCCATTCATTATGGAACACCCAAACATATTCTTTGTAGAAGTGTTTCTCATTCTTGGGAACTCATTATTACTGTGTGCATGTAAAAAAATTCTCTACAACATTTCCTCTCCCTGTAGCACAAAGGGGAAGGAGAAAGGTTACAAAAAGACCTCTGCAATGTCCCCAGCCCTGCAAATTGTCCTGACTTAATAATTTGCCTGATCAAAATCTAACAACATACTACAGACTATACAAGATGCCTGGAAAGCAAAAGTTGAAGAGCTGCGTAAGAGAACACAGACACGTAATGATTTTGATTACTCTACAAGGACACTATAGGTTTCCTCATTGTGCATACTTCTAGTTTTTTCTATCAGAATTCAGAAACACATCTTTTCTCCTGTATTTACACATGAAGTCACTAGACCAAACACCGTGATGCTATTACAGTATGTCCACATCACTTCTATATGCATATCTGTAACTCAACTCACTCTCATCCAAAAACTCTTTGGAGTTAAGAGTCACTTGAACACCTAAAATGGTTGCCCACAGATGAGGCTCCATGTCAACTTCCTTAGCTTCCAATTTCCAACTACAGCGTTACAATTTTAAATTTTAGCTAAGACAGACTTAGAACATTCACAACATACAAGAAAAGTTGGATTCTTATTTAAAGGCTTACTTTTTTCACAAGTTGGTTTTGGAGGAACCCAGGTGTTATTTTCTCTACAGGTAATTACCTCCGGTCCGATCATGAAATAACCTGGATCACACTCAAATATAACCGAGTCCTTATAGCTATAGGAAGGTCCAAATCCAGTTTTTTTTCTTCCATTTTCAACTTTTGGGTTATCACATTTGACCACTAAAATAGGTAAAAGAAAACCAGCTCTGAAACATTTGTTAACAGTATCTTTGTAACAGATGCAGCATCCTTTTACTGCTTCTAAGTTTCCTCATCTAATTCCTCAAACTATTTTGGAGAGGGTCTATAAAAAAGTTATTCTCTTGAAGGTGCTGAAGGTCCTGGTTTTAAGGTATTGAGTTGTAACGGTACTCAGTCAAATAAGAAATTGTAATAATTGATATAATCACATTCCACTTCCAGAAGACATACTCCTGTGCAGTGGCAGAATTTCAGAAAACAAAGTGATATTGATTAGGGTTCAAATGACAACATGCAAGCATCTGGTATTTTTCCCCCATGCCTGCAAAGCAAGACTGTGTTGGCTGGGCTTTGCGTTTATTTCTGCATTTGGACAGGAGCTGTGTTTAGAAAGAGTTGTTCCTCACCTTTTTACTATTCATAATCTAGCTTCCACATTCTTGCTCTTTACACCATTTTTCCTCATCTACCCAAGTTTTATGGTCTCTCAGTTCCTTCACTTTGTCACTTTTACCAACAGCATGCTCATACACGTATTTTTAAAGTGTCAACCTAAATTTTAGTCATATTCTGTGTCATAATCAATCAATATCCATAATGCAGTTGATCTGATCTCCGCAGGAACTATATCAAATTTAGTACCAGAGGATCTGTTTCTTCTTTTCTATAGGGAAGTCCCACCACTCACCCCTTCGAAAAATGGGACAGATACTGAAGTCTTGGAGTCCCATAGGCTATAATAAAGAAGTATATTAAAAATCTCAACAACCTCTACATTGTGGAGGTGGTTCACTCCAAACTCCATTTGACTGTGCATTGTATGTGCAGAAAATAGTAGCTGGGCCAATCAGCGAAAAGGGATCCGCGCCTTTTGGTACATCATTACAACTATAGGTTACTGACGTTTGATAAACATAGACAGCTGCTTCAGTGTAGCGCCCATTGGTTATGTTTGGAGGTGGTTCACAAGGAATT
The DNA here is from genome assembly GCF_000737465.1 of Haliaeetus leucocephalus. Taxonomy (NCBI): domain Eukaryota; kingdom Metazoa; phylum Chordata; class Aves; order Accipitriformes; family Accipitridae; genus Haliaeetus; species Haliaeetus leucocephalus. The sequence continues at coordinate 2,173,961 of NW_010972504.1, forward strand.
CCTATAAAATAAATCACACAAATTAGTCGACAGAATTTTGCTGTTACTTTGTTCATCATAGCAAGCCTTGGTTTTCAAGTCACCTCATTTATAATTTGACGTATAGCTACTTCTAAGACAAGCTACAGTTCTAACAGAGAGTTACCGATGGTTGTTCAGTATAGGGAGTCTCAATTTCAAGAAGAGGTTGACATTAACTAATATAAGCTAATTATCACAATAACTGTTATTTTTCAGTGGTCATTCCTCAGGCACATCCCAAGTAGTTCCAAAAAAAATAAAAATAAAAATCAGTTCTATTTTACCATCATTTCTTATACTGGAAGGTTTATGGCACAGCTGTTTTTAAATGAACTACCGCCATCTGAATATAAACTTAAACACGGTAGTAATTTACTTACTTTCACAGAAAGGAAGATCTCTACTCCAGCCAACACCTTTATCCTTAATTACACAGGAAATTTCAGCAATTCCACGTAATCTGAATCTAGACAGGTAAAAATTTTTAAGGATGTGAAACTTAAGAAATCTCTTATTTCTCCAACAAGCACCTAGGAACTTTGTTTATATAATTCTGTTCTGTGATTAGGGGGACATAACATACCAAGTTTTCATTGTAATGAGAATGGTATCTATTTCTTTTTTTAATTTATTTTGCTAACAGTCTCAACTTTGAAAACAAACAAGAAGTAAATGAGACATCCCTAAAGGAACTGATGGAAGTCTCACCATTTTAAGATGTGCACCCTCTAATACTAATGCCGTAAAGTTATTAATACTAAAGAAATAAGCTGTTAAAAGGAGAGGGTGAGTGAAATGAAGAATGATAAATATATATATATTTATTCCTTCTGCCACAGGAGCATTAAAAGAAGTCATTAGAAGCAACACTCTAGTTTTCACTCTGCAGAATCTCAATAAAAAGCTTAAGCCTTGGTTGATGCAAACAGCAAGTAAAACCTGGGAATCAAATCAAATTTAACTGTAATTTCATTTGCTCCAGTCCGAATTCAGGAGACATTTCAAGTCAGAACTGGAATGTAACCTGCATAAGAAAATTTTGGTTTGGTTCTAAACAAACAAAAGAACCTCCCCCCCCCCAAAAAAAAAGGATTCATTAACTTCACCAAAATACTTACCCTCCTTCACAAGAAAAAGTAGCTTTTGAACCAAATGTAAGATCTGTCACATTAATAAAACCATGTTCTAAGTCTCCTGGATGGTTACATTTTCTCTCTAGGGGGAGCAGGAAAGAAAAGGAAAAAAAATTCTACACCTTTGTAGTTATATACAAAGACTAAGTCTTTGGCATATACTGCTCGTACCATTATTGGCAATTTTCAAGCTTCGTTTAAAATATTACAGAACACTAATTCTCACTTGAAAAACAACTAAACTTGTTAAATATCAAAGGGAAAAAGCAAAAGAGCTCACGCATACATTACCGGTACAGAACTGCTCTGTAGGTGACCACTGTAAGTCTTCACCACATGTACGAGCTGATGATTTTCCAGGGATTTTTATATACCCTGGCCGGCAGATGTATGACACCATGGTTCCAACAGGAAAGTTCTTCATTGTGCTGAAACGCTCCTCGAGCTCTGCATATTGCAGCCTGTCTGGAGCCATACACGTGTCTGTCAGAGTAAGAGGAAAGAAAAAGCAATACACAATCTTGTCAACGAGAAGAGATACAAGTTGAGGCATAATGGCATAGAAGCCAGGCTAATTCAGCAGTTTTTAAGGACTCGTTGGTAAATCAAAGAGGTGACATTCTGAAGAGCCAGAGCTATCTGAATACTTAACAAGGTTTCAATTTTTTAAATTTATATTTTAATTGCATCCAGCGTCCAACTCCACACTAGTACAGGTTACTTACTCATTTGTTTTCTCAAGTTCTTTAGCACTCTACACAGACAATGCATTTCCTTCCAGTTCATATTTTTTGTCTGCTTTATTCTTGTAGCTAAATACGTGACTTAATTCACTGTATACTCACCTGCAGTAAAATGCCTGCTTAGCTTGCTGCAGGAGAAACAAACCGACCAACCACATCGGCATAGTTAGTTCTCTTTTGTAAGGCAAAAGGCCTGGCAGACCATAAAGGGGGTGGGGGTGTAAAAACCAGCTACCCAACCCAACAAAGACCTACAGACCCAGGGACATTTTGTGGTGCGGTTAACGCTGAAGATGTATAACTCCTCCACGCTAGAGGACTCACAAAAAGACACTCAAGACGTTGCAATCCAGGTACAAATATAAGATCCGCTCAGTCTTTGCAAGACTTGCACACGACAGAGGCCATCACCATTCTGGCGATACCTAATAATTTTTTTTCCACTCTATTTATGTTATTGTTTAGAGATTTACCAAACCACAAAAGAAATTTTAAACCCCAAACTCAGGGTTCGGAGCCGGCGCCCGTCAGCACCAAAGCCAGCCTGTTCTTGCGACACAACCGTTCTCTCAGCTTTTTCACCCCCAAAACCCCACAGCAACCGCCCGGAAATCTCGCTGTTTCTGCCACCGCCTAAACCCATTTCCTCCTCCCTCCCCACCGGCCGAGCGAGACCCGGGAAGCGCCCCGCCTCAGCCCACCAGCACCCTCGGGGCCGAGCTCGCTCCCTCCTCCCGGCTGCCCTCGGGGACGGGAGGCCGCGGGGACTCGGCCTGGGCCCCCCGAGCCCCTCGGCTCACCCCCCGCCATGGCGGGCCGGGGAGGGAGCGAGCCCCCGTTCCTCACCCTGAGCCCACGTTCCACCGAGCCACGACAGCACCAGAAGGAGGAGGAGACCCGGGCCGCGGGCGGGCGGGCGGCGCGGCGGCCCCATGACCGCGGACCGTTCGGCGCTCCTCACGCTCAGGCGGCAGTCAACCCAGACGCAGCGCGGGGCTGGGGCGCATGCGCGCTGCGCGACCCGCCCTTTTCCCTCAGCGGGGGCCGCCGCCGCGGCGGGGCTTTGGGGCCCCTCGGGAAGGGCGGGGAGGCGGCGGCTTCCATGGCGGCGGCTGGGCCGGCCTGAGGGAAGCGGGCGGGCGGAGAGGGCGCGATCCTTTCCTGGGCAGGGTCCCCCCGCTACGTCTCCGGCGAAAGAGGAGAAGCTTCAAAGGGCGTTGAGTGGCGCAGCTCCTGCGCTTGGAACGGCGACAAAGGCTTAATTAAAAAATAAAGGCGGCGGTGTGCCGGCCCCGGGATGAACAGCCCTCAGCGGGGCTGCCTCTCCTCTGGAAGACAAACCGCCCCTGTTGCCCAGCAGAGCAGTATTAAAAATAAACAAAAAGGCTTCGAAATCTAGCCGGACGCCAAAGGAGAGACAAAACCTAGAGCAGTTACTGTCCCACATTCAGCTTTTATTGGGTGAAGCGTTCGTAGAGGAACACCGCAAAGCAGCGTTCCTGGAAGAAAAAGACAGATGTGAATACGGTTGCCATTAAGACAATCTTATATTTAACAAACTGTGACTTCCACACAGGCGCAGGAACGCTCTGGTGGGTCTTGTGGTAACAGGGTTTGCAGATTGTGACGGGAAACCTCATCAGACAGCAGCAGTGCACAGAAGAAATCCCTCTGAAACGGCACCTGTACTGTGGGCCGTTTGTTAGACCCTTACAGTAACTAGTGGGAGCAGAAGGAGCGTTAACATTGATCCTAAAGTGCCTTTTTCACCACAGAATTTCAGTCTCCACGTGAGCAACGCTTCCATGCAACCTGCAGCCGCCCTTTGTGCGGAGAACAAGTTTAATGCCCGGTGAGTGACAGCACAGATGCTCAGCCTAGGAGAAAGATGACATCCTGGTGTTAACATTAGACTTTTCCTCTTTTCACACTGATGTCTAGAGATTACATTGTAACTCTGGGTGGGAGGAAAGAACCTCTGGGAAATGCATTGTTTCAAAGGGGGAATTGCCTGAAACCAGCCTTTAAAAAAAAAAAAAAAGAGCTAATGTTTATAGGTGCCATTTTGCAGTCAAAGCTGATTATGTTCAGAGTGCTGCTAACAGTGAAAATTCATTGTTATCTGCAATAGATTCAGCATAGAAAGTAGATTCACCCATAAGTAAAAATGGCATTGCAGTAAGTGTAAAAGCAAGCAAAAAAACCCAAAGGCCCAGTTCAGTGTCCTTTTCTGATGCTGCTGCTGTTAAGGTAGTTATTTAGAGAGTAAGCTCTCCCGTAATCCTCATAAAACAAAAGCAGCTTTATGTCAGAAGCAAGGCATAGTCTGCAAGTCTGACCTGTGAACACCACCTATTCAGGTTATGGAATAGGTAACACACTCATCGAGGGTGGTGTCAGAAAGAAAAATAGGATGTTTAAAAAAACCATTATGTTTAAAACTGCCTCTTTTATTCAGCAAAAGAAAGCATCTTACCAGAATATTGAGGGGAAGGAGTTTTCTACTTGAATGACTATATTGGAACAACTCAAATTTGCAGCTATAACCGATATTTTATGTTGAGGAATCTAAATCCATACCTTCTATGGAACACATGAACATTTCTGTTCCATAATCTCATTCAGAGGGGTTTGGTAACTGTAGTTTTCATATGTATGATAATAGCTAAGTGAAAAAGAAGAAAACAGTGAACTGTATTGGGTTGTAAAAGAACACTCAGGTAGGTTTCCTCTTAGGAAGAGAGTCTTGAAATAAAACAACACAACCACACCATCGATTCCAGGTTGCTGTGCCTTGTACAGTTTGCAAGCATGAGCGGAAGGTACAAAATTACAAGACCCAGGCACACTCAGGAAAATATTCCAATTGTATAAAGTGTGTAAAACTTGGGACTTGGCAACAAAGGACATGAACGAACATCCAGAAGATCGCCTTACCCTTGCTTCTGCTTAGAAATAATTTTCCAGACAATGCCTGCCCCCAGGAGAAGCAGGACTCCTGCAGCTGCGACTCCTGAGAGAGAAAAGCATGTATTACTCTCACTGTATGTTTTAAAGCATATCAGTACAAAAGACATAACAAGGCAGATCTGCAAAGTAAGCAGAGGGAAATGGTGCCACTGAGGTCACTGCATAGAGTTAAAGATCTGGCTACAAAACCATCTTTGAGCTGCTTACCTAGGCCTACTGAACCAGACTTGTGTGATGCTGAAGGGAAGAGAAAAAGAGAAATCAGCAAACCATTCTAACAAAATATGGTGTTTCTCAGCTCTAGTTAATACAGTACTAACAATAAAGCTTTTACTGCTAAGGCCTACAATACAGGGTTCCTTAAAAAACACACCATTATACACTTTTGTTATATATACAGAAAGACATTTGCATGTTTTAAAATGCATTTGCATGTTTCTGTTTGATCTTTCCTTCGTTCACATTTCACTCACTCAGTTTACAGGCTGGTACAGGGGGGTCCCAGCTGAAGTCCTCTTGGCACTGAATCTGACTGATGCCTTCCAAAGTGTAACCACTTTCACATTCAAGAGTGATGTTAGTCCCAGAGCGATAAGTATTTCCTTTTATGGCTTTCTTAACACCCTGAACTTCTGGGAATACACATCTGATCTCTGAAATTAGAAGTAACAAAAAAAGGACATTTAATGAGAGGGAACATAAAATACAAGAAATACAACTGTGGGTTATTTAAGATATGGTTCTTGAATTCTTTCTGAATGAAATCAGGAATTAATTCTTATTCCACAGGGTAATTGCTTTCTTTGTGGCTGCAGAAGAATGTGGGTGTCTTACTCCCACGTGTGGAAATCTGTGCAGATCAGCTACTCCACACTGATACAGCAGATGGAAAACTATGTGTGGTAGGGGTACCTTGGGAGAAGTCTGCCAGAGAAAGAGATTTTTCTGATACTGGGCTACTAAAACATTTGGAGAAGAAAGGTGAAGAATGCAGGGAAGAATGCAGCGGGAGCTTTAAAGCCAACTGCCTATAACCCTCTTCTAGTCTGTAGAAGTCCCTTGCCCTTAAAAGATGTCACCAGCCATATTATTTATCAGTAGTTAATTTATTAATTAGTCCAGCCATCTAAGCTATTTATACCACTGATTTCAACGAAGTGAGTTAGTTGCTTCAATTTACATGTCTAATCACCTTTGACAGTCCAAGCCCAAGAATTCTGGAGGAGAAGGTTCTCAGTGGAGACCAAAGGGGTAACATCAATGTGTAACTTTTTGCCTTTGTCTCATGTCTGTTCTTTTAATATTTATTTTTATTTTCACACGTAATAGTTACTAAGGACACTTCAAAACCACGAGAATGTCGAATGGCAGGGAGAATTTTTCTGTGACACTGCTTCCTTTAAGTAGCCTCTGACTTATTTACATAAGCACTTGGTACATTATTTCCTCTCATTGTTATCCAAGCGCTTTTCAATTCTTGAGTCACTGAGGTGGGTGCAACACCACCAAGGAAGCACCTTGTGTGGGTAATGAATTTATTCTGGTGAATGTCCAGTTTTCCATGCAGGAACACCCACATTAGGAATCTTGTGACATTCATGAAATTGCCATTAGGCAAGTTTGCCTGATGACTGACCTTCACAGTGAGTGACACAGAAGTGCCAAGTCACAGGTGTAGAGGCATTTTCCGAGAACGGAATAGGCAAGCTCATATGTAATCTACAAACCCTACATCAGAGGCAACTTTTCTGATGTAATCACTTCCTTTGTTTCCTTTTAGGGATAACTGGGGAGTGAGAGACACAAAAAGAGAAGAAAAGGGAAGGGAAAAAGTTTCTCTTCTTCTACTAAAAGTAAAAAGCTTTTAATGGAGGAAAGTTGGTATGCAACTCATTCATAGCAACAAGACCAGAGATGGAAAACATGCGAGAATTAAGACTGCCTTTCAGAATTGCCTCCATTGTGCTCATATCCTTCTGATTTTTAGCATGAGGTTCCTGTCCTGCTTCTTTACAACAATATCATACTCTTCCCAGGGATGACACAGAGTAGATAAATTCATAATCAACAGATCAACACTGTCTAGCTATGATATAAAAGTGGTTCCCAAGCAAAATAATGGGATGGAATTCAGTGTTCACTGCAGAAGATTTTACTGCTTAAATTTTGGCCCATGTATCTCTCTGAACATTTAATTTTTTCCCAAAGTAAAATGTGTATATCAGCATGGCTGCACATCTCCTCAGCCCAGTTCTGGTTCTGCCACCACCACACTTGGTGAATTCCAAAAAACATGAGCAAACTAAGCACAAACACACCTTTGCACTGAGGATGAGGCTGGCTCCAGGTTCCTGACACCGTGCAGTTGATGAAAGCATTCCCAACGAGTGAATAACCGGGATTGCAGCTGTAGGACACAGATGCTCCATAGGAAAAAGTGTCAGAGATGTTGCCTTTGAGCTTCCCATTGGTGATGTTTGGAGGATGGAGACACTTCACAGCTGGAAAGTCAGGGAGACACAAACAGTGTTGACATGAGGATCCTGATGGACTGCCAGAGAGTAGCTAAGGCACCATACCTTTGTAGCCTTGATTGTTCCCCTTTAATTTCTTCACCTAGACTCAACAACTGATTTTGTAACCCTGTAACTCCATCAGGCTTTGGAAATGAGTATAAACTTGATCTTGTTCTTATCACACATTCTGTAGTAAAGGACTCGGATTTAGTCCTTATACAAACCTTTCCCTAAGGCAAGTCATGTTAAATGTCCTTTCTTCTTAGCTCTCTGCAACCAAAACACACCTTGACAGACCGGAGGAGGATGGCTCCAGGCTCCAGATTGTGTGCAATAAATGGATGCTGTCCCAATGCGAGAGAAACCGGGCTCACAGATGTAGCTTACAGATGTTCCAGGAGTGAAAAACACTTTTGCTGGGCTACTGAGAGACCCGTGGGCGATCTCTGCAGGCTTGGAGCAGTACAGCACTAAAAAGAAGTGCAGATCAAAACAGAGCTCATACAGGCAAGAGGGGAAACTTTTGAGCACCTGTGGATGGCTGTACGCTTACACCCACAGCATTGAATCCAACGCACAGAGCCAGCCCTGTCCAGCCCTCTGCACTCAGTTCACCCCAAATCACCTATAAAGTATACGGCACCACACACATTTCTTCTTACACAAAAGAACACTACCCAGCATCATCTTTCCTGGTTTATCAGATAAGAAGTGTGATTAGTTCATATATATATAATGGGAATTCCACACTTGTAAGACCGTATTATTACAACAGCCATACAGGTTCCTTATGGCTGGCAAAGCTGGCCTAAGCTCATTTTTAACGTGTTCATACTGAGAAACTGAGGCACCAGATACTGCAGCAATAAGAATGGGAGAAAAGAGGATAGATGGATCTTCAGATCTGAACACTAGACTCTGGATTTGTCTCACCTCCTAAACATGTTAAACACACGACCAAGAGTGATAAGGTCGAAAAGGATAGCCATCCAAGGACAGATAACACATGGTTTCCTCTTTCACAGCTGAGGTGTGGAGGATCCCACGTGCCCCCCAAGCTGGCACTGGGATTGTCTTTTGGGACAACAGCAGTGTTGCATTCCATTGTAATGATGTCTCCAGGCCTATACAGGGACTCCAACCTGATCACTTTTCCATTCCCAACTCTTGGGCTCACACAGCCAACTGTGGACAGTGAGGCTGTAAAGAACCTTTAGACTGTGAAACTTGTGTGGGATAGAGACCACAGAGTTCAGAGAGACCTCATTCTTTCTTTAGTGGTGGAGTTTTTTGAAGCAACAGCTTGTTTCATTCAGCAAGTCCTTAGGCAAATGTCACTATGTGTTTAATGCATTTAGAAAGTTGAGAAGATTCAGTGAAAAGAGCATAAACACACCTTCACACCGAGGAAGGGGATGGCTCCAGACTCCATATGTTGTACAACGAACAGTCTTATTGCCAATGAGGGAGAAGCCATGTTTGCAGCGGTAGTGCACAAGTGCTCCTACATCAAAAGTGTCTGAGAAATGACTGCTGTGTTCCCCGTTAGCAATGCTTGGAGGAGGCAGACACTTCACTACTGAAAGAGGATAGGGAGAGGGTGAGAAAGTGATGTTCAATTGTAAAAAAGGTGATAACAAGAGAGTAAAAAAGTGCAATTACCCCTCTTGCCTGCAAAAAGCAAGACAGGTTGGGAGGAGAACTTAGTGTTTAGTAAATCTTGCCTCTTATAATAGACCTACCTGGCTTTGTTGTGGTATCAGGATGATGATAGTGTTCTGCCACTCCATCTAGATGCAGCATTAAGAGGTTAAAATACATATTTGGTTGAGCAAGTACAAGGCACAGATTTACCTTCATTTTCCATCATCCTGCCTTTATATTTCCAGCAAAAATTTCACTCCTCTCTGATAGTCAGTGTCCTGCTATGAAACTACCAAATTTCTCACTTTCAGGAAATGAAGAGCATGTGAATTATGGATTGCAACAAGCAGGGTGAGAAAAGTGCAAATCGTGCTTATATTTACAGCATTACCCAAAATCTGGCTCATCCCCTGTGTGAGACAAGAGGTGTAAATAAAAGGAACAATTTCTGATTTTTCCTTAAAGTTGTTGGAGCAAACAGGAAAAATAAAGCCACCTTTGGCTTCAGTGAGTGGGTAGGAGCAGTCAGGAAGGAATCTGCAATGCTATCAAGTCAGAGTACTGACACTTACCCTGCTCACAGACTGGTACAGGTGGATCCCATGTTTTATCAGCTTGGCACTGGGCTGTGCGATGGCCTCGCAAGGTGAAACCTCTATGGCACTTAAAGCTTACAGTATCTTTGTATGTGTAGCGATATTTAAGAACAGATACTCCCCCATTCTGGATCTGTGGGACTGGACATACCACCTCTGAAAAATAAATTCATCATCTCAAAGAGGGAGCCATATATGTGCTGTAATTAATGCACATATAAAGTCCATCCTTAATGTGCCACTGCTCAGAGGAGCTTCACAGGTAGTACTTGGAGAATCACAGAAGAATAATTCCAAGAACTGAGGGCTTTTTAATTTCTTTTGGTACCCTAGGGTTACCACATTACTGTATGTATAAAAATAGTTTTGTGTCTATAAACAGAATAATGCAAATACATTCCAATAAATATATTAAATGGTGTAGAAATCCATAAGTGCTGTTAGCCATTCTCATGACTGCTTTACTATACCAAGCTCAAGCCTTCCAAAGCAATTTCATCTGAAGGAAAGACTAATTGCAATGGTCAGACCCTGCAAAACAGCCTTGTGATTTGGATAAACGTACAGTATTTGGAAGATCCCCGTTCAATTTTACTCAATATCCCACTCTTCTACTGCAAGACACATTTCTTCCTTAATTTATAATTTATGTTTGTGAAACAAAAGGAACAAATCCCTGCAGGCATCTCACAACTCTCCAGTCTACGTAACTATGAAAGATCAAAAGCTAGCATCTGGAAGATTTTTAGAAGAAACAAAACAAGCAAGCAAAACAAAAGAATCCTAGAGGAATATTATGCTTTAAAAGGTCCTAGTTATTTTAAGACATGTGACTTTTTAATTTTAAGGATTTAGTTTGGCAATTCTGGGCCAGATCTGGTTGTGACCTACTTACTCTGACAGATGGGAAGAACACCACTCCATGCAACATCTGGTCCAAAAATCTCACATCGCCTATGAGAATGTCCAACCAGCCGGTGCCTGGAGTTGCACAGAAAGAAATATCAATTGATACCAAGTCATTCAGCTTGGATTTTGCACTCCCAGCCTGACACTACCCCCAGAGGTTTTCTTCTGCAGCCTCCCGATTCTGGCTGGTCACCGAGGTGTTTCTGTTGGTTTGACACATGGGAATGAAGGACACCAAGTTCCTTCTTCCCAGCTCCAAGAGGAACAGCAATGATCCCAAAGTACTGTGGATTAGATTGGTCAGGTGCTAAATCGGGACTCAGACCCAAGTGATTTCCAAACTGCTGGAGCCTCCTTGCAGCACATGCTTGCTTGCACTCTCAGCTCCTGCTGGGTGGCCATCTGAGAAGGCAGACTGAAACTCAAGTTTGCAAAGTAATCTACTGAGCACAGGAAGGGGAAAATGAGAGACACTTCCTTTCCTGAGCAAGCAACTATGGCATAACTGGAACCAAAATGCAAATTCTGGCTTGCTGTGGGAGAATGGCCCGCACAGAAGAGTGGGCTCTGAGCCTTTACTGTAAGTTGCCCAACACCGAGCTCAGAAATGGAGTCAGCAAAGGCAGCATGGAACTTACCCTTCTTCACATGTGTGTCTCACAGTTGACCCAAAAAGGAGATCTGTCAGAACAACAACTCTGCCATTCTTTGGTGTTTCTGGGTATTTACATTGCTTCCCTGGGAAAGAACAAGGCTGAGTTTAAACTCCTCTCTTGCAGTTTTGTAAGGCACTATGAGAAGGTATCTTAAGGATCTGTCCACATTTAGGCACCAATAAAGATGTGAATTTTTAAAAGGCCAATAGCTGCACAAACTATGTGACTAGTGAAGCCATGTATGAATCATTTTTTAAAGAATTGCTTTAAGAAACCCACAAATGTAGCTTAGACAATTTTCAACAACCAACATCAAACTGATTGAGCTATTCACTTTTACAGAACTCTAGTGCTTCAGACCACGTGTGGTTTTTGAGGCATGTCAGAGTTGGGGGTACTCCAGGGTGTCTCATGTATCCCAGCTGGCAGGTGTATCGCACAGTGTCTCCAAGAGGAAACTCTGTCAGATTTTTGTATTCCTCAGTTAGCTTAGCGAAGGTTAAGTTTGGAGGTGCACCACAGCCACCTATCAGGAAAGAAAACACAGGGAGAAATAGGGATATTGACTACACAAAGTTGTTTTAAAATGTATATTGAGTATGCATAGATAAAAGCTTACAAGCAAAATGATAAAAGGCTACATGCAAAACTGAAAACAAAGGGGAAGGACTGAAGGATTCAAAATCGTGGAAGGACTAAGGGAAAGGATGAGTCCTACAGGCTTTCAATGGCAGAAATCCCCAGACTATCCATAACTCCCATCTTGGAACCACAGTGTACCTGCACAGCGAGGAGGAGGGAGGCTCCAGTTTCCAGAGTCAGTGCACTGAATCGATGCCTCTCCAAGGAGCCTGTAGCCAGGGTCACAGCTGTAATTTACGACCATGCCAGTAGTGAAAACTTCCAAGTCCTGGCTGTTGTGATTTCCTTTCTCGATATTTGGAGGTGAAGGACATTGCAGCACTAAAGAGAGAGGACAAAAGAAAATGAAGAAAGGGCAAGGACAGACTAATATGCAGGAATATGCATGCACAAAGCCACCAATATGAGCACAGCAGCGTCCTGCATGTGCTGGAAGCACGCTTGGACCCCTGGGCGTCACTGGACGTGCAGTTCCCCCCTCCCCACACACCAGTTCTGTGGGCTGGCAGGTTTGCCTGCTCCAGCATCAGCCGAGCATGGGACAGATGCTCAGCCAGCCATGGGTGCCTGGGGACCCCCACCTGCGCAGCGTGGGTGTGGGAGGCTCCAGTTCCCCGAGGCCGTGCAGAAGACAGAGGGGTCTCCGAGGAGGGAGAAGCCGGGCTGGCAGCTGTAGCTCACGGACATGCCGCTGGTGAAGTTTGCCCCGAGCTCCGCGCCATGTGTGGCGTGGGCAATGACGGGAGGTGGAGGACACGGCAGCACTAACAGGGCAGGAGCAGAGAAAGGCATTTTAGTGGTTTAGCACATGTAAGACACCAAAAGACTGTCACACCTGAAGCGACGCAAGCGAGGCAGAGAGCACAAGCTCAGGGCCCCTCCAGCACGAGGCTGGCCCTAAGCATCCTCCTTCTAAATCCCTGATGTGCCCCACTCACCTGGCTCGCAGGTGGGGACAGCAGGCACCCAGCGGCCATCGGGCTGGCACTTGGCTTCATGGCTGCCCCACAGCATGTAGCCCGGGTGGCTCTGGAAGGTGATGTTGGCCCCGGGACGGTACACAGCGCTCCGTCCTTCAGCCACTTCTCCATTTGGGATGTTGGGGCTTATGCAGGTGATCACTGGAAGCGAAAAGCAGCAGAGCATGGGCTGGGGAAGCGGCTGCCAGAGCTAGGGGGTCCCCCTTTGGTTTTGTGAGGCCAAAATTCAGGGAAGGCTGTGCAACCACGATGGTCTCCCTTTTCAGTATGGGTAACAGCATTCACAGCTCACCTTCACACCGGGGGTAAGGGAAGCTCCAGGTTCCATTGACTGTACAGTATAGAGTTGTTTTTCCAATAAGAGAATAGCCGGGGTCACAGCTGTAATTTACAGACTTTCCAGGGACGAACATTTTCACATCCTTGCCATCGTGCTGGCCATGTTCAATCGCCGATGGGGAGGGACACAGCCGCCCTGCAGGGAAGGAAATCTTCACTGAGAACAGGATGGGCTTTTGGGTTATCTGTTTTCCCACCTAGCCCTAGAGAACTGAGTCTCTCTAAGTACAAGTATGGATTTTCACTTTCTCCCCTTCTTTTCTCCCATAATCCCTTTGTATCACTGGCATATCCACAAGTGAAAAATGCAAGCGAAGCACCTTCACACCAAGGGGCAGGGACACTCCAAGCTCCAGAAGAAGTACAATTAAGCTGTGCCTCTCCAACAAGAACGTAGCCAGGATCACAGGTGTAGCTCACAGACATGCCGCTGATGAAAACTGCCGTGGCTTGGCCACTGTGCTTTCCATTGGCAATGGCTGGAGGGTGAGAGCACTGCGACACTGGGGGAAGAGGGCAAAACCAAACTCATGTCACTAGTGAGAAGGAAGAGGAATATGGAAAAATGAGTGACATGGTACAAAGGAACATTGCGGCTGAGAGCTGCCAGCCTGTAAGAGGTGGGGAAGTATCAGACAGGTATCCCTCAGCTGCTGCTCACTGCCACGGTCCATCCAGATACGTCAACCCTCTGGACTTAGGAGCATTTACTTCTGTGCGCTCATCCCCAGCAAGTGCCAAAGGCCTCTTGCAGCAGGGGCGATGAGGGCACTGTCGTGCCCCGGTCCCTCCTGTCTTGTGAACAGCCAATGCTCCGCAGCACGACGCTGTGTGCACCCTGCCCTGCCCGCAGCCTCGCTGGCGGGGATGGACGAGCCCTACCTCCGCACTGCGGCGGTGGCCCGCTCCACACGCCGTGCTCCCCGTCCACCGTGGTGCAGAAGATGGAGGGCTCTCCAGCCAGCGGGTGACCGGCGTCACAGGTGTAGGTGACCACATCCGCGTAGGAGAAGGTGTCCATCAATTGCCCGCTGTGTCTCCCGTGAGGGATGTCTGGTGGTGGATCGCAGATGATACCTGTGGGTGCGTATGAGGTGGCTTTTAGCATCAGCGCTGCAGCAGCACCCAGGGTCTGCAGGACACACACGCTGCCCAGGAAGGGAACTGACAGGGATAAACCCATCTCAGTGGTGATGCTCTCTGTCTTTGCCTTGGAAGATCTTTCCCAAGGAAAGCGCCAATCTCAATCTTCTTGTGCTGTGTTTGGTTTCTTATCAGGCTGTTCGGCTCCTGCCACAACATACTTACTCTGACAGACGGGAACATCACCACTCCACCTCACCCGCGGCCCAGAGCTTGAAATCACACATTGCCGCTGGGATGCTCCAACTAGCCTGTGCCTGGGGTCAAACAAAGTCACTCTTGTCACTACAGGACTGTCTTTGGAGATCGCATCTTTCATAGCCACCAAGTATTGCCTTAGTTGTGATCTAATACTGCCATTTTCAAGCTGTGAACCTTAGCTCATATGGGGAACCTCCCCCTCAGGTCCCCTCAGTCAGCACAGGCAGTACACCCCTGGGGTGCTCAGGGAGCTGCCATGCCCTCTCCTCTTCCTTCTCTCCTCTAGAAAAGTCCACTGTAATGACGTCTGATTTAAGCCAAAGCTTCCAAAATGAACCCCCGTTTCCCCCTCATACGCTCCACACAACCAGACTCAGGCGGTCATGCCCTCTAATTGGCGTTTAAAAATTTACAAATAAATCCCCTTCTCCAATTTCTGTTGCCATGTGGACTAAAAACAGACCATTGTGAAGACCAGAATTGATTTAGTGCCAAAACTGTTTTAAACCACCCAAAGGATTCTGAGGTTTCCCCTGATCATTTGGATCATTTGTGTTTTCTCTCAGCACCTGAGAATTCCAGTTTCTCTTCCAGCACCGCCTTGTGCAGGCAACACTAGGGTGCTCTGAGCTCAGAGCTGCAAGCACTGGTCTCTTGTGGGAAGACACGCATTGCCTGTGAGTTGCAGGGAGAGCAGAAGCGTTGCTGACTTCATCTCGGTAAGGCGAAGGAGCTTGGCTAGGACTCACCCTTCATTGCAGGTGTAATTCACTGTTGACCCGAAGAAGAGGTCTGTTGTAACGATAACTCTGCCGTTCTCTGGTTCTCCTGGATGATCACACCTTCTCCCTGGGCAGAAGACAACCTGATTTTAAGCTTCTTTCACTCAATGCCATAGGAAAAGGGACACTAACTCTAGGAGTCTGCCCAAACACCCCAGAGGAGGGAGTTGAAAAGGAGAAATTACAAGGCTTCAGTCATCACACTTGCAGTTTAAACAAACTAGAAGCATCTGCAAAACGTACGTTTGCAAAACTCCTGGGCTTCAGACCACGTTTGATTTTCAAGACACGTAATAGTTGGTGATATCTGTGGATGTTTCATGTATCCAGGCTGACAAGTGTATTTCACAGTCTTCCCAACAGGAAACGCAGTCTGATTTTTATACTCCTTGTTTAGCTCAGCAAACGATAATATTGTTGGTGTCCCACAGCCAGCTGCCAAGAAACAAAACGCACACTAGAAATACATCCTGGCTGTGAAATGCAGCTAAAGAGAAACAAGGGCTTTGATAGGCACTGTTACAAACCCCAAGGTATTGATACCTCTTCTATGTAGTCTGACATTTGTCTACATAAATTAGCACTTACTTAGTATGTAAGGACACATGCACCTAATTTATATGCTCTTAAAAGACAATCCCCAAACTAAAACAATGCCTTCAAAAAAACAGTTTAGCCAGTCTGGTGTTTCCACACTCTGCACATCCTACACTGCAGCGCTGCCACCACACAGCGTGTCATCTTTGGGCTGTAAAGTGCAGGAATCTGCAATTTCAGAAATTAGAACACCCAAGACTGTCTCCTTGCAGGAAACCACGGGCTTTAGCAATGCTACCAGGTTATTCCCAATGCCACCAAAATGAGCACAGCAGCGTCCTGCATGTGCTGGAAGCACGCTTGGACCCCTGGGCGTCACTGGACGTGCAGTCGCCCCCTCCCCACACACCAGTTCTGTGGGCTGGCAGGTTTGCCTGCTCCAGCATCAGCCGAGCATGGGACAGATGCTCAGCCAGCCATGGGTGCATGGGGACCCCCACCTGCGCAGCGTGGGTATGGGAGGCTCCAGTTCCCCGAGGCCGTGCAGAAGACAGAGGGGTCTCCGAGGAGGGAGAAGCCGGGCTGGCAGCTGTAGCTCACGGACATGCCGCTGGTGAAGTTTGCCCCGAGCTCCGCGCCATGTGTGGCGTGGGCAATGACGGGAGGTGGAGGACACGGCAGCACTAACAGGGCAGGAGCAGAGAAAGGCATTTTAGTGGTTTAGCACATGTAAGACACCAAAAGACTGTCACACCTGAAGCGACGCAAGTGAGGCAGAGAGCACAAGCTCAGGGCCCCTCCAGCACGAGGCTGGCCCTAAGCATCCTCCTTCTAAATCCCTGATGTGCCCCACTCACCTGGCTCGCAGGTGGGGACAGCAGGCACCCAGCGGCCATCGGGCTGGCACTTGGCTTCATGGCTGCCCCACAGCACGTAGCCCGGGTGGCACTGGAAGGTGATGTTGGCCCCGGGACGGTACGCAGCGCTCCGTCCTTCAGCCACTTCTCCATTTGGGATGTTGGGGCTTATGCAGGTGATCACTGGAAGCGAAAAGCAGCAGAGCATGGGCTGGGGAAGCGGCTGCCAGAGCTAGGGGTTCCCCCTTTGGTTTTGTGAGGCCAAAATTCAGGGAAGGCTGTGCAACCACGATGGTCTCCCTTTTCAGTATGGGTAACAGCATTCACAGCTCACCTTCACACCGGGGGTAAGGGAGGCTCCAGGTTCCAGATGTCAAACAAGAAACTGTTGTTTTCCCAGTTAGGACGTAGCCCAGGTCACAGTAGTACTTCACTGATACTCCAGGGATGAACACTTTTACATCCATGTTCTCATACTGGCCATTTTTAATATTTGGAGGGGAGGGACACTGTAGCACTACAAGGAGGGGAAAAAGTCGTAAGTGTTGAAGAGGTGGTACCACAAACACCCACTGTAGGGTAAGGCTGCCTTTTAACTTCTTTCTTTCCCATAAACTTTTCCCAAATAGCTAGGGCTGTCACTCTTTGAAGTATGTTTCCATCCTACCCTCACTTATCTTCCAGCCTTCATGTTTTTCAAGCTTATTGACATCAAGAATGATCATTTCTCACTATTTAGGCATTTACAGCGGTTAGTTTCCATCTGTAGCCCTAACAGCTTGCTCTAGCCTTTCCGTGGTTGTGAACAAGATCAGACACTAGCCTGGCTCGCTGTCTCTTTGTGGATTCATTTAAAGAGATGAAAGCCCTACATAATAGGGGTCTGAATGGGGATTATGAAGTCAGGAGGACAGATATGTGCATGTTTTTCCTTCCCAGTCCTGGAGAGTGGCCCCTTTACTCCCATGTGAGGGAGTTGCACCCTGCCAGGTGCAGTCATACAGTGGTTCAGAAGAAATCAGCTACCACCACCGCCTCAATTACACTTACTCTTTTCACAGATGGGGACAGGAGGGTCCCACGTGCCCCCAAACTGGCACTGAGACTCTTGAGACCCCTTCAAGGCGTAACCAAAATTGCATTCGAAGACAATGGTGTCTGCGAGTCTGTACACGGTCTCCAGCCCAGTCGTTCTTCCATTCTCAATTTCTGGTCTTTTGCAGCCGGTTGCTGGAAGTGAAGAGCACAAGGCACCGCTGGGGACATGAAGCCCACCCTGGGTGTGGAGGGACACTGACCAGGGGCAGTACCTGCTGCTGAACCTTGCCATCAGTCTCATGAGTATGTCAACATTACTGACTCTTATTCTTAGACAAAATACCATTATTCAACTGCTCCTGAGAGTCTGTCCTTACTGGGGGACAGAAAGGGAAATCCACAGAGGCAGATGGAGCTCCTCCTGCCCGTGGGACCTTTGGTTTCTGCCTCTCACTGGAGATTTGGTCTGCAGCGATTAGACTGAGAGCCAAGAAGGAAGAAAGGGCCTGGGGAAAGGTAGAAGAAGCCAACACAAACACACCTTCACATCGGGGCCGGGGCCGGCTCCACGTTCCCGCAGCGGTGCAGCTAATGGAGGCGTTCCCGATGAGGGAGTAGCCATCCCAGCAGGTGTACTGCACAGCCATGCCTGGAAGGTGGGTGTCCGAGGGCTGGCCGCTGTGCTTTCCATTGGCAATGGCTGGAGGGGGAGGACACTTCACCTCTGGAAGGAGACGGAAAGGCAGATAAGAAAAATGGACAGGGCAAGAAGAAAAACTTTAAAAATCCAACCTTCAAAAACAAAAGGAGGAAGACAATTAATTCCATTAACGCCTTTGAATACATATCTGTCTTGTTAGCTGTCTTCCTATCAGTGGGTGCAGCCCCCACCGCAGCCACGGTCATTCCTTCTGCTACTCACAACCAAATCTCCCCAGCGGGGATGGACGAGCCCTACCTCCGCACTGCGGTGGTGGCCCGCTCCACACGCCGTGTTCCCCGTCCACTGTGGTGCAGAAGATGGAGGGCTCTCCGGCCAGCATGTGACCAGCGTCGCAAGTGTAGGTGACCACATCCGCGTAGGAGAAGGTGTCCATCAATTGCCCGCTGTGTCTCCCGTGAGGGATGTCCGGCGGCGGATCGCAGGCGATACCTGCAGGCATGTACAAGGTGGCTTTTAGCATCAGTGCTGCAGCAGCACCTGGGGTCTGCAGGACACACACGCTGCCCAGGAAAGGAACCAACGGGGACTGAACCCATCTCAGCGGTGATGCTCTCTGGATGCAATGAATTATCCAGAGACAAACCTTGTATGGAAAAAATCACATGTGGGAAGGATAACCTGTGCCCTCCTGTGAGTCATTTCCTTGCTGCCCATGTCTGGAGGTGGTGGGACAATTCCTACCTCCGTTTCCATAACGATTGGTGACATACGCAGCGAGAGACTGGCCACACCATTTCTACACATGACTAGTGAGAAATACTTACCCCAGTAACAGGGAGTTTAAAATATTAATGGTTTTCCCAGTTTGGACCAGGATAAATAAAAGACCTTTGGAAACATTTTCAGAAGCATCAAAAACAAACAAAAAAAGAAAAGATAAATGACAAATATATGCATACAGTGACTTGAGAAATCTTTTGCAATAAAATCTTTGTCTTGAAAGATGCACTACTTTCTCTTGCAAGCTATCTGCGAGGACCTTTTGTTGTGGCCTACTTACGCTGGCAGACAGGAGCATCTCCACTCCACGAGACACGTGTGCCAGAGACCTCACATGTTCGCTGAGAGCCTCCAATCAACTTGTACCTGGAGTCACAGCACATTTATTAATTAATTTATTAATTTACATTAAGAAAGCTGAGATTTCTTTACAACCCTTGTAAATGTCAGCCAAGACTTCTGATGTGGGAACTACATTCCTTCATGTAAAGCTGAAAAATCTGCTTCACTCTCACTTGGCAGCTGAATTCAGCTAGTTGCAAGACTCACCCTTTGTCACAAGTGTAATTAACTTTGGATCCAAAGAGGAGGTCCGTCAGGACAACAGCTCTGCCGTTCTCCGGATCCCCTGGGTTAGCACATTGTTTCCCTAGAAGGGGATGCCAGCCACCGTTAGCCCTCAGCTGCTCACTGACATCCCAGCCAGGGTTGCTAACACAGAGAGCAGTCTGCATAAAGTACAGAAATCCAGAAAGCTAGAAAAATGTGAAAATCCAGCCAAGCCTGACACTATAGGTGTTTCAGCACTTGCAGGACGTACTTTTACAAAACTCCAGCGCCCCAGACCATGTCCGATTCCTAAGGCACGTGATGGCTGGCGACATCCCCAGGTGCTGGGCATACCCAGGCTGGCACACATATTCCACCGTGCTCCCCACGGGAAAGACGGTCTGGTTGCTGTACGGCTTCTTCAGCTCAGCAAACGCCAGACTGGTAGGTGCATTGCAGCCAGCTACCAAGAAAGATAAGCCAGCCCAGTTGTTAAAGAGTCAAGAAAAAGCAGATATGGGAGAGCAGGGGGAAGGTTAACATTCAGAGTGCTGTTTGAACACTTGCCCTGCTCGCAGACTGGCACAGGTGGCTCCCAGGTGTTATTTAGCTGGCATTGTACCATTCTGTGGCCGTGTAGAACATAGCCTGGTTCACACTCAAAGGCAATGGTGTCCTTGTGTGTGTAGGCAGTCCTAGGAGACACTATTCTCCCATTCTGGACCTGCGGGACAGGACATCTTGCCTCTGGAAAAGAAGTGCAGGTCCTCAAAACAGGCCCTTACGCAGAGTGCAGAGCTGTGCAGCCGCAAAGCCACTTAGGGTTGCGATTCCTTTTAAGACACAAGTCTCAAAATAATTTTCCCGTAGAAGATGTACTGCCTGCATCCAGCAATGTCAAACATTGAGGGAGATACCCAAGCTGAAAGGTGAGGCCAGGGATGCTGGAGGCAGCGTGTGGTCCATCAGCCTCCTCCCCTCTGCCTGGCCTCAGCTGCAAATCCCCCCCTTGCAAATCCTCCCCCTAGCAGGCACTTGGGCAAGAAGTGCAATTGCCTGGAGGTTTCCTAGTCTTTCCGAACATGAAGCAGTAGGGCCGGGAGGATTGCACTCGAGTATTTACACGTGCACACACAAGCCTACCTCCGCACTGTGGGGGGGGCCCGCTCCACTCGCCGTTCTTCCCATCCCGGGTGGTGCAGTAGATGGAGGGCTCTCCATGGAGCGGGTACCCGCGGTTGCAGGTGTATGTTACAGATGTGCCAAAGTAGAATTCATCCAGCAGCCTGCCCGTGTGCTTCCCATTGGGAATGTCCGGAGGCGGCTTACAAGGGATACCTGCAGAGGCGCAGAACAAGGCTTCTAAATTCAACAGCAGCACCAAAGGACTTGAAATCCCTCAGTCTGTGGGGCATAAACACTTGTCCTAGAGAGGGAGTAACTGCAATGAAGTGATCTTCTAGGTGAGGCCTTGTAGGCAACTGGATCCTATCTCCCTGGCCAGCAATTTCTATGACAGTTAGAAAGCAAACCAGTAAGACAAACCTCTATGGAGGAAACACCTACATGCTTTATCTTTTCTACTGTTTAAGAAATAAAATAAAAGAGCAAATATTTATTTTGCATTGCCTGTGTACAATCCTGTTTTTTCAGCTGCACAGAGTGCAAAAGCATGCACAGGCAGCAATCTGTATGTCACCTTAGGTTAATATGTACCTGGAGAAGCTGTAAAATGCTTTAAAATCTCAGAATGTACCAGTATGTTTCTTTCTTCCTATGAGACTGTCACCTAATCAGCAACACTACTTAATCAGCAAACACCTGGGTGTAACTGCTGAGGTGCAGCCCAGCAGCTCTTCATGTACACACCAGTTATCTGTGCTCGGAGTGAAAGAGAGAGCCCACGGTTTGGGACTTTGGGATTCCCCTTCTGAGCCTCCCACAGCGCTCTGCCTCTCCTTGCGGTTGAACCTTGGTCTCTCTGCATCTAACAGTAACAACCCTTAAGATGAAGATAATATTTTCCCTTCATCTCTTGTGATGGGCTTGTGATGTTAGTCAGAGACAGGATACCTAAGTACTGCTGAAAAAGCTCCGGCTGAGACATTGCTTCCTATAATCCATAAGCATTGAGGTCTTACACCTTTTCCCAGAACATTTT
The DNA here is from genome assembly GCF_000737465.1 of Haliaeetus leucocephalus. Taxonomy (NCBI): domain Eukaryota; kingdom Metazoa; phylum Chordata; class Aves; order Accipitriformes; family Accipitridae; genus Haliaeetus; species Haliaeetus leucocephalus. The sequence goes on from NW_010972504.1 coordinate 2,195,822, forward strand.
CTTATGACATCAAAACTTTCTGATATTTTTTCATGCCCAGAGAGCACAGAAATTCCCTGTGAAAACTTTGATTGGAAAAATTCAGCAGTCTCTGCCGGAAAATATTTACCGAATCCACGCAAACCCCCAGATCTGTAAGCTACTTACGCTGACAAGTGGGAATGTCACCACTCCATGCAACATGTCCACCAGAGATCTCACATCGTCTGCTGGGTTGTCCAATTAACCTGTGCCTGGTGTTAAAAGGATTGAACATTCATCCCAAGTCATTTCAGTTGGAGTTATTACCTCCTCCTAAGCACTCTGGATGGTGTGATCAGCCCTGCTGACAGCAAGGCTGTGGCCCTGAAGGAGAAGTTCCCTTCCTAGCTCTGCCTGACCAGTTTTCTAGTATATACATGTATACATAAGATAGTGAACACCTTATGTGTTATATAGGTACAGAACTCTATACAGTGGCTTCTATATCATATAGAATCCATTTATTGAGAATGAATGAATAGGAGAAAAAAGGGAGACTTACCTAATACATCTCTCCTTGCTCTTTTAAGCAGTGGCCAAAACCAGGACTTACCCTTCTTCACAGCTGTAGAGCACTGTTGATCCAAACAGGAGATCTGTTAGGAAAATAATTTTCCCATTCACAGGTACGCCAGGATGACTGCATTTTTTCCCTGGGGGAGAAAAAAACCCTCATTTTAGGCTTCTGTCTGTCTATACCATGGTACAACAGATACAACTATGACTCCAGTAACCTGTCCACATTTCCACTTATCCCCAAACGGGTTTTGAATAGCATAAAGTTACATGGCTTTACTAGTCACATACTATTTGAATACCAGAATAACACTAAGGTTTTTGCAGCATGGACAGAACCTAGTACTTATTCCTTCTTGAACAACAGACACCAAATCAAGGAGCTATTCACTTTTACAGAACTCTAGTGCTTCTGACCACACTCCGCTCTCAAGGCATGTAATAGTAGGTGACATTCCTGGGTGTTTAGTGTATCCAGGTCGGCAAGTGTATTGCACAGTCTTCCCAACAGAAAAATCAATCTCATTTTTATGCTCCTCGTTTAGCTCAGCAAAGTGTAACCTTGTAGGAGCACCACAACCACCTATTGAGAAAGAAAACAAGCATGAGAATCAGGCAGGACAGGCATGCCAGGTGCAAGCACAGGAAGAACACTGTTACGAGGAAGGGTGTTTGGTTTGCCTTGCAAATTTGTTTATTTTGATTAATATAGCCATTATTAAACAAACACAACATGTTTTACCAAAGGATTCCAGAAGACCAGGTTCTTATTCCCAGGACATAGATAAATCTTCTGCCACAGGGTTTAACCACATTTTTTTAACGGGGTTAGGGGACGTAAAATAGTAGTGTACCCCAAGGCAGCTATGTCATGATTTACCTGGAAATCCAGGCCTCTTTGAGAACTCCTGGTAATGGTACAGTCTATTGCAGACGGGAACAGGAGGGTGCCAGCTGCCATCCTCCTGGCAGAAGATTTTAGGACTGCCTTGCAGGCTGTAACCAGTGTGACACTGAAATGTCACCATTTGTCCAGGTGCGGAGATAAGTCCTTGACCACCAACTTGCCATCCATTGTCTATATCTGGATTTACGCAGACAGTCACTGGAAATGATGATGTACAGAAGTGATGTGCAAAAGGAGTCGGAACAAAACAAAACAAAAAACCCACAGCCTGTTAATATTGCAACAACAAAATCAACATAACATCTACATAAACCTCCCCAGCCCCACCTTCACAATAGAAGGGCTTGAAATTAATTTATACCATGCAACCCTTTACATGGGATTAGTCTTCTCTGAGGATCTGGTTGCAACCGTCAGGGTGTCCCCTGTGCTCAGAGCCACACTAGGAGCTTCTCACCCGAGGGGACAGACCACAGACGCACCTTCACAGCGAGGGATGGGCTGGCTCCATCTCCCTGATGCTTTGCAAAACACAACGGCATTTCCAACCAGGTAGTAGCCGGGATCGCAGGTGTACGTTACAGATGTTCCCATGGTAAAAAATGCCTTGCCTTGGCCGTTGTGATTTCCATTGGTGATCTCTGGAGGCATGGGACATGGTTGGACTGCAAGAGGGAGACAAAAAGTCTTAACTCAGCAAGAGAACAGGGTGCAAGGGGAAGGGAGTCAGCATGATGCTGTGTTGATGGGTTAAAGCCCATCGCAGGAATGGCTCTGCCTGCACACGCTGTTCCTGCCTGCAAGGAGCACCCGGCCAGGCAGGGCTACCCTTGGGGAAGCAGTGGGCACCCGCACTCACCCTTCTCACAGGTGAGCACCGGTGGATCCCAGATCCCCCCTGGCTGGCACTGAGTCTCGTAGGTGTCCTCTGCGGCGTAACCGGCGTCGCAGTCAAAGTGCAGAGTCTGTCCAGCTTTGTAGGTGCTCTGCAGCCCATGGACCTTCCCGTTCTGCACCTTGGGTATCTCACAGCCAATTGCTGCAGGGAGCGTGGACAGCATCCTTTACACTTCAATGCATGGGCCAGATCCTGCACACGCAGCCCCCTCCCTTCTCCTCACTGCTGTAAACATGTCTGCACTGTTCCTACAACCAGAGTACGCAGCATCCTTTCTGCCAGCCCCTCACCAAGCAGTGAAGCATCCACGCACCTTCACAGCGGGGCAGGGGTCTGCTCCACACCCCGGTCTCCGTGCAGTTGATGGACACATTCCCCACCAGCACGTAGCCATCCTTGCAGCTGTAGTACACAGTCACTCCCACAGAAAACTTGGTCAAGGACTGTCCGCTGTGCAGCCCGTTAGCAATGTTTGGTACCCGAGGACATGTCACCTCTGGAGAGGGAAAAGAAATTGCCCTGTCGGTCAGCTGTTTGCCCTTTTGCATGCTACTAGGACTGTTTGTGTAATATCAGGGTAACATCTGGAATTCTGCTCAGTCTTTGTTCCAAAGTATTAGTTAACAAAAAGTACAAGAGCACTAGATAACAATCGCATTGCAGCCAGAGGAAGTTATTACTAATAACGAGAGTCCCATCAGGAGAACTCACAGGCACATCATGGGATTTGGCAGAAGATGCACATTGACGTGGAAGCTGCAAGAGCAGCAAGAATTTATGATTACTTCCTGATCCAGGAGGAAGATGAAGACATCCCACACCTGACCAGAAGCAAAGTCACAGAAATCCCCCAGGAGCAGCAGATAGTGTCATCCCTGCGGCTGGCCTACGGCTCCTGATTGTGCCGGGGCGGTTACAGCCTCCTGCTACACTGGAGCTCAGCCCCAGGGTTAACTTCACCCCATCCCTCTCAGAGCTCAAGACAGGGCAGGCTGCAGCCGTCCCCATGTCCCACCCCAACTCATTTCTTCTGAGCCGTTTCTGTCTCTCTGAGAGCCAAGCTGGCAGCACTTGCATTTGAGAAGAGAAGCAAGGAGGACAGATGCATCCCAGCTTTGCTTTCCCACCAAATTTGAGAGGATGCAAGAGGGAGCTTTCCCCCATGGCTATCACCGCACGCTGGGACACTTGCCCTTTTTGCACACTGGCAGAGGTGGGTTCCATCTGAAGTCAGCTTGGCACGTGCTTGTGCGGGAGCCCTGCAAGGTGTACCCTGTGTTGCACACGAAGCTTATGGTGTCCCCGATCCTGTAGATATACTGAGCAGCGGATACTCTCTTCCCATGCTGGATACGTGGGAACCGGCATTGGGTAGCTGGAAAAGAGAGAGAAATAAAACATTGTTTACCTACAGAGCTCTCAAGCTGTTCCTGCCTGCGATGGTTGCTGTGTTGATGGCGTCCACGCAGCGGTGGAGGCTGCAGCAGGTGCCCCTGGGGCTGCAGGACTCCCTCCTGCGCTGCTGGGGGACCCCGCTGCTTCCTCAACTGGCGAGAACTGGGTGTCCAGAATTTCATGTCAATCACCTGGTGAGGTCAAGAAGCCTTTCACGGCCTTCTTGCATGCTTCTAACCCACGGGCTGGGAAGCACATCCCCTGGGTTCAATCTGACCCGGGGAAACATTGACAGGACCGTCCAGGATCAACCTGAGTGCAGTCCAGGGGTCTGTACTACCAGGGGCCTTGCGAGAGAGCTGGGCAGAGGGTGCACAGTGTGGGCTGAGGTTGCCACACCACGCTGCCCACAGGACCACCGTGACGGTGCAGGAATGGACCCGCGCCAGTGAGGGCGAAGCCTCTGCTGCCCCTTACAGCACCCACCCATGAATGTGCTGGTGGGCTTCCAGGGGTACCTGGGGGTTATTTGCATTGAACCGCTGGAGAGAGAGATGGAAAGGCAGGCATGCAGAGAGGCGGGCAGGCAGGCAGACATTCAGAACCAAAACCACAGGGAAGTAGCTTTTTGTTCACTAGGCAAATATTTGATGTGGGAATGTAGAAAGAAGGTAAAAGAAACACCTCTCGTTGGTAATATCCTTTGGGTTACTGAGTAAAGGGTCACAGCAGCTAGCTAAGGCAGGAGGGTCAGCCTTTGGTCTCTCAAGATACCAGTGAATAATTAACATGATTGAGGATATAGGTAGAAGTATTCTCCATACAGTACCAAAACACTTCTCAAACCTTGCCAGGGCAGCCAGCTCGCAGCACCTACGCTTACAAGACAGGAAGGAGTAAACAAAACCATACTGCAGTGATGGAGCTGAGTTTCTGTAGGCTTTGGCTATCCTGTCCCAAACAAGAGGGCACCTTGGGCTACCTGTCAGGCTTTCGTCCCCTGCAGGCTTTCAGACCGAACATGCCGAACAGCACAGTCTTGTTTGCCTTTTTACCCTCCTGCCTCATCCGAACGCATTTCTGTTTATCACAGCAAGTTTCAACTTGCCAGAGCTCAAACACAATCTATAATTACAACAAGCTCCTCGTCTGACTGCTGTAAGATGTTGTATCCATAACCAGCTTTACTTCAGCAGTTTAAACACATAGGTCAAGCCTCTTGTTACGAGAAGCTGGGCAGGTTGTGAAAGACTCCCCATAGCCTCCCACGGCGAGGTTGTAACTCCTTTTCCCGCTGAAAGGCACAAGGTGGCCCCGGTGCTATCCCAGAGGGTCTTTTTCATTAGCAGAGGAGCTCAGAGGCTCTCTCATGCTCATGATCTGGCATGCCGAGGTCCACCTGGGACCAGCACAGGGCTCCTATCTGCCTCCACAGGGAAAAGCAAAAGGATCAGCGAGAAGAGCAGCGATGAGGAAGAGGAAGGCCACGGGACGAAGGCCCCAGAGCCGCAGACCTGCCGGTCTCCCTTACCTCGAGCCGCAGCTGCAGTGGCCAGGAGCAAAGCGGAGCTGCCGAGGAGGCGGAGGGCGAAGGCGAGCACCATGCTCCGGTCCCCAGCGCAGACTGCGGCTCCTGGGGACCTGCAGGAAGATATGGGCACCCCAGTTCCCTCCGCCACCCCCCGCATGCGGAAGGAGCCGCAGCTGCGGGGCTTCCCGTGGCCGCGGGACAGGAACCCGTGGGCTCCCCTGCGCAAGGTGGGCACAGCCACCATCCCCGGAGAGGCTGCAGGTCCCACACGCTGCTTCTGCTGCTATTTTTGGCAGGGGAGGATGGACCCCTGGGACCCATGGGCATCTGTGAAAGAGAGGTGCAGGCACAGAGGTGCTGTTAGCCAAATTGTGCCCTCCCTGGAGAGCATCCTTGGTTAGGGGAAGCAGCCCAGGCTCTGGCGGTGATGGCAGCCCTTCCCACGAACCAGCCGAAGGGGTACAGCCTGCCCTCCTGGCCATTCCCTCCTCCCCCATGCATGGGACCAGTGGCCGCTGGGGACACGTCTGTCCCTCGGGGCCATGGGTGCTTGACCGGGATGCGCAGCCCCCGGCCCAGCCCCGCATACTGCCCTGCAGCTGTGGACCCGAATCCTCCTGAGCCGACCCTGGCTGCTCCAAGACTTATCCATGCTGGCGTCATCCCTCGCCGCTGGCTGGAAGAATAAAAATCCAGACAGGACTTTTTGATGTAGGAGCAGCTGCAGCAACCTCCAGCTCCCCACCTCACATAGCGGAGGATGCTTTCTGAGCCTAAAACAAGCAGCAAGACGCGCGTTACTCAAGTCTTTTTATCCCTTTTATTGACAAAGAGCTTCCAATATTTACATATCCAACATTTATTCTTCAGAATTGCACTTGCTTAGTTGCACTCAGATTATAAAGCAAAATTACGTACAACTCAATTACAAACACAGTAGATAAGCCTTTTTCAACACCTGTAAGCTATGTCACAGCATTCACAGTTCCTTCCATTTGGTTGCAGGGAGATCATTTCAAGCTGACCCCCAAATCATGTGTTAAATCATTTGGAAAAACCACTCTGGATTATGCAGTAGGAACAATTGTGCTGGAATTTAAATAACAGAACAGAACATGACACTAAGCTATGAGGCTTTACATTGGTGTTTTGTTCATCTAGTCACTCACATGGCTTACAGTAAGAGATACATAAAAATAACCGGCAATCTGCAAGTGCTTGCTCTGCAAGACTGGCTTCCGAAAACAGTATCTCATGGTACCCCAGTGACAGCTGAACAGGACAGTGCTCTGCTGGGAAGGGAGAACTTTGTGGGTCTATCTGGAAGAAGACTAACATGTTGACGGAAATGGCTATGTGTGTTTTTCCCTCTAATTAGATGCATGTTCCTGTTAACAGGAAAGCACTGATGAAAATGCAGAAACAAAAAGTATGCGATAGGCACATTTCAAATACTTCCCATTCCCAACTGTGCATCATGAGAAACTCACAGACAGGTGATGTACCTCTGCATCAGACAAAACCCCAAACCTCAAAACCTTGCTTTACCAACAGCTAGAAGTCCTAGTGTCTCAAGCTGGATTCAGGCTTAACAAGTCTAAATCCCATCACAGTTTTGCTTCCCTTATAAACAGGATTCCCAGGAAACCTTCAAATTGTTACTTCATTTTATGAGATGCTACTTACCTCTTTAACTTATTAGGTGATCATTTAGCAAGGCTCAGTTAAAACTGGAAAAGGACACCAACATCACAACGTGGGCTTTCTGTCAGCCAAACAAATCGAGGGCACTTTTGCCCGTGTCTTTGGTTTAGACAAGGTGAGTGAGGTCCCGTCATCTGAGCTGTCCTCGTGGCACTGCCAAAGCCTGACTCGAGCTGGGGACAGCACGCTCCCTCCCTCACCTCTATCCGCCCTCAACACAACCATCAACCAGGTGAGGTTAGACAGGATGAAAACAAAGGGCACAAAACACGCGGGGTTTTGTGTCCCGTTCCCCACGGAGGAGTAAATTAAGGCTTTGGCTTGATGAGTACCTGCGCCTACTTTGGGTGCAGCGTCGGAGCAACAGTCGCCCTGTGCAGCTGCCTACCAGCCCTGCTGCGAGCGGAGCAAGAGGCCAAAACCCTGCTCTTCCTCCCCAGCATCACAGCAGCCCCGAGGTGCCCTGGGGCTGAGCTGGCACCCAGCCAACCCACGGTGGGAGCCAGCATGGTCGGGGCGCACAGCACCACCTGAAAAAGCCTTTAAAGTGCAAGTTCAGACAGCGATTCCCTGCATCGGAGTCAACCCAGGCAGGTGGCATTTGAGCAGAAAGTGAAAAGGTTCACACGCAGCAGCTTCCTGATGTTTGGTGGCATCTGCCAAGACACCTGCAAATTCTGCATTTGGCCCGGACACCACCTGCCTGCGGATGAGCTCCACTGCCCCCGAGCACCCATCCGGCACGGTTCCTCACGGGGCTTTCAGCCCACCGAAAGCTTCAGCACTTCAAAAGAAGCGTTAAGTCACCACAGAGACAGGAAGGGTGTTTCCACCAGCTACTTGCAGAAAAGCCTTGATGGGACACAAAGATAGCGCCAGGGCAGAGACCTTCAGCTGAAGTTTAAAACTAATTTTAGTCCATACGGGAAGAGTCAGAATAGTAGTTCTTTGTAATAAGGCATTTAAATTTTTTTCTGTCTGGTAAAATTACTGATCTGTAAGGATTGCTACTTGCAGAATGATTCAGACTTGCCTTGAAGTAATGGCTACAGCTGCGCTTTTATATGAACATTTTCAATGCTTTCAGTACTCACAGATAATACCCAACTTAATCTTCCTATTTGTATCAAACAATTTCTTTAAGTATGTATCACTCACATGAAGACATTCACCATTAATCCTCTTGGCAGCGCTTTCCACCTCAGGTTGCTTAAGAAACCCCTAAATCCTGGTCAGGACCAGGCACAACATGCCCTCAGTGGGGCTGAGACACTGAACATGCGGAGTTACCCAAAGCGCAGGATTTTCTTGAGCCTACTCTATTGCAGCGTGAAGCTCTTTGGCATCACTGTGACTTAACACGGGGATAACTGCACTTGATTTCTGAGGAGCATTCTCAGCTGGGCAGCGGAGAGCCTCCCATCCCATCCATCCCATCCCAGTCCCGCGCAGGAGCTGCTGGGTCCAACGCGAGGTGCAGCTGCACCCAAAAGTGCGAGTGCTTGCCGGGCAGCGGCAGAGAGCGTCTGGGCTTTGTCATCCCAGGTCTGTCGGTTGCTGCTTCAAGGCCAATTTCACAGGAAGGAAAAGCAAAGCACTAGGATCAGCGTGATCAAGTCCGACACGTCTACAGGTGCCTTCCCACCGTGCCCCTTCCCTATCTAGACGTTCATAACGAGAATTGCCAGGAGGAGGGGGAAGATTCCTACAAGAGACAAATAAGAAGCTTCAGTCTTCACTCCAAACATATTCAACTGTCTTTTCCCTCCCTGGTCCCCTTTGCCTTCCCCCACCTTTTCACAGCATGATCTTAAAGCAACAACAATATAAACAGGACAACAGCCTGGAGCAGAAGGCTTTTAAGCCTACTTCACGCCGAACACACAGGAGACAATCACACAAAGATAGGCAAGAGTGCAGTACAGGAATACGTATTACTTACCAACAATGATCATGTTCGCTCCACCTGGAAAGGAAGCGAGCCAAAATGTGAAACTCAGCACCCATTCAGCACAGTAATTCACCAGACTACACGACATGCAGTATCTCAAATCAGAGCTAATGCACGTGGAAGATAATTCAAGCAACACACAGAACTTCAGCCTTGCACAGCCCAGCTCCAGAGACATTTACCTATTAAAACCCAGATGTATTTTCCAGGATACATTTCCACTAGCCTGCGAGTCCATGCTGCAAGGTAATCATGCTCTTTTGGCACAAGATTTTAACTGAAGCTGTTTCAGGAAGCATCGAAGGGTTACTCCTTTAGCAGAATTATCTGATTTGAGGATTCACAGAGGAAGGAAAAAATAGGTATTTTGAAGACAGAGAGGAACCAGCAAGACAGACACAGGAGACAGTTACCTCTGCATTCAGGATCAGGCTTGCTCCAGACTCCCTGGTATTGATCTCCTGCAATACACTGAAGCAAGGCCGCTCCAGCAAGGGTGTAGCCATCATTGCATTTATAAGCTACAGTGGAGCCGTGGACAAAGTCCATGTCCTTTGTGCCATTGTGCATCCCATTGTCAATGGTAGGTGGCTTTCCACAGAAAATGTGAGGGAACTGTTCCACAGGAGGAACATCACCTTTGCATTCAGGAGTAGGCTCGCTCCAGACTCCATGGTATTGATGACCTGCTTTGCAGTGAATAGAGGCTGCTCCAGCAAGGGTGAAGCCATCCTTGCATTTATAAACTACAACGGAGCCGTAGACAAATTCTGTGCCCTTTGTGCCATTGTGCATCCCATTGTCAATCGTGGGGGGGTCTTTGCAGAGAATGCGTGGGAGCTGACCTACAGGAGGAACATCAGCAAGAGTGTCTGAGTGCTCCTCCTAACTGAAAAGGTGAAGAGGTATATGGGGAGAAGGAGACATAGCCAAACACCATGCATCTAGCAGCAACTGAAAATACTTTGAGCTTTCTTGTGTGGCACTGGACCTCAGTTACTGCACGTTAGTGCAACACGTACTGCATGTACTGCACAACATAGCCTTCAGGATCTCACCCCATGAAATAAGGCACTGAAGTGCCTAATCAGGCTAGAAGAAATGTTTCAGCCATTTCTACCTTCACAGAACACCATACACTGACTTCATAACAGCCAATTTCAGCATTATATTAAATTGAGTGGAGAGAGTTCTAATGTCCAATTATCTTCATCTTTCCCTGGTAACTAGAGAAAGAAAACTTTCCTCCCATGACTGTTTTTTTCTATAATTTCTGCTCTCCCCTTGCTCCTTCCACTTCGTCAGCATAATTTCTGAATTGTACGAGAATATTACACCTCAGGCCTCACAGCATGAGTTAGGATTGAAATCCTGAATTTTACAGCTGACTGAATTAAGAAAGCACAAGTAAGAGCAGCCCAAGGCCATCAGCAAGGCAGCTACACCAGTGCATTTCCAACTATTATCTTAATGGCTCTGTGCAGGGTTTTTCCCTCTTACTTTCACAGTATGGAGGTGCTGTGTTCCAATCAACTCCATTTCCTGATACCACACATTTGGCAGACGAGGACCCCTTTAATTCATACCTAAAGAAAGAGAAGAAGTTTAGTACTTTCCAGACTTTCCAGAAGACAACCCAGAAAGGGTCCTTGCCCCACCTCCCCACCACTGCATGCAGTCGAGTTATTAACCAGAAGTTGCCCTGCTATGAAACAGGATCTGGCCACATCAAAGCCACTAAATAAGGGCACTAATGAAAGCCAAACTGAAGCAGTTCTCTGCGTTACCAAGCACATGTGTGTTGCCACCTGCTTATCTCACTGAAGATATAATATATGGTTTCACTGGAGACTTGCACTGGGAAACTGGGGTGGGGTGGGGGGTGGATGTTACTGCCTGGGATCCCTGTCTTGTGACCCCCGAGTTGGTCCCTTTTAAGCAGTGATCCACTCACCCAGGATGACAGGTGAATGTCACAACTGACTCAAAAAGGAAACTGCTTGCAGTCACATCCCCATTCTCTATCGTGGGAGGAGTACATTGCTGTCCTAGAGGAAGAGAAAACAGCACAGGGATGACTTCAAACCCGGAGATGGGCATGACCCAAATTTCAGAATAACATCTCAAGCATGTACAGATGACTCGCACAGTCAGTCAGGACAGGAAAGAAACGGAGATACTCACGTATACAGAAGTCTGGGTCTGTAGACCAAGTTGCATCACTCAGACAAGTGACAAGAGAGGACTTTCCACTTGCTGCAGCATAACCCGGTTTACACTGATACCTCAGCTTGGTTCCAACAGGGGACCTGTCACCCACAGCCGTTGTTAACTCAGCGAAAAGGAAGTGTGGAGCAGGACCACAGTAGACTAACGATTGGAGACAAAAGCAAGGTTAGTTACAGAAGAGCACCCAAAAGGTCTGCAATAACGATAGCAAACTGCATGTTCTGGAGCACACAGCATTTTAACCTGTTTGAATATCAGCTTCTGCAATACAGTTTGCATACAACCCATTTAGCAAACAGCAGCATATATCACAGTTTGCTTAACCAGAGAAAAGATGGAGACTGGGTAGCATCTCTGTCTCAAGAGATGCGCCTTCATTGACCACCAACCCAACCTGTAGGACCTCGATTCAGCTGAGCTCAGAAGCCAAACATGCCCAACAGGTCTGGAAGCTGGTGGAGCTAGCCTGTCAGGTATCTCTCCTTTCAGTGCTTTTTTGGATCATTTGCTCTTCATAAATAAATAGCTTCAGGTCTAAATATATAACTGGCCTGGGCTGCCACGCTGAGGACGCAAGCTGGCATGCTCTGCAAGGGCATGGCTACAAGTGCACAAGGTTCAGAAGCTGATCTGCTCAACAGCTCTTAGACCTACTTCATCGCAATTGCTCAAGGAAATAAACTTGTTTGTACTCACTTGGGTCACATGTTGGCAGAGGTGGCTTCCAGGTACTGTCTGCTTCACAAGTAACTACACTACTACCATTCAATAAATGACCAGGATTACACTCAAAGGTCACCGTATTTTTATACGTGTGTGCAGTGCCAAAGCCAGATAACCTTCTCCCGTTTTCCACTTCTGGATTTTTACATGCGACCACTGGAAGTGAAGATAAGACAATAAGAATATTTATTACAAGAAGGAAAAGCCCTGCGGATGCATTACGCGAGAAGCTTACTAAGAGAGCTGCCGTCCTTTCACTTTGAGAGAGGAAGGTCCCTAGTGGGGTGCAAGTACTCTGTGAACAGAGATGTCATTAAGAAACTGCACACGTGACAGCTTCATTTTGCATTTGCAGGAAGCCCTGGACATGGGCAGGGAAAGGGAGGCTTTCTGTGGGCTGAAGAATCCATTAAACCAAGCCCTGTCTCTGACCACGACTTGGGAGACCACTGCGTTTAGCTTTCTGGGAATCCTTTTAGACTCAAATCAACATTCTCATGATTGGCAGCCCATTGGGAAAGTACGGATCTGGAGAAGGATAAGAAACAAAGTCAAAAGAATAAGCAGACAAAGAAAGCGTTTACCTTTGCATTCAGGGGCTGGACCGCTCCATATTCCCTGGAGGTTATCATTCACCGTACAGTGAATCGTGGCATCTCCAATAAGAGAAAAACTGTTGTTACACCTGTAGGTTACAGCCATGCCAAAGGTGAAATCTGTGTTCTCATTGATGAGCTGCCCATTCTTGATCACAGGAGGTGGTAAACAGGAAATAGCTGCATGGGAAAGCAACAGCAAGAAAACACAAAAACATTTCCATCAAATATAAAACTGAGGTCTAGCTACTTAAAAAAAACAAACCAAACCAAAAAAACCAACCCAAACAAACAAACAAAAAAAAATTGAAGAAAAAACAGGGAAGCAGCCCTAAAGCAATCATCTCAACCTAAAGTCTTGAATGCGCCTTTAAATTCTGAATGTTTTCCAGGTTTTTTTTTAAATGGATAAATGGTAAAACGGCAAAACAGCATCTGTTGTCCAAGAGGAGACACTACAGAAGAGGCCTTCTGGAGGCAATAAACATGGTCTCACCAAGCAGTTTGGGACCCTCACCTACTGTTGATGGCATTTCCTACCTTCGTTGTGGTAACAAGAATAAGGCCAGAATACCTATTATAGCAGCAAACCACCTAAGCTATCAGCAGCTGATGGTCAGGCCCATCCCACAGGATGCTAAAAAGGTCCAAATAGCACCACCAAAACTCTTGGCATTTATCTCCCCTTTGAAATTTGAGATTTTTGATGTCCAGTCATGTCTGAAGGCTTCCCACTCCCGGTCAAGCACAGCTCTTGATCCACAATTCAGCAACAGTTGCCTGACAGAAAACACAACAGGAGTGATGCAGCGTCCGCACCAGCTTGGCAGAAAGCTTGCTGTGCTGAGTGCCTGTGCTGGGCAATACCAACAAACAGCCCTGGGAGCTGCTTTTCTCACAGATCTGACTACAAAGCTGCTGCCAACATCCACAGATCCCCCTTAGTATTTAATTTTCATTCCCAGCTCCACCGAGAGTGTTTGTCTGGAGGAAGGGTAAGCAGTCAGTCTCATTAAAGGCTAATGTAATTTGCATTAGGTGCCAAAAAGACAGTATCCACCTGGCATTCCCCAAACTAACAGATATATAGTGATACAATCTTTTTTAGGAAGAGATGTACACAAAACATTTAAGATCTGCTTACGGTCACAGTATGGAACATGATCCCAAGAAACTTCATTGCCTTTAAGTACACATTGCGCAGATGGCTTCCCAACTAAGCGGTACCTAAGAAAAGAAAAGGTTGAGTCTCTGAAAAAAGTGAAGAAAACTTGGGAAATTCAGAAAGTTGTACAGTTTCTAATGGTATTCTCTGGAGGAGCTGAACCCCAGGGGAAAAACAGCTAGCCCTCCTATAAAATACAATTTTCTCAATACCTAAAGAAATGCAATATATGACGCGGCTAAAGGAAACTTAATACTTGCAGTGGGTGGATACAAGCTGACAGGACCACGGGCAAGACAGCATCCCTACCCTGAGTCTGTTCAGGCCCGTGCTGTGCAGTGGTAGATCCAAACAGCAACTTATTTTCTGAGCAGAGCTAGGTGTCACTGACGTACCTGAACCGCTCTCTTTCCCTCTCGCCCTGCTGCCAGCATCCCCAGGACACCGCAGCCCTCTTTTCCTGAGACCCCTTAGCTAAGACGTGGACAGCCGGACCCATTGCACTATGGCAAACGCTGAATTACTAATGAGCGCCAACAGGAAAGAAACAAAATTCTTTTCAAAGCAACCGAAAAGCAGTCTGCAAAGACCACTTTCTCATGCCCGGAAGAGAATGTTTTGACAGCAAGAGCAGGAGAGAGCCTGACTCCCACAGCTCCCCGCTCCGAACATCTCCCGCCGTGCCTGTGCTTGCCAAGACAACAGCCCCCAGCTATTAAAAGCCTCCGAGTCTCCCACGGGTGCTGTCTCCCAGCCTCGGCTCCGTCGACTCACCAGGAGCCTGGCTCAACGCTTACCCAGCGTTACAGGTGTAGGTTATTGTCACCCCAAACTGGAGGTTGGTCATGTAGTCAAAGTTGCCATTCATGATATCCGGTGGACTGCAAGACTTCCCTGGAAGGGCAAGTGATCGGCATTAGCTTTATTTTATAGCAGGATCGTCAAATGCAGGTGACAGTGCTGTTCAGTGTCATTACAGACTAATTGACCACTTATTGGGCACCTGACTTCCCTCATGAGCAAGTACCAGCAATTTCAGAAAAGATAAAAGATCCACATCAAATTCTGTGGAACTGAAAGTTAAAACACAAATAAAAAGGAAATAAGAGCACAAATAGAGCTAAGGACAAATAACAAAAGCCAAGGTTTATACGCTTACTGAGAAAGGCAACTCATAAAGACCCCAGTGGGCTCGGGGCAGGTGTCTTGGTCCATAGGAAAGGAAACAGCGAGAAGGAGAAGGGGACGGGGAGGGACCCACTGACCTCCCTAGGGCCAGTACAGGTGCATTACCATGGGGACAACAGGCTCCCACAGCCTTTTCCACACCGTACATTGCTTCTGTGCGGATGTATTATAGCATTTACACTACATCACGAGATGGTAAAGTCATTAAAAAGGGCAGAGGTCATCTCCCAGAGATTAGCGTTTCTACGTGGGAAGGGCAACCCCGGGCAGGCACGCAGGGCGCATGCTTGTTCCCCACTGCCCCCAAAACCAGTAACCCGGGGAGCATCCTTCCATCCTTCTCAACTGTGCTGAGCCGCGAGTGGGCTCTGGGGTACAGCAGGGGATGCACCCCCTCCGACCACCCCCCTCCCCTCCGGATCCCAGGAGCCCGCACGAGGCGGGGCGGGGGGGAACCCACCGATGCAGAAGTCGGGGGTCGCCATCCAGGTGGAGTTGGGGAGGCAGATGACCAGGGGGGACTTGCCCCTGGCCACCGTGTACCCCGGTCGACACGTGTATCTCAGCGTGGTCCCCACGGCGTAGGACTCCTGCAGGGGCTGGGGGGGCTCCGCAAAGACAAACCTCGGCGGCTGCTCGCAGTCACCTGCGGGCAGGGGGGAGATGATGGC